>NW_006289825.1:179545-200439 GCF_000327345.1 Myotis davidii | reverse complement strand
TATACATTCACTTTTTATTTTTCTCTTTTTGAGATGCATTTTAAAGTAAAGGTAGGTGATAACATTTGGCATTATTAGGCTTTTCAGAGTCATAGTTTCTTTCCTGCAGATATTTTTATATTTAAGCTGCAATAGAACTTGTCTTAGCAGTCTCCTCCTGGCATTTTATCCATGTTCAACGCGGGAGATGGGGAGCAACAGTAATTTTCATTAATACCTGTGAATTCCATTTTTGTGGCACTGTTGCCAAGGCCAATTTGTCAACTCTGCCTTCACTCCTGGTTGATTGGTTCTTTTATTTATTTCGTTGAATATGGCCAGATTGCTTCAAAGTTTTGTTGATAGTAGCACTGACTACTAAACAGGTCGTGCTTTATTATTATCTTCCTATAGGGAAGTATAAATTAGCAACTGTTCCAGAGTCTGTGAGAAGCTCTGTAGCAGTTGCTAATTGATGCTCCTTGGGAACAGCACTGCTCATGCTAGAGCCACAGTGACTGCCTCACTTAAGACTAAACTGAGAGGAGTGAGGGTTAGTATAATGTAAGTGTGTGTGTGGGGGGGGGAGGAGCATTTTAAGCAATTTTTTTTAAGCAAAGGATTGAAGGTTGCGTGTGTTTCATCACTAGAATGTTAAGGGTGAAAAGTCCTAATTTCTAAACTTGGCTTTTGTTAAAATGGTTATGACCATGGAGAAAAGTTTGGTTTTGGGACTTGCTTGGTTTCTAGGTTGTAATGACATCTTTTTGCTAAAGTGTCTTTATGGGCACAAACTAGAAACTGTCCAAATGCAACAGTATTTGACTTTTGACACCATAGTTACAGTTATCCTTGAGTTAGATATTGTGATTCTTTTATTTATTTTTAAGGTTATTAGGCAGTAGTCACAGTCATAGCTCTTAGCAAATAAACTTGGATTCTCTATTCATTGGCTTGACACTACTAGGCTTTTTAAAATATATATATATATTATTGATTTTTTACAAAGAGGAAGGGAGAGTGATAAAGAGTTAGAAACATCAATGAGAGGGAAACATCCGATCAGCTGCTCCTACACACCCCCACTGGGGATGTGCCTGCAACTAAAGTACATGCCCTTGACCGGAATCAAACTCGGGACCCTTCAGTCTGCAGGCTGACGCTTAGGATGCCCCTGTGAAAGGGTCGTTTGACCCCCAAAGGGGTCGCGACCCACAGGTTGAGAACCGCTGATTTAAGTGGAGACAAGGGCTGTTGGTGCTCAAATGGCTGCTGCTATTGAAATAAATGGGTCTACGGCCATACCACCCTGAACGCGCCCGATCTCGTCTGAAATAAATGGCTCTTAACATGGCTTCAGGAATGGCCACAACTTTTTTGGAATTGCTTTACTTTTGTATGGGTGAAATAAAGACGATTTGTATTACTGTCCCTTGTCTATGGTCATTTTTCAGTTTGCCCCTCAGGAGTACATACTCCACATGTTAAATTTACTAGTCGCTCCTATTTCCTTCATCTCTGCACTGATTCTCCTTTCTGTTTTGTGTAAAGTCCTGGTTTGGTAAACATTTCAGGAAAGGACAAGGAAGACAAGGCTGTAGACTTAACCTTTGAACACTTGGCTTTCCTGCTTTCAATGCCATGCAAATATATAACTAATAAATATCCCTTTCAAATTGTTAATTAAAAAATAATTTTATTTTACATTTAAATATCTCCTAGCAATATTTTAAAATCCAATAATAATTTTAATATTTTTTGAGCAAAGGAGGTAGAATAGGCAGGACTTGTTGAGGCCATTAAGAGGGTTATTTTTACTCTTGTAGTGCTAAACCAAACTTGAAAACTGAGTTGGAGAAGGCTTTACCATTATAAAAATAATAGTTTAAAAAATAGCCTGTTTAGAGATTTTCTCCCAATTAACGCTTTAAATTTCTGTTTGCCATCTTCAAGTTCAGCCATTTTAATGGTTGACTTGATGGGTTTTAACATCTGGGCATGGTGGTCATGAATTGGCAATCCAAACCTTTAGGAAAATCTGCAGAATCTTTTGAAATGCTTTGTTTTTCCCCCTTTGTCTAGATTAGAAGCACGTGAGTCTGTTTAATTGTTTAGTTACAAACTAAGTTTGGGGGGGGGGTTGTTTTTGTTTTTATTTCAAAGAGGAAGAGGGAGAGAGATAGAAACATCAATGATGAGAGAGAATCATTGATCAGCTGCCTCCTGCATACCCCACACTGGGGATTGAGCCTGCAACCGGGGAATATGCCCTGACTAGGAATTGAACTGTGACCTCCTGGTTCCATAGGGCACGCTCAACCACTGAGCCATGCCGGCCAGGCCAAACTGAGATCTAAATTTGTATTTAATCTGTATTCTTTATTGAGGAAGTTGAGAAGGCAGCAATAATAAAGCCTGGCTTAATTCACTGAGGAGAATCCAGGTGCTGCTCTGGTTTTGTGATTGAATATTCAAACAACCTACTTCTGACAGTTGTTGGGCCCACTGCTTTATGCAGGACCAGCTGTAGAATTGGTGGGGTGTAGAGCAAAATGAAAATGCAGGTCCCCCCTTGTTTAAAAATTAGGAATTTCAAGACCACAACAACAATATTAAACCAAGCACGTGACTCTCCTGAGCGTAGGGCCCCCTGGATTATGCAGGTTGCTTACCCATGTAGCACACAACACCTGTGCAATAGCATTTGAGCTCAGTCTAGTGGCATTGCACTTTGTGTGCTGTTTAATTGCTTTCACCAGTAAGAGTGTATGTGTAAAACAACTTCTCCCTTACCCAGAAAGTGAATCACGTGGACTTCTTTCCTATAGATTTGGATTGCCTCTAGTCATGAATGAGAGGTCCAGCCAGAGAAATTGATATAGAAATCTGTTTGTGGTGGGAGGAACATCAAGGACATTGTTAATGAGTTTCACCTACCTTTACTGCACACCTGTAATGCCTAGTTCTGTGGTTTAGAGAATATGGAGTGTTTCTGGGCTTTCTTATAAGGCAGAGGCTCCATACAAGGTTGCTGATGATTGTTCTAAATTCCCATTGTTTTCTTGGCTTTTCTCCCTTGGTTTATGTGTCGTCTGGAAACTGATTTGTAGTTGGTGAGGTAACATACGTGGAGCTCTTAATGGACGCTGAAGGAAAGTCAAGGGTAAGTGTCTGAGAGAATTTCTTCTGTGGATTTACTACATGAAAAATGTAACTGTATGGTGGCGTGGAATCGAATGAAATCAGGAAGGCAGTGAGTGCTCATGTTATAGTAGCCATGTTTGATTTTGCCAAACATTTGAGTGGGGTGGGAAGGGATTTTGCAAACGGGAGTCCTGCTTTTCCAAATGGCTGGCCAAAGAGCTTTTTGGTATTCTGTTTGGATGCCCAATTTTGATAACTGGGGACCAATTGTAGCATTGTCTCTTCGTTAACAGAGGAATTGGCTGTGTGTGAATTATGCATGGAATTTTAGTGGTGGTATATTAATGTAAAACGTGCGTTCTTGTCTAGAAAATGTTACTCTTGGTTGTTTGCTGAATTTGAAAGTTGTGTGAACCAAAGATTCCGAAAAGATTGCCTTTTTGCCAGTAAATTGTAAAACAAATATTTAAAATCTGAACGTTTAAAATTGGCCTCGTTTAAAGAGAAAATAAACTATTTTCTGTTGTGCAATAGAATGGCTTAGAATAATCAAAAGGATGAGCTCAATTAATGAAAGGGATGGATTTAGGAGGAGTATGGTAAGGAGTTGATTGAGGGAAGCAGATCTAAAGTTTGTGTGATTTCTTGGAGAACCTGAATTTAGGTCTGCTTATTATAACTTCAGCAACTCTAGTGCAATGCTGGTAACGTGCAGGAAAAGGAGATAATAAGGAGCCCAGCTTTTAATAAGGAATGCTAAGCAAGACACTTCTGTCAGCTTCCTCTTAGAAGGGTTAATTAAAAACAACAACCTAACTTTGTTACATAAATCATTTTTATAACTGTCATTGATATTTAATATTTTTTTCTTTTCTTTTCCCCTTTCCTTGCTCTTCTGATTGGTCTGTGGCTTCTTCCAAAGGGATGTGCGTAAGTATTGTCTAGTTACT
The DNA here is from genome assembly GCF_000327345.1 of Myotis davidii. NCBI lineage: Eukaryota > Metazoa > Chordata > Mammalia > Chiroptera > Vespertilionidae > Myotis > Myotis davidii. Next base: position 196,366 of record NW_006289825.1, on the reverse strand, counting down.
TATTGGCAATTGAGCCTTCTAAGTTGCAGGACTGGTTTCACTCATTTCCTTTTGACTCTTCGTAGCGTTGTTGAATTCAAGATGGAAGAGAGCATGAAAAAAGCTGCTGAAGTTCTAAACAAGCATAGTCTGAGTGGAAGACCACTGAAAGTCAAAGAAGTAAGCGCTTAAAACACTGGATATCGTTTGTAATTGTCAAGTTGTCACACTATTAGGAGTGAGGAAAAGACAAAAATAGTCCTGGGCTATGTTTTATGGAGCAGGCTAACCTTTGTTGTTTTTCTTTAATATATTTTTTGTTGATTTCAGAGAGGAAGGGAAAGGGAGAGAGAGATAAAAACATCAGTGATGAGAATCATTCATCAACTGCCTCCTGCAAGCCCCCCCTGGGGATCGAGCAGGCAACCTGGGCATGTGCCCTTGACTGGAATGGAACCTGAGACCCTTTAGTCCGCAGGTTGAAGCTCTATCCACTGAACCAAACCAGCTAGGGCCTATCTGTTTTGGTTTTGTTTTATTTCAGAGAGGAAGCGGGAGAGAGAAACATCAATGATGGGAGAGAATCATTGATTGGTTGCCTCCTGCACGCCCCCTACTGGGGATCGAGCCCGCAACCTGGGCATGTGCCCCGGACCGGAATCGAACCTGGGACCCTTCAGTCCGCAGGCCAATGCTCTATCCACTGAGCAAAACCGGCTAGGGCCAGCCTGTGTTTTTAATGAAAAGGGTCAGTCACAGGCTTCAGTAGTCACTTCTGTAAGAACTTTGAATTAGTGGCTGAGTACATCCTGAGTGACTGCTGCCTGTCTTCTAACATCTGTGATCTTAGACCAGTCTGCCATGTGTTATCAGAGGCATTCAAACTGAGCCTGTGGTTTTCTGTTGTTTTTAAAGGATTCTATACCTGTAGTTTTACCCAGCTTGATCCCTATTCTTGGCCTCCTTTTTTCTTTTTTATATATATAAATTATATATATACATATATATTATTGATTTTTTACAGAGAGGAAGGGAGAGAGATAGTCAGAAACATCGATGAGAGAGAAACATCGATCAGCTGCCTCCTGCACATCTCCTACTGGGGATGTGCCCGCAACCAAGGTACATGCCCTTGACTGGAATCAAACCTGGGACCTTTCAGTCCGCAGGCTGATGATGCTCTATCCACTGAGCCAAACCGGTTTCAGCTTTTTTTCTTTTTTAAATTGAGTTTGTCATGACTCAAATCCTCTTTCATATCTAATCCAAATCAAATACCTTCTCTCCCTTGAGGAATAGGGTTTTTTAGATTTTATTTTTATTAATTCAGTTCCTCGGCTTTCTTTTTCAATCCTTACTTGAGGATATGTTTTATTGATTTTACTTAGATGGGGAGAGAGTAAGAGAGAGAGATGAGAAACATTGATGTGAGAGAGGAACATTGATTGGTTGCCTCACAAGCTCTCCAACTGGAGAATGACCCTCCACCTTTTGGTGTACAGGATGATGCTCCAACCACACTGGCCAGGGCCCTCCGTGACTCTTTTTTTATCTGTTCTTCTTGGAGGAAGATCAGTATATTCAGAGCTCAGGGAGGAAATTGTGGTAGGGTTTAAGTTCTCTTGTGTGTTGGAGATGATACAGAAAAAGGCAGAGTTCAAGAATAGTGTCAATACCAGAGCTTTAAAGACCTGTCCAGACTTTACACAGGAGTCAGATGCCTGAATAATGTGAAAGATGGTGATCTAGAGGGGTGTTTTCAAACTTTTGGGAAATTCACTGATGGGGTTAGCTGGAATTACAAAATCCCATTGAATCAGTAAGTGTCAGCTATACCAAGCATTGTGAAGATCTGGGAGTTCTAGATTATGTCAGCTAATTGGGTCACCACCCTCCCCCTTTATTTTATTATTTACTTAGTTTAGTTGAGAGCTAAATTTTACATCCTTTCTTTCTTCCTTATTCCTTTGGCTGGGATTCTTCCTGGCCTGGTGATTTAGTTCATTTGAATTTCTTGTTAAAAATTTTGAGAAATGCTTTCCAAATTACCTCTCAATTTCTGAAATCTTGGGGATATCGCTTACAGTGCAAGCATGCGTTTAGTTGCCACTGGGTCAGTTAAATGTAACACTTCTGTGCTCGTTTTAGGATCCTGATGGTGAACATGCCAGGAGAGCAATGCAAAAGGTGATGGCTACGACTGGTGGGATGGGTATGGGACCAGGTGGCCCAGGAATGATTAATATCCCACCCAGTATCCTAAATAATCCTAACATCCCAAATGAGATTATCCATGCATTACAGGCTGGAAGACTTGGAAGCACAGTATTTGTAGCAAATGTAAGTAAATGAAACAGTGTTTGAAGTAGAAAAAAAAATCAGAATTTTATCAAACAGTCTTATCATTGTGTTATAAAAGTAGGTTTGGTGTTTGAGAAGAAAAACTTACGAGGGGGTTATGTTATATTCTTGATTTATGTAAAAGAAATCAGCCTTGGGGTTAGGCTTTGTTCCCTAATGACCACCGCAGTCATAAGTTACAGGTTTGATTGAGGTCCCATGAGGATGGTGGTTACTGGTGTTTATTACAAAAGTGGTGGCTGAGTCTGCATTCTTGGTGGGTTTAGTTAGGTGCAGGGTGAAAAAGTTTCTGAGCAGAGATTATGTACTGACACTCCCTCTTGTGTCTGGGATAAATGGTAATGCCTTTGTCATTTGCAAAGGGAAATATTTTTTACAAAAGAAAGTGGGGAGGGGAGGGTAATGATACATTCTGGGGAGCCTTTTTTTTAAAGTTTAAAAAAAGCATTACTTTGAAATGTATGAGGTGATTTTAAGCTGTTCTTCAGAGAAGAGACAGTAAATGGCAGTTAAGGCCAGACTTTATAATCCTATTTGGGAAATTTTACTACAGTTCATAAGTTTTTGTGATATGTTTTTCTAATGCTTGTCTCCAACCAACGCATGTTGAATGCATGTAATACAAATGATGTTTTTCTTAAGATGTCTACATTGAGATTTTCTTCCCCCTTCCTTGATTAGCTGGATTATAAAGTTGGCTGGAAGAAACTGAAGGAAGTTTTTAGTATGGCTGGTGTGGTGGTCCGGGCAGACATTCTTGAGGATAAAGATGGAAAAAGTCGTGGAATAGGCACTGTTACTTTTGAACAGTCCATTGAAGCTGTGCAAGCTATATGTATCCTTTTATTGGAATTCAGCTCTTGGGGAGCAGTTTGTCTAAATGTTATGTTAGTTATAGAGGCTTGTGTGGGGAAATGGTTAACTTTGCATATTTCTGTTTCCTGAGTGACTAGAGGGAATGTATTTCTGTGGAATTGGAAAAGTTCTCTGTAATGGAATTGATCTAATCCTGTGTAGATAAAAGGGCTGGTTAGAAAGTAGGCATATTCTCGTAAGTGGTCTTTTCCAATGATTTATTTTTAGAGGAGTCTGGTTTGAAATGGGAAGCCCAATGAATGTGCCACTGGAGAAAAATTGGGTTATTTCTTTTTTTTAAAATATATTTTATTGATTTTTTACAGAGAGGAGGGGGGAGGAATAGAGAGTTAGAAACATCGATGAGAGAGAAACATCGATCAGCTGCCTCCTGCACACTCCCCACTGGGGATGTGCCCACAATCAAGATACATGCCCTTGACTGGAATCAAACCTGGGACCCTTCAGTCTGCAGGCCGATGCTCTATCCACTGAGCCAAACCGGTCCAGGGCTGGCTATTTCGTATATAAGCCTTTGCAGGGCCCTATTTCTAGTGGATTGACCTCATCATTCTGTAAGAAGCATTTCTCACTCTCACCATAGGCTCTTACCCTAGAGTTACATTTTTGTAGCCATGATGGAGACTACTACACAGGAACACAGTCACTAAATGCAGGCAAGACTGTCACTGAGTATTTTGCCCAGAAAACATGGTACTTCTAAAATGTTAGGATACTTGGCTCATTGGATGCGTACGGAAAACTGATGCCAGTGCTTAAGAGGATGGTTTGGTGAGAAGTGTAAAGTTGTATGAATGAAGCTCTACACTTAGAGCTTCTACACTATCTCATAAGTGCATAACTCTTACGTTGCAAGCTGAGGTTTACTTATTTCCCCCTTGAATGAGCTTTATTTATTGTTCCTTTTATGCTGACTTGAGAACCAGATACAGTTACTTGAAAGTGTAATGAGGAATCAAAATTGCTCTTCATTACTAGAGGGACTGGTAGCATTTGGATTATTTTTCTCTTATCTGTTTCTTTCCTGCCGTGCATGTTTTTAGAATTGTAAGAAATTGCCTTAATTTTAATAACAGCTATGTTCAATGGACAACTGCTATTTGATAGACCAATGCACGTGAAAATGGTAAGTTAATAGGCTCTCCAAAATACACTCAAGTGTAGCAAAAACATAGGATTATTAATAGTGCACGCACAGCCATTATTTATGATCAGTCTAAGTCAGTGATTTTCAACTGGTGTGCCACAATAATTTTTAAAACATGCAATACCTATTTATTTTTATTGAATTTATTGGGGTGATATTTGTTAATAAAATTATATAAATTTCAGGTGTATAATAATAGAATATATCTAAAACCTGACTATATAGTCAGGGGCACTGACCTCTTCCCTTAATTTATTTTTAAATTTATCTTTATTGTTGAAAGTATTACAGATTTTGTTCCCCCATTGACCCCCTCTATTCTGCACCAGTCCGTCAGTCCCCCCTCCCGTAACCCCACCCCCACCTCACCAAAGCCTACTACACTATTTTTTCTGTGTCCATGGGTTATGCATATATGCATATAAGTTCTTTGGTTAATTTCTTCCTGTCCTCCCCACCCCCTTTCAACAAATCTCTTCCTTTAGATTGTCAAAAAAAATGACAGCCAACACAACAGTATCTGTTCGATGTGAATGAATCAAAAGTGTACCTTTTTTTTTTTTGTCAGATGGGCGAAAAATAAATTTTTTGGCATGCTGCAGAATTTTAGTAATTATTTTGTGTGCCATGAAATGAAAAAAGGTTGAAAATCGCTGGTTTAAGTTAAAATAGTGAGCACATTTATGACAGAAATAACCTTTGCTCATGCTGCTCATCCTGTCCTAACCTATACTAGAGGCCCGGTACACAACATTCATGCACTGGGGGAAGGGGTCCCTCAGTCAGGCCTGTGCCCCTCATAGTCCAGGACCTCTTGGGGGATGTCTGCCTGCCAGCTTAGGCCCACTCCCCACAGACATCCCCCAAGGGGTCCTTAGCTGCCAGTCACAAGCCCGGCTTCTGGCTGAGCCTCTGCCCCCTGGTGGTCAGTGTGCATCATAGCGACCGGTCATTCTGCCATTTGGTCAATTTGCATATTAGCCTTTTATTATATAGGACAATAAAAAAGCCCAGCGACTGAACGACAGGTCGACCAGGTGTTATGATGTGAACTGACCACCAGGGGGCAGATGCTCAGCACAGGAGCTGCCCCCTGGTAGTCAGTGCGCTCCCACAGTGGGAGCATCGCTCTGCTGACCTGGATGAGCAGCACTCCCCGCAGGCCACTCCCCCCACCAGTGCACACATGCAGTGCATGGGGCCTCTAGTTTCAGACATATTATTATTTGCATAGTTGGCTAATTGACAGGGTCAGGAGGTCAGTTGAGTATCCTGCTTGAACAAGTGATCAATTTTAAGGAATAATTATGTACCCTGGGTTTTCAGTTCTCAGTATGTTTTGTTAGTATTATATCTGTTGTGAACCTAATTAAGTCTTCGGTCAGACAGCCTTTAAAGTTTTGTTGAAGTGCTTCAATTAGTCTTGCTATGGCTGTGCCAAAGACAATGGTTAATACAAGCATGATTAGAACATGGTGAGGGCAAGGTAGTTAGCACTCACATTCAGGAAGAAAATAAAAGGAATTGTAAAGGAGTTTGGTTTTTTAATTGTTCAGTTTAAAAAAAATAGATAATTGCTTAGCGGGGGCGGGGGGAACATCTGTAAGACTCAAAAATAAAGATTTTTAAAATTTCTATACAAGCCAAAAAAAATTGGTTCATGTGTTTCAAAAGCATGAAAACGGTAATGTGAGTCTTGCTTTTGCTTCATATCCAGGTCCTGTCCATCCCCACAGTATACACCTGAGTGTATAGTTTAATCCTTTCCTTTTAACAAGAAATACTCCTTTTTTTAAAAAAGATTGTTTTGGAATTTAAAATTTTCATTGATTTTTTTAGAGGGAGAGAGTGGGAGAAAGATTTATTTCACTTTTTAAACATTTATTGGTTGATTTTTAAAAAATACATTTTATTGATTTCAGAAAGGAAATGAGAGGGAGAGAGATAGAAACATCAATGATGAGAATCATTGATTGGCTGTCTCCTGCACAGGGGATTGAGTCAGCAGCACAGGCATGTGCCTTGACTGGGAATTGAACCATGGCCCTGGTTCACAGGTTGACGCTTAACCACTAGGCCACACCATCTGGGCAGTTGGTTGGTTCTTGTATGTATGTGCCTGATTGGGGATCGAACCCCTAGCCTTGGTGTATTGGGATGATGCTCTAATCGACTGAGCAACCCGGCCAGGGCTCCAGGCTTTTTTTAAAAAATATATATTTTATTGATTTTTTTACAGAGAAGAAGAGAGAGGGATAGTTAGAAAAATCGATGAGAGAAATTGATCAGCTGCCTCCTGTACGCCCCCCCAGTGGGGATGTGCCTGCAACCAAGGTACATGCCCTTGACCGGAATCAGACCTGGGACCCCTGAGTCCGCAGGCCGACGCTCTATCCACTGAACCAAACCGGTTCGGCTCCAGGCTTCTTTTGATACGTGCATGGTATTCTATGGTGAGGGTGTCTCATAATTTATTAAACTAGTCGTCTGTTGATGGGTGTTGTTCCTGTCTTTTGCTGTTGCCAACAGTCTTCTAGGAATACTGAGATATATTTACTTTCTCTTTCAGGATGAGAGGGCCTTACCAAAGGGAGATTTTTTCCCTCCTGAGCGTCCACAACAACTTCCCCGTAAGTGTCTCATTTATTATGGTTGAGATTTTGAATTTGATTTATATTAACCAGAAAACTACAATGACTCTTTGAATTTGTGCTATGTTATCTTGCAAAATTCATACATGGATGTTCATACAAAGCAGCATAATTTTAGCTGATCAGTGGGTAAATACAATGGTAAATCCATACAGTGGAACATTCATTACTCAGCCATAAAAAGGAACAAAGTACCAATACATGTTATACTATGGATGAGACTTGATTCCCATCTATAGGAAACATCCAGAACAGGTGAGTCTATAGGCAGAAAGTAGATTAGTGGTTGCCACGGGCTGGGAGAGTGACTGCTAATGGGGATAGGATGTCTTTTTGGGGTGATGAAAATGTACTGATTTAGATAGTGGTAATTGCATAGCTCTGTATATACTAAAAATACCTGAGCTTTACTCTCTAAATTGATGAATGTTATTGTATGTGAAGTGCACCAATCAAAATTTTTAAATAGGGTTATTTGCAATATCCAGGTAAAAATCTTTGTTACAACGGGGAAGGCTAGTTGATAGGTCACTGCATAGATGGAAATGGCATACATAATGAAGTCCGGCACTTCATCTGGCAAGCCCACAGGGGAAAGCTGAGCCTTGGCACAGACAGCAGTGGGAGTGAGGGCCTGTTGTAGCATGGGGGTTGGGAAATCAGCAGTGCAGACCCAGGCCAGTGTGTTGATGGAAGACTGGGAAGGATGAGGTGGGTGAGGGTGGGAACTGCTTATGCTTTGCTAGGGAGGACTTCTTACCAGATAAGGCAATTGGAGTGGGGCTGTTGGAGTGCCAGTCAGTGCCTACAGTCTGGAGCAGTGACTTAAGTTTGATGCCTAGCCCTCAGAGACTAGAATGCCAACTTTTGTTTGCTTTTGCAGTTCATGGTTACAGAAGCATAATAGAGGCAGATATTAAGGGGAAGTCAATGACTTCAAGAATAGGAGTTGGCTTATCTATTGAAAGTTAATATTTATTGAAGGACCACATTTCTTTTGTCAAAACAAATGTGATCATTTGCAGTGGTCATCCAGGGTCAAGGGGGGTGGCTCTTGTTGACTTTCTGCAGTGTGACAGGGTGGTGCTGATTGGCAACTTTGGCAGGCAGGCACTGGGCCCCAGGGAGCCCATTATCCAAGGCTTTTTGGTCTCTGAGCACATTTCAGAGGGTTGACTTGAAAGTCATCAGTAACTGGGGAGTAAGTAACCTTGGTGATTTCCTGCTGCTGTTTCTCTGCAATTTAAAAACAGAGGGATGTTAATCAGATTAAACACTTGGGAACTCTGTCAGGTTTTTTTTGTGAGGGTGACATTGGTTAATAAAATTATATAGGTTTCAGGTGTACAGTTCTATACTCATCATCTGTACATTGTATTGTGTGTTCCAACACCTCTGTCAAGTCTCTTTTTATTGCCATTTATACCCCCATGCCCTTTTATCTCCTCCATCCCCTTTTCTAATGAACCTTTTTCCATTTAAAAAACAGTTGCTTGTTCTTGGTTTAAGCCTCAGACCATGGTCAACTAGAGCACTGCCAAGTGTCTTCTTACACTATCTCAGGTCTTACTGACTATTCTTAAATTTCAAAATTTTTATTGATTTTATTAATTAAATATTTTTATTATTTAAAAAACTTTTATTGCCAAAACCGGTTTGGCTCAGTGGATAGAGCGTCGGCCTGCGGACTGAGGGGTCCCGGGTTCAATTCCGGTCGAGGGCATGTACCTGGGTTGTGGGCACATCCTCAGTGGGAGATGTGCAGGAGGCAGCTGATCGATGTTTCTCTCTCAAAATATATTTTAAAAAAATAAAAAAAAATAAAAAATAAAAAACTTTCATTGATTTCAGAGAGGGAGAGGAGAGATAGAAACATCAATGATAAGAGGGGATGATTGATTGGCTGCCTCCTGAACCCCCCTATTGGGGATTGAGCCTGCAACCTGGGCATGTGGGCTTGGTCAGAATTGAACCCAGGACCCTTCAGTCTTGAGGCTGGTGCTCTATCCACTAAGCCAAACCAGCTAAGGTTTTTTTTTTTTTTTTAAGAGAGGAAGGGAGAGAGAGAGAGAGAAACATTGATAGAAACATTTATCAGCTGCCTCCTACACGTCCGCTACTGACCAGAAATCAAACCAGTGGCCTTCTTGGGGTCTGGGATGATGCTGAACCAATTTGAGCCACACCAGCCAGGCTATTTTTATTGATTTTAAAGAGAGAAACATCAATTGCTTCCCTCCTATATGTGCCCTGATTGGGGATTGAGCCTGTAACCTAGGTATGTTTCCTGATCTGGAATCAAATTTGCAATCTCTTGGTGTACAGAATGACACTCCAACCAGCCAAGCCACCCAGTCAGGGCAAACCTTGTTTGCTCTTTTGAGACCAGTCTGTATTCTTGGGTCCCTGTTTGTGTAGCATGTGGACTTGAGGGTGGGCTGGGTATTAATCCATGGGTTAGGAAGCTTTGTGGGTAGAGATTGGCAGGTGGAAGTGGGCATCTTTGTCACACTTGCCACCTAATGTCTTGAGTTGCCCTCCTTTTTTTTTTTTAATCCTCACCCTTTTCTGTTTTTTTGTTTGTTTTTTGTTTTTGTTTTTAAGAGAAAGTGGAAGGGGCGGGGAGAGAGAAACTGATTGGTTGCCTCCCACATGTGCCCTGATTAGGGCTGGGGTCGAACCTACAATCCTTAGCTGCTCAGGGTGACACTTTAACCATTGAGCCACAACGGCCAGGGCTTGAGTTACCTTTTTATTTAGGGAAACAAATAGGTGCTCACAATTTTTATTGTGTGAGCTCTTCACAGTTCTCTCTAACTTTGAAGTGAACTGATTTTTAGTTGCATCTTTCTACATATCACAAACTAATCTGTAAAAGGTTAGCCTTAAAAAGGAGAGCTCTTACGTATACAACTGTTGAGTTACGAATTAGAACCTGTGTTTGTTGTAGAGGTGGGTGGAAATGGAGCTCTACAGTTATGACTCTTTTGCTGTTGAGAGTCATGGTTTATTCTAAGTTAGTGGAATTTACACTTCTGATTTTCTCTTTTCCTTTCAGATGGACTTGGTGGTATTGGCATGGGGTTAGGACCAGGAGGGCAGCCTATCGATGCCAATCACCTAAATAAAGGCATTGGCATGGGAAACATAGGACCTGCAGGTGAGAATTACAGTGTCCCTTGATTGGGGACTTACGGGGAGTGAAAAGTTATTAACAATATATAACTAAAATAATCCTATATAATAAAGAGGTAATATGCAAATTCACTGTCATGCACTTGCACAAATGGCCGCCCCCATATGGTCACAAGATGGCCGGCAGGGGAGGGCTGTTGTGGGTGATCAGGCCAGCAAGAGAGGGCAGTTAGGGGTGACCTGGCCAGCAGGGGAGGGTAGTTGGGGGGGACCCAGGCCTGCAGGGGATGGCATTTGGGAGCAACCGGGCCGGCAGGGGAGCAGTTAGGCATCGATCATGATGGCAGGGGAGTGGTTAGGGGGTCATCAAACTGGCAGGCAGAAGCAGTTAGGGGCAATCAGGCAGGCGAGTGGTTGGGAGCCAGCAGTCCTGGATTGTGAGAGGGATGTCTGACTGCCGGTTTAGGCCCGATCCCATAAACCGGCAGTCTGACGTTCCCCGAGGGGTCCCAGATTGAAGAGGGTACAGACTGGGCTGAGGGGGACACACACACACACACACACAGTGCATGAATTTCGTGCACCGGGCCTCTAGTTATTGAGATCATTGGACATTGAGTAGTTTAAAAGGAATAAGGATTTAATTGGGACAGAGTTCCCTCTTTTTTTTTTTTTTTTTTTTTTAAGCCTCACCCTAGGACAGTGATGGCGAACCTATGACACGCTTGTCAGAGGTGACATCCGAACTCATTTTTTTGGTTGATTTTTCTTTGTTAAATGGCATTTAAATATGTAAAATAAATATCAAAAATATAAATCTTTGTTTTACTATGGTTGCAAATTTCAAAAAATTTCTATATGTGACATGGCACCAGAGTTAAGTTAGAGTTTTTCAAAATGCTGACATGCCTAGCTCAAAAGGTTCACCATCACTGCCCTATGATATTTTTTCTGATATTTAGAGAGAGAGTGGGAGGGAAGGAGGGACGGGGAGAGAGGAATATTGATGTGAGAGAGACACATTGACTGGTGCCTCCTGCACATGCCCCAATTAGGGCCAGGAATCAAGCCTGCAACCGTTTGGCCCACAGACTGGCTCTCTAACCATTGAGCAAACCAGCCAGGGCCCCTGCTTTTTTGTATTTTCCCTGAATTGAATCCCTTTTCCCCCTAAAGCCATCATACCTTAGCATTTTATCCTTGCATAACCTTCTGAGCTGACATAGTTAAGCTATTCAATAAAAGGAGGCAAGCCAAGGTCACACTATCAGTTAGTGACAGAGACTGTAGGTCTCCTGATCATGGGACCACAGCACTGCCACAGTCTATTACTCAGACGCCCTTGGGCTCAGGCCTTGGTGTTGATACGTTTTCTAGAGGTAGGGGCATTGATGGATGCTAAAAGGCCTGGGGGGCCTCATTACATGACAGCATAGTTATTGTAGGCCATAGGACATGTGATGCACAGTTTTGTTTTTGTTCAAAGAAGATAAGAAATAGCTAATAAAGGCTTTGGTGTGTAGAACAAACTTTAAACAGCATTTTCATTTCTGTGCAGTGAGGCATTTATATACTATTAAATATTTTTATGACTTCCGACTTAAGTCTTTCTTTCTTGAAATCCTTTGAATTTCAAGATGGGTGCACCTCTACCTTGCTATTATCAGTTCTTTATATTCCTTATCTTTCAGCTTAAACTCTGGGGCCTACCTAAAGCCTGGGTCAGCCCCTCAAAGAGGCTCTACTAATCTGACCACCACACCCTCCTACCTGATACCTAAGAGGAAAGGCGGCTTGGGTTGGGGGAGGGAAGCCTCAGTGTTACTAGGAACTGCTTTTTACTTAGAGCAGGAGTGGGGAATGTCTGTCCAGGACCGTATAAGGCCCTCTAAATCATTTGGTCTGGCCCTGCCAAGGCATTCGGGGTGAATTAATTAAATGTTTGACCAAATATAGCAAGCTAATTTTTAAGTTGATACTTTTGTATGGCCAGTGAATGAAGTTATAATATCCAAATGGCCCTTGGCAGAATAAAGTTCCCCACCCCTGACTTACAGAATTTTACCTTTCAAAGAGATTTTTAAATATGCTTCTCCCTAAAATAAGCTTCTAATGAATGTTACCTAGTCTGTATCTTATAATTAGATTTCATGTTTAAAACTGTCTTGAGCATTTAGTTAAACTATGTGAATCCTACATAATTTTGAGTCATGTGGTGATTATTTTGTTAAAGGCTTAAATACTTTTTGGGGAATGTGATGGTTTGACAGTTGAAATGGCACTCACACCACCTCCCCTTTTCTTGACAATTAAAATATATTCATAATCAGTGGTATTTATACATTTGCTGGTGTAGAATTTCTTGTGTGTGTGTGTTGTGGTTTTTTTAAGTTCAAATGTTACTGCTTCAACATAATTTTAATTTGCATTGACTTTTTCTTTTTAAGGAATGGGAATGGAAGGCATAGGATTTGGAATAAATAAAATGGGAGGTAAGAAATTTAAAATGAAGTGCAAATGTAATCCCTTTCAGTTATGATTTTCTCTCTTTTTTCCTATTTGTTTCTCTTAAGCCCTGCATGAAATTTTTACTTTTACTTTGACTTCAAAAAAATTTAAGTCTTGAAATTAACCTGTCCTTTCTTCCCATGGGTGCCTTGGCTTTTGGTTCTGGGTTTCTTACTTACTGGCTCTGTGTCTTTGGGCAAATCACTTCATCTCTCTCGTCCTCTCTTTGTTTGTGATTCATGAAAGGGATGGATCAGATCAGCTTTTTTGCGGGTGCTGATTTTTAAGCAAGGAGCACTAACATTTGTTTTTTTCTATAAGTCCGTAAACTTGGTAAGCAAGTTCCTGGCAGAAAATAAAATATGCCCAAGTGAAACTTGTGAAAACCGTTTTCTTTTCCTAATCAGTCTAAGCAGTCTCATAGGGATGGTGCTGAAATGTGTATTTTCTTTCAGGCATGGAGGGTCCCTTTGGTGGTGGTATGGAAAACATGGGTCGATTTGGATCTGGGATGAACATGGGCAGGATAAACGGTAAGACAAGTGTTGCCTTCCTGCTTGCCTCTTGCTCTTTGCTGGCTATTGGGTCTTGTGTGACCTTTAGACAGTAGACCCATTTTTAATACATTATTCTCCCCTTCCACTTTTCTACCAAATCAAATGTCTTTGAATTGCCTTAAATATCAGTAAAACTGTAAGTTTGTAGTATTAGAAGCTAGACATAATGGTAGGTTTTTATTCTCTTAGTCACTAAACTCTTGAGACATCCTGTGTTCTGAATCTTCTCCAGTAATAGTTCGGTAAAAATTTAAAGCTATCTTATTGCCTGCAACACTAGCAAGCATCATGTAGATACCTGTGCTTATGTTTTGCACCCTTTAAAATGGTCTCCAAGTGTAAGGGATTAGTTTCTTTAGCATTTTTTATGAAGTTCATGTTTCCCCTAGAGTGCTGGACTGATGAGTTCTTTATCATTTGCCCTGATGATTCTTGAGTTGTAAGCAGAAGCATAATTTAGTTTTTAGATAACACAAATTTTTGTGTACTATCATTCAAATCTTACAGCCCTTCCGACCTCTTAATAGAACTATAATGATAATATTAATTATAATGTCAGTGTGTTGTGTCATTTAGTTTTTGCAAGAACCACATGATGTGTAGGTACTGTTATCCCCATTTAAGCAGAAACTGAGGCCCAGAGAGTGACTTGCCCTTGGGTCACATGACTAGCAATGGTGGACCCAGGCTTTCTGGCTCCAGAGTCTGACTCTTTAATATGCTGCAATCCTGCCTTTTAGAATTGCCCCTAGCACTGGCTTTAAGCAGCCTCCCTCACTAGCAGGGCTGTTGAGTGTGCCTTGAGAAACCTGCAGTCTGTCTTTTTAAAATCCTCTGGGTGTTGGTAGACTCTGACCTTGCCTGTGGGAACACTGCTTCCTTTATACACATAAAGTTCCTTAGAGTGGGAAGCCATTAAGGACCTGGGGTTAAACCTTTCTTTGCTGGTCTGTAATGGATATGGGGAGATATATAGTGCAATCAGACATTACTAGGATAGACATCAGATGTCAACTGGAAAACGATGTCCTGATGAGTAAAGTGTTCTTTATCGTGGGAAAAAAAGATGTAGGAAGGCCCTCACCATGAGTTAGGAATGAAAGAACAAAGGTCTGTGTTGCCGGTGTGTTCTCAGGCTTGCCTGTGGCTTATGTGTGCCTGGGATGTTTAATAAAAATAAAAGTTGGAGAAATTTGGCTTGATAAAGTGTTTATTCAGAGTAGATGAGTCATTAGAAAGAGGATTTGGGTTGTTACTCTGAGTGGACTGAAATGATTTAGAAGTAGTTGGGAACAGAGTGGGGACTGTGCTGAGCGAGGAGGATAAAGTCCTTGATGACCTGGCAGCTGGAATGCTGCAGTTAGTTTTGAGTCTGGTGATTAAAGCTTTAAAGTGCTGATTGTTGTGGAGAGTCACAGTGGAGGATGTGTTCTTAGGTTGTGTTCTTGGATGTTCTGAGGTATAGATACTTGAGTCTACCTCCATTCTCTACCGTAGAGAACAGAGCCTTTCTCTTATATTTGACCTGCGTTCTAATTTGGTGGGATCGACTCTAGATCCCTTGGGTGCTGGATCCAAGGGAAGTTTTAATCACTAGAAAAAAATTGAAGATGTTTCAGATTTAATTTAATGTTTAGTTGATGACTATAATGCATATACTAGTATTATGGTCACAGGTGCTGATAACAGATTAGAAATTAATCAGCTTTTTGGGGCCAACCAGTAGATTGTTAAATCTTGGTAGAATGGATATAAAAATTTTAATTGAAAGGTAATCACATATCAAATAATGACTGATTTCATGCAGTATTTGGCAGTGAAAAATATCTCCCCGCCCCCCTGCTCTCTCTCTCTCAGTACATTGGACTTCACACAGGGTTTCCTGAATTCTGCGGCCTGTTGAGAGTTGGGAAGATTAGCTCTGAGGCCTTTGACAGTGCATTAATGCCTGCATATGACTTTCTTATCTGAAAGGGGGTGGGTGCTGCCTTCTTCATAGGCTTATGATAGGGATTAAAATAGTGTTGGAGAACTCCATCTGTTACAGGCCACTCTGGGATTTCTTTTCTGCCCACCAGACACAGGCTTGGACAAGTTACCTACATTTACAGCAGATAGAATGCCACCAATCTATGGGATTCATTTGGGTTGATTCAAACTATGAATATAAAGTCCACCATTGCCAAAACTGTTGGATTTCCATACTAATTCTAGCCTCCTTCCAATGGAAATCATAAGGATATAGCCATTATTTTGTAGTTGCGCAGTAAAAGATGTCCTTCAAATAGCACCTGTCTACCTGATATTTCTAGGGAGCAAGATAATAAGCTAGATTTTTCAAGGACCTCTTAATATGGGAAGGAGAAAAAGTAATTTGCATTTTTTATTTATTATTATTACTTTGCAAATTTCAAGTCAAAAGGGTTTTCTATTGTTTTAAAGCATACAGTGTAAAGACCGTCTAGAACAGCTGTCACCAACCAGGGGTCCTGTGATGTCCAAAAGGTTGACGGCCGTTGCTTTAGAATATACAAGTAGCTCAGTGTCCACACTGACAGCAGTTACACCAGGGACATTAGTTTCCATTCTCAGAGGGTGGAGTTTGGGGCAGTAAGGCCTTTGTTTTTAAAAGACATTGTAAAAAATAAATACTCCTGCTGTCAGCATAGAAAACAATGAAGTTACCCAAATTCCATTATGTAGATGGAACCACTCCTAACATGCTAAGTGTCTGGTCCTCTGTTCAACCAATCAAAGTGTTATATGCTAATGATATGCTAAGGCCATTCAACTGCTTGCTATGACCTGCTTTGACCACCAGGGGGCAGACACTCCGACTGGTAGGTTAGCTTGCTGCTGGGGTCCGGCCCATTGGGACTGAGCAAAACAGGCCAACACACCCTGGAGCCCTCCCGCTGTCCCTCCCTGGCTGGCCAACCTCTTGCACCCTTCCCCGGCCCCATTCATGCTCCAGTGGGGTCCCTCGGCCTGGCCTATGCCCTTGGCCTGTGCCCTCTTGCAATCCGGGATCCCTTGGGGGGTGTCAGAGAGCCAGTTTCACCCCGATCCCGCAGGCCAGGTGAGGGGCCCCACTGGTGCATGAATTCGTGCACGGGGCCTCTAGTCTATCTATCTATTTATTTATTTACTTACTTTACTTACTCACTCACTCACTCCCTGGTGCACGAAATTCGTGCACTGGGTGGGGGTCGGGGGGAGTGTGTCCCTCGGCCCATCCTTAATAAAAAGGGGATGTTTTTAGGGGAAACAGACTTGCATATAGGGAGAACACCATGTAAACATGAAGGTAGAGGTTGGGGTGATGCTTCTTCAAGACACAGATTGGCAGTAAACCTCCAGAATCTAGAAGAGAGGTTGGGAGCAGGTTTTCCTCACATTCTCAGAAGGAACCAATGTAGCTGACCTTTTGATCTTGGACTTCTGGCCTCCACTACTGCGAGAGAATGCATTTCTGTTACTTAGGCCTGCTAATCTATGGTGTCTTGCTGCTGAAGCCTGGACAAACAAATACACTCCCTGTAACAGTTGACCAACAGATGTCCGTTTCACCTCTCCACAGAGCATCCACGGTCCTCATCTTTTGAAA
>NW_006289825.1:159562-179416 GCF_000327345.1 Myotis davidii | reverse complement strand
CAGGGGACCCCCAGCCCTCTCCGATTGCTGGCTTTGCCCCCCGCCCAGGCCTGATGCCCCCAGCTCCCAATGGTTGCAGGCTCCACCCCTCCCCAGGCCTAATTCCTGGGCCAGAGGCATCAGGCCTGGGCAAGGAGCCGATCAGGCAATCGGAGGGTGATGGGGGGCGACGCCTCTGGCCGAGGCATCAGGCCTGGGCAAGGAGCCGATCAGGCAATCGGAGGGTGATGGGGGGCGACGCCTCTGGCCGAGGCATCAGGCCTGGGCAAGGAGCCGATCAGGCAATCGGAGGGTGATGGGGGGCGACGCCTCTGGCCGAGGCATCAGGCCTGGGCAAGGAGCCGATCAGGCAATCGGAGGGTGATGGGGGGCGACGCCTCTGGCCGAGGCATCAGGCCTGGGCAAGGAGCCGATCAGGCAATCGGAGGGTGATGGGGGGCGACGCCTCTGGCCGAGGCATCAGGCCTGGGCAAGGAGCCGATCAGGCAATCGGAGGGTGATGGGGGGCGACGCCTCTGGCCGAGGCATCAGGCCTGGGCAAGGAGCCGATCAGGCAATCGGAGGGTGATGGGGGGCGACGCCTCTGGCCGAGGCATCAGGCCTGGGCAAGGAGCCGATCAGGCAATCGGAGGGGGCTGGGGGTCCCCTGCCTAGGCATGATTCCTGAGAAAAAAGAACCCTGTTCACTAATGTGCTGAATGTGAACGCCTTTGCCCTGCCCCCCGGCTCTTAGCTCCCCACTGGGTTTCCGATCACTGTCAGTGGCAGGGGGTGGGCCTGCCAGCTTCGACCTTGCCCAGCTCCCATCGCTGGCTCCACCCCTACTTCCTGCTATCACTGGCCAGGGCGGAAAAGGTGCCTGATTCTCCGATCATGGCTGGGGTGCAGGGCAAAGGCGGTGGCCTCGCAGTGCCCAACCCGGGCCTGCGCTGGAGCCCATGCCCAGCTCTGCTGTCCCCACCCCCAAAAATTTAAAAAAGAAAAAGAAAAAAGAACCCTGTTCACTAATGTGCTGAATGTGAACGCCTTTGCCCTGCCCCCCGGCTCTTAGCTCCCCACTGGGTTTCCGATCACTGTCAGTGGCAGGGGGCTTCTTCCTGCTTTCCCTTTCGCCTCCCTGCATTGTGCCTACATATGCAAATTAACCACCACCTTTGTTGGCAGTTAACCGCCATCTTAGTTGGCAGTTAATTTGCATATCGCCCTGATTAGCCAATGAAAAGGGTAGCTGGTCGTACGCCAATTACCATGTTTCTCTTTTACTAGTGTAGATTTATTTATTTATAAATGAATGAATGAATGAATGAATGAATGAATGGCTGTGCTTGTGTATTACAGCAGGGGCTTTTACATTAAGTTTTAGGTTTCAACCTTCGCCTCACCCCTTACCAGGAATGTGACCTTGGTCAAGTTACGAAGTCATTTGAGCCTCAGTTTCTTTGTAAAGGGGCAGAGGTGGTGTAAGGTAATATTGGGGTGGGGGTGGGGGGCTGGTTGTGAGGATTCCATGAAATAGTAGCACACATAAAGCGCAGGGCAGGGCAGGGCAGGGCAGGGCATGTGGCAAGTGCACCAGAAATGGTACCTGCTGCTGCTGGTACATAAACAGGCTCTCTTGCAGCCTATCTTTGACTCAACATGCTCTGCAGTCCCCCAGGTCAGTTACGAGTAGCAGGTGCTTGGTGTGCCCATGTGTGGCTGTAATGGATGTTGTAAATTAGTCCTTCATGGAGTAAGGTAGGTTGCTTTCAGGGATTCACTTGAGGTGACTTTTTTTTTTTAGGAATAAAGGATGAATGTTGGTTTTGTATAGAAAAACTAAATATACTGACTTGGTGGTGGCTGCTGTAGTGTCTATAAGAGTTTTTTGTTTTGTTAATGTCTAAAATATAATGATATTCCTGGAAAGGCCTAGGGTAATATTTTTTTCCACAGAGATGGAGCGTGGCATGGGTGGAGGATTTGAAAGAGACTTTGCCAGAAACGAAATGGGAATGTCTCGAAGCTTTGGAGAGCCCCTTGGCAGAGGAATGGGTAAGAAAGGCCCTGTGGGGCCCCCGTGGTGGCGGGGGTCAGCCCCCTGGAGGTGCAGGAGCACTCTGGTTTTGGAGGTTTTTTCTTAGGCAAAGTCTGCTGGTTTCCTTCCTTAGTCTTCAAAAAAATTGTGTTTTCTAGACCTAGATAAAAAACTTTTGGTCTTTGAATTTTTATTGCTATGTATAGTACTACTTTTAGTCTTTTCTGGTGGCTTCTTTGTCAACATTGGTATGAGATATTTGCTGTCTGTGGGAGTTGAAACTGCTGTACTTACATAACTGGTGCTCTATTATGGTAGAAATTGTCAAGGCCCTGCTAAGTGGAGTGTAGGTCTGCTTAGTCCAGGATGCTGTTCCACTTAGCAAGAATGTTATGGTGTGCTTTCTGATGCCTTTCGATAGAGCTCGGTGAACTAGAGAAGTTTTCTAATGTTGGAAGACCTTAAGTATTGGGCCTGCCTAAATGCAGAGAAACTCATTTTAGTTTTAGTTAAATTACAAAGCAATTTCTTCTTTACTTTTACATGGACATCTCCCCCTGTTTTGAGTTTAGGTTTTTCTGTTATTGTCAGCTTAATTCTCCTTTTTAGTGTGTTGCAAGGAGATTATTTATTCCTGCACTCAGAAGTTTGTTTCTCTCAAAGGTATTTTAGAGCATGGATTTGCCCCTTCTCTAACTCATCTTCACCTGCTTCTCACCGGTGCAGATAAGAGACTGCTAGGTTACAACCTCAAAGCTCTCAGCTTTTGTCTTTATGGGACACTATGGGCTGGGTGTGAGGACTTTAAGTTTTTTGGGGTCTGGTTTGTATGAGCTGAACTCTATTAGACTTTATGGAGGCCCTAGGAAGAGTCATCATTCAGCACATTAGTTGAACAGGGTTCTTTTTTCTTTTTCTTTTTTAAATTTGGGGGCGGGGGGGCAGCAGAGCTGGGCGTGGGCTCCCGCGCAGGCCCAGGTTGGGCGCTGGGAGGCCACCTTATGTTCAGAAGCAGTTTGTATGTTCAGAAGTAGCTCGGTCGGTCTCGGCGACATCTGCAGCCACTGCCACTTCCTCCTCCTCCACAACCCCTCCCCCGCCCCTTTTTTTAATATGTTAATCTTGAGAGAGAGAGAGGAAGGATAGAAAGATAGAAACATCAATTAGCTGCCTCCTGCATGACCCCCACTGGGCACCGAGCTTGTAACATAGGCATGTGCCCTGTCTGGGAATCGAACTGTGACCTCCTGGTTCATAGGTTGACGCTCAACCACCAAGCCACACTGGCCAGGCAAGGCATAATTCTTAATTCTGTACATTATTTTTAGGACCTCGTCTTGGTGTTCTTCATGAAGATCAGGAACTAGTAGAAACTCATTTGGAGTAGATACTGTTGTTGATGGAGACTTGTTTCACTTTTTTCCTGTCTGTGGTTAGGCAACTTAAATGACTTCCTCATATTTTACTAGGCTGGTAGTAAAGACATTCCCCCTCCCCCCATACTTGATATGATTCTAGATTATTCCAGAGCTTTTAGAATTTGGGAGTGAGTTTATAATTTGTATATGACTAGGTCAGTTAAAAGTTTTTTATTTCCATGACTAGCATTGGTTTTGTGTTTAAAATGATAGTGTTTTTAAATTGTTTTAAAATTTATTGTCGTTTGGCCCTACCCGGTTTGGCTCAGTGGATAGAGCGTTGGCCTACAGACTGAAGGGTCCTGGGTTTGATTCTGGTCAAGGGCAGATGCCTGGGTTGTGGGGCTGGATCCCCAGTAGGGGGTGTGCAGGAGGCAGCCAATCAATGATTCTTTCATCTCTCTCCCTCTCCCTTCCTCTTTGAAATCAATAAATAAAAATATATTTTTAAAAATTTATTGTCATTTGGCTACAAATACTAATTTGTGTCTACCTGTGGTGAGAAGAACATGTGATATGTAACTGTTCTTAAGAGCACTTTTTTCTGCTCTGAACCCTTAATCCTTTGCTGCTCTGTGGTGCTTCTGTGATGACACAGTGGATCTGGTGAGGTTACTTCATGTGGCAACAGGAAACTCTTCCTGTCCTGACCTTGATAAAAATACATCTGTGGGTCTTGTTCCTTTTGCTACTTTGGAACCTTTTCTCTGATTGAGTTTGTCATCTGTACTGAAGCCTCCCAAAGTGACAAGAACAAGGCTTTGTCTGGATTTCCTTACTACTACTTATCATCAGACTAAGATAAAAGGTTTTTGTACCAAATAAAATATTTGTTAGGTTTTTAGAGTAGTTACCTGGATTGGTTTTCCAGATTCCGTTCTTGATTTTAATTTTCTGTGTTTATTTGACAGTTCAATTATTTTGGTGCCACTTTCTATAGTGCCTCGCTACTCAGTGTCCCTTTTCTCCTGTCAAGGCAGTTCTTTGTGCAAACAACTGTACTTGATGCTTCAAGGCTATAGATAAATATGTGGTTCTTGACCTTGAAGGAGAGGAGATAGTGCAGCTGAGGAGACAATGCTAAGAGTGGCTCCAATTAGCACTGGAGGTCAGTATATCAAAGTGGCTTAGCAAGGGAGCTGGTAGAGTTGTTGATTCCTGATCCCTTAGACAGCCATGTAAGCACCACACAAAGATGATTTTCTCAGTGTTCGGATTTTAAAAAGCACTGCCCTAGATGGCATGCTGCTGAAAGAGCCCTGGATCTTGAATGGAGGGGCTGGTGTCCAAGGGGGTTCAGCATAGGTAGAAGGTGTGATGGAAGATAGGAGGCTAGACAGTGTCAGGTGTGGAGGCTTGGAGGTGATGGTCTATCTGAGACGGGAAGAACAGATTCAAGTTGGGAGTGAGCAGAGAGACCTGTGAATGAGTGCCCATGAAAAGAATTTGTCCTTTAAATCAGTGGTGGAGCCATTGTGAAGGCTTTTTCCAGAAATGGTTTGATGTAAGTACTGTTTTAGGAAAGTGAGAGTAGGCTTGGGCCTGCTGAGCAGGATCATAGACTTTATGGAAGAATAAGTCCTGTACTGGATTTGCAGACAGGATGGAGGTCTATTATTTTTGGTGTACTTCCTTCCTCTAGCAGGTAGTTGCAGTACTAGAAACAGTTGTGGGATAGGGTTTAATCTCTTTGTGGTCATGGCCATAATACTTGATGTGACCAGTAGCTATTGTCCATGTTACTGAGCTTACTTCAAGACCAGGTTGGGGATGGCACAGTCCAAGTTTCCTCTACATAATGAAAGACTGAGAATAAACTTCTAAAAGTGACCACTAATAATAGCACTCCACAAACTTTGAACTGTTGGCAAGCAAGCAGCAGTGTTTTCTGTCTTAGACGGCTGAATGTGTTGGGGTTTTTAATTTTTTTGAGGATTTGTCTATCACTTAGTCACCCTCACACCCAGCTCCTTCCAGGTGGGGCTGGTGGGCTTAGCTTGCTGAAATCTTTCCATTCACAGCTTGTTAACTAGGTCACATTTCTAGCACTGCATGCACTTGATGCTGGTTTGCAGGGTTTGGGGCTGTAAATGTAGCTTTAGTTTCGCTACGGAATAATATTAACATGCTGATTGGATCTGTGTGGATGAGTGCAGACTTTCGTCTATGAGTACTGAGGGTCTGGACCACTGGCTCCATTTTTGTTCTTCTGACTTTCCAAATTCATTTCATGAGTATACATGGACTTTGCTGGGCACATTCCCAGATGGCTCTACCAACTGGGCCTCACTTTGGAGCTATGTGGGCTCCTCCCATCATGACCCGTTATCAAGGATTTTGCAATTTTCCAGTAAAATGATCTTGTCTATGTGTATTTCTCAACCCCCTGCCCCCACTTTCCTTTTTAAATTTCATAATTAGTAGTATTTCTCTGAAATCTGTAATAAATTTTTATTAACCATAGAGAAGTTTGGCTAATTTTTTTTTCTTCCTGATTTCCTTAGAAATCCTAAGTAATGCACTGAAGAGAGGAGAGATCATTGCAAAGCAGGGAGGAGGTAGGAAACGCTTAGTTTTGCTGTTTTGATTTTTAGACTAGGCTGTTATTACCAGGGATAGTAAAGTGTGGTGGTGAAAAGCATGGGCTCTAAAATAGACTGCCTGCGGGGGCGGGGGGAATCAGCTTCTGCCTACCTGTGTGACATTTGGCAAGTTACTGAATCTCTAATTTTTGTACTATAAAATGTGGATACAATAGTACCTACTACCTCATAGGATTGTTTTGAAGAATAAATGAGTTAATACATGTAAAAGAGTATTTAAGTGCTATGTGAGCTGTGTTTGTCATTGTTATTATAATGTGCTTACATGCTTTGGGGGCTTTTTTGTTTTTAATACTATGAAATTATAAATTCCTGAAAGTATTTTATCTGATTGTAAAAATATGCCACCTAATACATAAAATTGCTTAATAAAATATATGCATATACTCATAACAACTCTGAAAATTATGGGTAAAGTAAATATCTGAAATTTCACTGCCCAGTGATGAATGCTGTAAACATTTTGAAATATATCCTCCCAGTAATACACTTTTTAAAATGCGTACTTAAAACTAAATGTACTATTTTCAACCTGATTTGTCCTCATGGCTCTGAGTGTTTTGGCATTTCCTTGGTGACTCCACTTGCTAGCACTTTCTGTGGTGGGTTGATTCTAGAACTCATTTCTTCCCAGTTCTCTGCCGCTGTTGGTGGTGATGGTGGTGGAGCAGGGGAGATTGGCCTCATTTCTGATGCTCGTGGGCATGCAACCTCCCCTCTTGAAGTCTCTTGCCTTTTTTTATAGTTTCTGAGAAATTTCTACTCTGAAAGTCTAATATTCTTTAAATTGTGCATATATTTTGCCACTTGGTGTTTTGTTATTCACCCAAGGAAACAGGTATGGAGAAGGAGCATGACTCATGCCAGGTCACGATGTTGTTCAGTTAGGGAATCAGTTATAGAAACTGCTAACTTTTCTGTTCTTAACTTACATCTTGTACTGGGCTGCAGGCTCAATTGCCCATTTTCAGAGGCAGGTGGTGATAGTGGTGGTGGTGAAGCTTGAGTGAGAGGCCCCACGAGCTCTGCTTGTGGTAAAGTAGAGGGCAGTGGCCTTGGTGGTGGGAGTCAGATCCTCCGTGTCCAGAGTTGCAAGTGTCACAGGGTCACTGTGCACTGCTAACTGCTAACATGTGTCCAGCTGAACTGTGAGGTATGGATCCTAAGCCTCTTTCAGAATCCACTCTGTGGTGCTATAGGATTCTTTTCCTCCAAAGCCAGCAAGGTTACACACAAGTTGGTTGGCGATTTCTCTGACAGAGTAAGGTTCCCTGGAAGTGGTTGTCTGTGTTCATTTGTACACAGAAGAACCTATGATGGTGTTGGTATTTGTTTTCTTTGCCTCTTCTTGCTTGTATAGCTTTTCTATGCTCTGGAGATGCTAAGGAAATGCAGCCAGATTGGCCACCAGCAGGGCATCTTAAAGAGACAAGTTGGGAGAGGTTAAAGGTGGTGAGTGATTTTGAATTGTCACCATGTAATCCATTACACTGGGTGACCATCTGAGGGTGGGATTTCTGAGCCTCTCCTTGAGCATTTCTCAGTCTCTGGTAGTGGGAAAACTGCAGAGCTCTCAGGAATCAACAGCTGTGTCAAAAAGATTGTCACAACTACTAGCACTTCCAAGGTAACATGGACAACATTGTCAATACAAATCTTCCAGGGTGGGTTTTTTCCTTTTTAAAAATTTTTTTAATGTAAATTTCAACTATGGCACAGAAGTAGGAAGAATGAAGTACTTATTCACTACCCAGCTTTAATAGTTGTCAACATGTGAGGGATATCTAAATGATAAATTATTGCGGGGCTTAGTTTTTGAATTGTGGGTGAGCTTGTGAAGTACCCAGCCCTCTGCACCCAGGTCACCCTGCTGGCACAAGTCCTTGATATCTGCCTGTGTTTTGTGTCCCTCTTTCAGGTGGAGGTGGAGGCAGTGTCCCTGGGATCGAGAGGATGGGCCCCGGCATTGACCGCATTGGGGGTGCTGGCATGGAGCGCATGGGCGCAGGCCTGGGCCATGGCATGGATCGTGTGGGCTCTGAAATTGAGCGTATGGGCCTGGTCATGGACCGCATGGGCTCCGTCGAGCGCATGGGCTCTGGCATCGAGCGCATGGGCCCACTGGGCCTCGACCACATGGCCTCCAGCATCGAGCGCATGGGCCAGACCATGGAGCGCATTGGATCTGGCGTGGAGCGCATGGGTGCCGGCATGGGCTTTGGCCTGGAGCGCATGGCCGCACCCATTGATCGTGTGGGCCAGACCATTGAGCGCATGGGCTCTGGTGTGGAGCGTATGGGCCCTGCCATTGAGCGCATGGGCCTGAGCATGGATCGCATGGTGCCCGCGGGCATGGGGGCTGGCCTGGAGCGTATGGGCCCTGTGATGGATCGCATGGCCACCGGCCTGGAGCGCATGGGCGCCAACAACCTGGAGCGCATGGGCCTGGAGCGAATGGGCGCCAACAGTCTGGAGCGCATGGGCCTGGAGCGCATGGGTGCCAACAGCCTGGAGCGCATGGGTCCTGCCATGGGCCCGGCCCTGGGCGCTGGCATTGAGCGCATGGGCCTGGCCATGGGTGGCGGTGGCAGTGCCAGCTTTGACCGTGCCATCGAGATGGAGCGTGGCAACTTTGGAGGAAGCTTCGCAGGTTCCTTTGGTGGAGCTGGAGGCCATGCTCCTGGGGTGGCCAGAAAGGCCTGCCAGATATTTGTGAGAAATGTAAGTGGATCACCTGGAACCTCTCAATTTATAGGTGCAAAGGAAAGGGGGAGACAGGAAGTCAGCAAGACCAAATGGTGGCCAGTAAAGTCAGAGGTTATGTTCTCTTCAGAAAGGGAGCTGAGTAGCATCGAGCCACCTTGTCACTGTCCCCAAGTTTGATGCTGGTAGGATGAGGAGGGAATATGACAGCTTACAATACTTTCCAGCAAGAATAGTGGGTTCTGTGAACACACTGGACTTCCCTGAGTACTAGATGGAACAGTGAGATGAAGAACTCTAGTTTTCTGATCTCTTGGCTTGAAGAGCCACTAAACCTTGGCCTGACAGTACAGAGGAAAAAATGGTTGGTTGTGAATTATCTGTACCAAATTGACTGCCTTTAGCTACTATTCAGTGGTTCTGTGGCCTGAACCACAGGCAGCTGTGCATTCTGCTCTCTGAATGATGTCCCCATGGACAGAAAAAGCTACAATGGAGTAAACTTGGTGTGCTAGTTTAAAACCTCATTCCAGACCAATTTGTTTTCTGTTGATTGTCTCAGTTGGGAGGTCAGCCAATTTCTCTGTGTAATAGGAAATCTTTTAAGTCACCCTCAGAGATAATGGGAATGTTTATACATTAGGATTTGGTTGAATCACTTTTCCCCCCCCCCCCAGCTCCCATTTGATTTTACATGGAAAATGCTAAAGGACAAATTCAACGAATGTGGTAAGTGTTTGAGAAATGCTTTCTAGATGCTTCCATATGTTGTGGCTTCAGAAATCGTAGCTTGTTGATGATGCATTTAAGTTATGCAGTGAACCTTCCATCCTAGTTTTAAAAGCCACTTTATTTACTCTAGAGGGCTGATGGGACTTGGCCATTTTTCTGCCTATGCAAATATTCAAGCAGGTTGAGTTTCCTTGTATGTGTCAGACACTTTCCCCCTGTGTTTTCATATTACCCTTAATCTTTTTTTTCCATGTTACGGTTTTTGAAAGGAGATAGCATGGCCCCTGTTTTACAGATGATCAGGCAAAGTCACATTCTCAAGCTCATATGGCTTCTAAGTAACAGACCTAAATAAAATGAATACATTTGAGACAAGGTCTCTTTCTACCATAGAACCTACTTGAGTTGTGCTTCAGAGAGCACTTGCCCAGCAGGTCCTGTGAGTGTGGTATTGCCAGGCTCTGGGTATGCAGTAGCTTATATGTGAGTGAAGCTGAAGGTCTGTGATTGTGGTTTTCTGGCACACCAGGCAACCATTCTGGTAGGCTCACTTTTTGGCTGAAAGTAAGTTAAGTTGTCTCTGGGTGACCCCCACCTCCCACCCTACCTGTCCCTTACCCCCACCACTTCAGTTTGTGTGTGTGTGTTTTATTTTTTTTATTTTTATTTTTTTTATATATTTTATTGATTTTTTACAGAGAGGAAGGTAGAGAGATAGTTAGAAACATCGATGAGAGAGAAACATCGATCAGCCACCTCCTGCACACTCCCCACTGGGGATGTGCCCTCAACCCAGGTACATGCCCTTGACCGGAATCGAACCCGGGACCCCTCAGTCCGCAAGCCGACGCTCTATCCACTGAGCCAAACCGGTTTCGGCGTGTTTTATTTTTTAATCCTCACCTGAAGTTATGTTGAGAGAGAAACATCTATCGATTGCCTCCCATATATGTGCCCTGACCAAGAATTAAACCCGCCACCTTTTTGGTGTATGGGATAATGCTTCAACAAATGAGCCATTTGGTTGGGGCAACTTCTGTTCTTTTAACCATGTAAAATGGAGGCCTAGCCCTAAGCCAGAGTCTAGGTGGCTTGCTAGATCAAAGCTTCCTCGGTGTTATTTCCTGTTTCAGTAGTGGCTCATATTTCACCATGATGCTGCTCTCCTGGTTCTTCTCTGGGGTTAGCTATTGAGCCATAGCCTTCCTTCTTGCCCTCTGTCTCTACTCATCAGCTTCCACATTGTAGTAGATACTCTGAAAAGTCAGATTGGATCATGCAAGTCCCCCTGGCCTCATATCTGGAAGTGACCCTGGGCTGACAAGAGAAAAGTTCACTCTCACAAGCCCCTGTACAGCTTGATTCCTTCCTCTTTCATCTCTCCCTCCTGTCCCTGAAACCTGAGTTACAAGTGCTGTTCTCCAGAAGTGCTCTGTTGAGAGCTGTTATCAGCAAGTCCTCTGGTGAACTTAAACTCTGTTTCAGAACTTTCCCAGGAGAAGCCCTCCAGGATGTTGTCCTTTTCTCAGTTAATGGCTCTAGAGTTGTGGTCTCCTAGCACTGGCTACACTGTCATGTCCTTGGCAGTCTCTGAAGTAGAGCCCTGTGTTTCTATGGCTTTTCTCCTGTGCACTTGTTTTCACAGTGCTTGACACATACCTGGATGCTTAATCAGTGCTTGAATGAATGAATATGTGAAAACTGCTAATTATTACACAGCTTATATTTGGATAGTGCAAAAGTATACATCATATTGGTGATGGCTTTGTAAATGTGGTGATTTGGTGTAGTGAAAAACGAAGACTTTGTAAAATTTGCTTATAAATCTGGCCTCACGGCCTCCCCTTTTTTGGCTAACTCTTCAGAGTGTAAAGACCTGCATTTGAAGCTGTCATGGGGCTGGTCAGATTTTTTCCTGTTGGCAGAAGAATGGGAATTGGCCTGGGGGCTATAGAGTTGGGTCCCAGCCACTGTGTTCTGGGCATTCATGCACCAGGGGTGGGGAAGTACTCTACTCTCCCTTTTGACTCAGACCACCGAAATTCACAGGTGATTTGGACTGAGTGGAGCCCACACTGAGGCTGAGATCTGGTTTGCCTGATGAGTTGTGGTTTTTTTCCCTCCCTGTGCCCAGGCCACGTGCTGTATGCGGACATCAAGATGGAGAATGGGAAGTCCAAGGGGTGCGGTGTGGTTAAGTTTGAGTCTCCAGAGGTGGCTGAGAGAGCCTGCCGGATGATGAATGGGATGAAGCTGAGTGGCCGAGAGATTGATGTTCGAATCGATAGAAATGCTTAAGCAGTTGCCTTTTTTAAACATCGATACCAGACCTCTGAATTTGTATTTTTTCTTGTTAACCATTTTAATTTGTTGGCTGGATGTATAAAGATGTTTAAAAAATTCAGTTGCTTTTTGGGGTAATTTGAATTACTTTTTTAATGACTGGGGTTCCATTTGACTGTTTGCATTGAGATTGCAATGTGCGCAATTTTTTTTGTAGTTGTGGCATCTTGTTGACATCAAATATGACTTTGATAATAAATACCAGTTCCTGAAAGCTGCTTGCTTTTGTGTGTGTTGTGGGGCCACCACCCAATATTTGGGGAGCAGGAACCACTCAGTCTCCTTTCTACCTTTGGAGCTGTGAACACCAGGAGTCTCATCCCCATTCTTGCTTGTCTGTGGACCCTGCTCCTTTAGGAATTAACTATGGAAACTTTATCCTGAATGGACTTTAAATCCCTTGTGTTGGTAATGGAGACTTGGCTGTTAGCTGTCCTGTCTCCCTTCTGTGCAGTTTCTTGAAGGGGTACAGGCACTACATTGGGTTCATTTCTAGTTCAGCTTTTGTCTTAGTCTGCTCTGGCTGCTATAACAAAAATACCATAAGCTGGGTGGTTTATAAACAACAAATTGATTTCTCACAATCTGGAGGCTCAGAAGTCCAAGATTAAAACGCCAGCAGTCTCTGTCTGGTGAGAGAGCCAGATCCTGGTTCATAGTGCCTTCTGTTACCTCACATGGTAGAAAGGACAAAAGAGCTTTCTTGGGGATAATAGAGCTAATTGCCTCTCAAATTAGGCATTAGGATTTGGAGAGGGGGTGGGGACCAAATACTCAGTTCATAATAGCTTTCTTTACTAAAACAGACTAAGCAGGGTGTGAGTTTCTGAGCATGTTTAGTCCCATAGAGGTTCAGGCTGAACTTAATACCTGGGCTGTATCAGAACTGGGTCCCCCTGCCCTAGCTGGTTTGGCTCAGTAGATAGGGTATCAGCCTACAGACTGAAGGGTCTCAGGTTTGATTCCAGCCAAGGGCACATGCCTGGGTTGCGGGCTCAATCTCTAGTGTGGGACCTGCAGGAGGCAGCCGATCCATGATTCTCATTGATGTTTCCATCTCTCTCTCCCTCTCCTTTCCTCTCTGAATTCAATAAAAATATATTAAAACAAAACTGGGGTACCACCACCAAAATGTGACCTCGTACATGGGTCCACTTGGGCTAGACAGCTGCTTGCAGCCTGTAAGGAGCAGCAGTTGCCACTTGTCCTGTCTGCATGTGGCGGGGCAGTGTTGGATGTGTCCTGCCTGACTCCCTCTCAATCATGATTGGCAGCTGACACGACTCTGTCACAGGAATTCAAACCTTGAAGTCTATCAGGTTACTAGTTTCCTTGCCACCTTCTCCCCACCACACTTTTCTCCTCGCCTTTATCCCTGAGAGGTGAGAACATGAAGGAGGGGTTCGGCCCCATAGACCCATGAGTGTTTGATCATATCTACACTGTGTGCCTGTCAGGTAGGAAAGAAAAAACAAGAAGCAGTGATCACTTTAAAGAAAGGCTTTATGTGGTTCATGTACATGGTCAGGTGTGAGCCTTGGCAGTTCTGTGGCCTCTAAGCTGGGATCCAGGATTCCTAGGTTAGTGGGTGGTTGTCCTGGGTCCCCACACCTGCAGGCTTTATTGTCCTCGGGGAAATGGTTGGCTTTCTAGAGGGTCTACAGAGGGGAAAGGATGATTTCCAGTGACGACTCATAAGTATCTCCTGGGGAAGTAGGGTGGGGGCTTACCCCTTCCTAAGATGCTGTGGTCCCCGCCAACCCAACCAGCACATCTACATACCCCAGAAGCCAACGTCATCATACACCTCCGTTTCCCTGGTGGAGAGTACAGTTGGGTTAGCAGAGACAGAAGTTACCCCTGGGCCCATCAACACCCACCCCACCCCCAATCACAGCAGCACTCACAAGGGCAGCAGTGCAGTTCTGGGCACATAGCCATCTGCAGAAAGAGCAGGGATGAGTGAATTCTTGGTCTGGCAGTGTAGGGCCTGTCTCCCCAGTCTGCCAGCCCAGCTTACTCACACTTGCCCTTGGTGTCCCGGCACAGCATCTCCTCCTTGTTGGTGAACTCAATCACCTCCAGGATCTCCCCACGTCGGATCCCCAGGTGCTTCCCACCCCCACGCCGTGTCTTGGCATTGGGGTCAATCATCATCTTTGTCTGAATCACGATCTCCCCCTCAAACTGGGGAGGGGCATGTTAGAGCTTTGGCTGTGCTGACCCTCCCTCCCCCAACCCCAGGGGCCTTGGGCAACTGGACTGACCCCAGCCCTCCCAGGGCTCTTGCCACACCTTGAACTTCTTCCGGAACTCCCTCTCAGCTTTCTCTGCCTTCCGGATTTTCTTCAGGGTCTTAGGGTCCATAGGCAACAACTGCTGTGGCTGAGGTGCCTTTTCTTTCCTGGGTCACTCAAGGAATTAGGTGCTTATGAGCACCTCAGGGGTCCCCTTCCACAGCTATCCCAGAGCTCGGCCCCTCCCTGCCCTGTGGTACCTGAGCTCAGGGTCTTCTGGTGGCTTCCTGGGGGGTTGCTGGATAAATGGCACTTCATCTGGGGGCAGTCAGAACACCATATTAGGACAGGGACTATCAGCTTGGCCTCTCTTGACCCTGGTTGCTTGATCTTGAGTGAGCCTTCCCTCTCAGCTTTCAAGACATTCCCCCTTATTCATGTCATTTCCAACTTGCTGATAAGGAAACAAAGGCTCTGGGAGGTAAAATAACCTGCCTAAGTTCACCCAGATGGTAAGTGGTAGAGAGAGAGGATTTAAACGCTTTTGAGGCCATTTCATGTCTGGTGCCTAGAGCAGATTGGGTTGTAGGAATTATGAAATTTAGGTTAAAAATGAGGCAAAAGCATTTCCTGGAGGCAAATTAAGCCTCTAAGAAGGGGCCAAAGGAGTACGGTTCTTGGACTGGCCTGGCTAATGATGAGACTAGACCAGTGGTTGGCAAACTCATTAGTCAACAGAGCCAGATATCAACAGTACAACGATTGAAATTTCTTTTGAGAGCCAAATTTTTTAAACTTAAACTATATAGATAGGTACATTATTATTAACTTAAGTAGGGTACTCCTAAGCTGGCCTTTGCTAAAAACATCCTCAATCTGATTGAGGTATGTTCGCTGAGGTCGACCCCTTCCAACTCTCCCATCCACACTCTTGTATACTTGTTTCAGATAGATGAGTGTGGATGGGAGAGTTAGAAGGGGTTGACCTCAGCGAACGTACCTCAAAACAATGTACCCCCTTCCACCCCCCCGCGCTGCGTCTCCCGTCGCCTGACCTCCCCACCCCACACACACACTTCTTCTAACGCCACTTCTTCAAAATAGACTCGCCCAGGCCGAAAACCGACTGCTGCGCATGGGCCACGAAGTTACAGTCGCACTATGTGCGCGCCCGCACGTGGTTTTTTGTGGAAGAGCCACACTCAAGGGGCCAAAGAGCCGCATGTGGCTTGCGAGCCGTGGTTTGCTGACCACTGAACTAGACTATGAAGGGTCTCCCAGGGTGGGGCAGACTTCCTGGCAAGTGACCAGCCTTCCCGGTAGGAGGCTGTTGGTCATGGAATTGGCTTACAGTGAGAGCCTCATGAACAGGAGAATGAAGGCTCAAGCAGCGCACTGAGAGTATTTGCTTGGTGGTCTTGCCCCTTCAGGCATTGAGCTTGCCTCCAGCCTCTGCCTGATGCTCAGTTGATGGTGCCATCCCACCCAAAATACCCGCTCCAGCTGCTCCTATTTCTTCCAGAGGCTGCCCAGACCAGGAATGGTCACCCAATGGGTGCAGTCTACAAACCCATTGTAGCAGTAGAGTACACCACTGAACACGGGTGTGGGATGGACCTGGTGTACCTGTGACCCAAGCTTGGCAATGTGACCCCAAGCAGGCCCTATGGGGAAAGGCAGGCTCCTGTTTAGATCCTGGGGAAAAGGTGGGCCTGACCTTCAGCTGTGTGAAGATGTGGAGCAGCTATTGCTCTGGGTGGTTGGAGTTGGGGAAGGAGAAGGTGTGGGCCATGCCTGCAAGGCTGCTGGAAGTGGAGTGGCCACAGGCATTCCCTTTCCATGTCTATGTCCCCAACAGTGACCCCTCAGAGCCACATTTAGAGCAGAAGCAGGAGGGGACCTGTCAGAAAGCTCTACTAACTGCTAACAGAGGGCTTTGGTAAGCAGCCCCTGGAGAAAGCTCAGGAGAAGTAGCCACAGAAGCAGCAGATCTGGGTGGGAGGTACTAATGGGGAGGGAGAGGTAGCATCCTAAAGACACCCCTGATGGAAGGTTCCCCGACCGGAGGCAAGGCCTTCCAAAGCCAGGGCAGGGAAGCAGTCTGGAAGCAGGGGACCTGAACTTGTGTGTACTGGCTGTGTAAGCGCAACAAGATACTTCTCAGATCCTCATGCTTCCACATGTGTAAGTGGCATGACATGGCCTTGGGTAGGGGTCTGTGCAGATTCAGTGACACACATGTAAAGTGCTTGTGTGGAAGCACTTTTTGTTTTCACTCAGCGTTGGTGAAGGCATTAAACCTGGTGCTGGGCCGGAGGTGTGGGCCTGCTAGGCTAGCATCCTCCAGAAGCAGAGTTGGAAGAAGGGAGAGAGAAGGGGCCTTGGAACTCAGAGCACTCAGAGAGGTGTCAGGGATATACCACGTCCAGACCCAGGTCCTCAGGCACCTCCGACACAATAGATCTATGAGGGACCTTTCTTTTACCCGACTCAGGGAAGGCTTCACTCTACAACCAGGCCCAAGGCAAGCGCCCTCGCGCCCTCTCGCTCCTGTGTAATACACCGCCAAGTCCTCTTGCCGCTTTTTACCTGACTCTTCCACTTTCACCTGGGCCACCCCCCTGCCCTGGCTACATCATGGCTCTTGGCCTCTATGCTGCCCTTCACTATGCTGTGCTGCCCATCAGGAACTGGTGTGACCTTCCTGAAAGGCCCCTACTCCACCCTGCTTTCTCCCCTGCATTGTCAGGGAACAGAATGGCAGAAAATGCCCTTGCAGCAGATAGGTCCCAGGAGCCCGGGCTGGCTGTGTGCAACCCCGCTGCCAACAAACCTTTGCCCTTGGTGCTGGGGCTGGAGTCTGTCAGGTCCACATCATCGTACAGCTCGTAGATCTCCTCTTGATCCCTGCAAGGGTACCTGAGATAAGGGCCTCTTTCAGGCCCATGACTAGTACCTGTGTCCCCTTATTCTCCACACTCACTTTAGGATAGCCTTAGGCTGTCTGGCCTGGAAGTGGATTCCAGCAGAAGAGCAGGTCTTCTGTAGAGCTGTGGAAAGAGGAGAGCAGGAAGGAGGCAGGCATGGCCAGGGAGCCTCTGCCCCCTTCCTTTCAGCCTGGGGTGCCCGACTCACTTGTGATTGCTGCTGAGGGTCTCTGAAAGCTCTGGACATCCTTGAGGCCCGGGGGAAGCGGGGGTTTGGCAGGTGGAGGTCCCAGGCTGCTGACCGGAGGCAGAGGCCTCTGCCGCGGTGGGTGGCCGGGTCTGAGGCCCAGTCTTGACCCTCCACCATGAAGGAGAAATCCTGACTTCTTTTGCCTCGCGCCAAACCCTGGGCTGAGTGGGAATCTGGTGCTGGAGCCCGCAACAGCCATGGGCAGGGAGCTCTCCGAAACAGAGCCAGGCAGTGGGGGCTTTCTAGAGAGATCCCCAAAGAACTCTGCCTGCCGGGGCTTCTTGGGCAGAGCATTGGTTTCAGGCTGTGAAAACTTGCGGGGGGTCCCCTGGCCCTCCGATTGTGGAAACTTCCTGTGGTATAAGCTGACCTCAGGCTCTGAGGACGTCCTGGGGAGGCTGCTCAGCTTGGGCTTTGGGGGCTTAGAAAGTGCTTTGAATTCAGACTGCTGTGGCCCCTTGGGAAACACACAGACCTCGGGCTCTGAGGACGTCCTGGGGAGGTCACCAGACTCAAGCTGCAGGGCCTTCCTGGGGAGGTTACTCAGCTGAGGTGGTGGGGTCTTTTTTGGGAAGGCACTGAAGTCAGGTTGTGAAAAGTTGGGGTGGGGCTCACTGGGCTCAGGCTTCCAGGGGGGCATCTGAGGCTGCTGGGGCTTTCTGAACTCAAGGGGTGGGGGCTTCTTTGGAAAGTTACTGAACTCGGGCTGTGAGGCCTTCAGGATAGCCTCATTGGACTCAGGCTGCCAGAACTTTCTGGGGAATGTACTGAATTTGGGTTCTGTGGGAGGCCTGATGGGGTTGCTGAGGTCAGGCTGCTGGGGCTTTTGGGCAAGTGCACTGGGCTCCAGCTGTAAGGCCTTCTGAGGGTCCTCACTGACCTCAGGCTGCAGGGGCTTCCTGGGGAGCACAGTGGCCTCGAGCTCTGGGAACTTCTTGTGGAGTTCACTGAACTCAGATTTGGAGGGCTTCTTGGGCAGATGAGTGAGCTTGGGCTGTGGGGGCTTCCGGGGCACTGCAATGAACTCGGGCTGTGGGGGCTTCCTAGACAGATCAGTGAACTCAGGTGGTGAGGGCTTCTTAGAGTGCTCACTGGGCTCAGGCTGTGGAAACTTCTTGAGGAGTTTCTTGAACTCAGGCTTTGGAGATTTGGGGGGGACTTCACTGGTCTCAGGCTGAGAGGCCTGGAATTTTGCTTGAAGGCTCCGGAAGTCCTGATGGCTCCCCTAGGGGACACAGTCAGTCAGGGACTGGTACACACAGGAGTTGTGTAAAGACCAACATGGAGAAACGTGGACATGGTCACAGACACACACCACCCCTTCCTTGTTCTTTTACCCCCATGTCTCCAGTTCCTTCTGTTTTAATTGCAAATTACATCCGGAATCCAACCACTTCTCACTGTCTGCAGCACTGTCACCCATTAGACCAACGGTTCTCAACCTGTGGGTCACGACCCCTTTGGCGGTCAAACAACCCTTTCACAGGGGTCGCCTAAGACCATCCTGCATATCAGATATTTACATTACAATTCATAACAGTAGCAACATTACAGTTATGAAGTAGCAACGAAAGTAATTTTATGGGTGGGTCACAACATGAGGAACTGTGTTTAAAGGGCCAGAGGGTTGAGAACCACTGCATTAGATGCACCTTCCCGTTGCCTCCTCCCTGGACTCCTGCCCACCCTCTGTCTCTGATTAGTATCCCCACAGCAGCCAGAGGGAGCCTGTTAACCCTGAGTCTCCAACCTGCATGGTTTTTCTTTTAGTACCTGACACCATGTATTAAATTTATGTCACTTAGGTTTATTTTTTCCTTTTTCTTTCGTTTTTTGTACTTATATTGTTTTTTAAATGCAGTGACTTGGCTAATTTCATTGCTGTCTTCCCAGTGCCTGGTACACAGTAGGTGCTCAGTAAATATTTGTTGAAATAAAGAACATAGAGGCCACAAAGTCTGGCATATACTCAGTCACATTCAGTCTGATAGTTACAGACTCACAGAGATGGATGCAGAGATACTTGGGAACCTGGAGGCAAATGTGGTGCAGGGTTTCTCACAGTCCCAGATCCCATAGTGATGGTCAGGGACACTCAGTCAATAATGCCATGAGAAATGGTAGGCAGACCTCCACCCTGCCCCCAAGCACGGTCAGGCACTGTGTCATCTATGGCACACACAGTCTGTCCTAGGTATAGTGTTGATCATCCATACCATTGGTTATACACAGACAGATGCACAAACTAGACCAGGCCTGCTCTAATGACAAGTCCCACAAAGGCGGCCCTGCCACAGGCTCCCCGAAACCTGGAATCACCTGGGGTCAAGAAGATTGGGGGAAGAAAGGGAAGGTCAGAAAAGCCTCTCCACCTGGTTATGCTTCACTTTCCTATTCAGAGAATGTGAGAAAAGGCCACTACTCTGGCTTGAAAGGCCTCTGCCAAAGACCCCTACCTGGTGAGTTGGAGCAAGGACTCCCAGGTGACCCACAGGGCCAGGTCATGCCTTGGGTGACTGATTGGGTGGGGGCAAGCAGCGGGTGCCTGACCCACTTTGTCACCCACTGGAAACGCCTGTGCTTACCCTGGGTGTGCTAACCCTACCTCTCCATTCAGGTTGCTG
>NW_006289825.1:111591-159545 GCF_000327345.1 Myotis davidii | reverse complement strand
GCTGACCCAAGGGGAAGGGAGTTGTCTGAGCAGTCCCACTAGTCCCCCTATAATTGTAGTCACAGCCTGGGCCCCTTGGAGCTTGGACTGTGTATCCTGGCTGCTTCACATCTCTGGGCCTCTGTGTTGGTCATTCCTGTTTCCCAAGTGGCTTTTCTCTGCCACTTTATTCTTGGAATATGCCCCTCAATTCTCACCCGTGGCACCCCTTGCCTCCAACCAGTGGGGGGGCTCTCCCAGGGCTTGGGGACTCACTTACCATGGCGGCAGGCAGGTGATGGGTTACGGTGAGAGTGGGAACTGAACTGGGCCTGTGGCTTTCAGGAAGTGACTGTGGCTTCTGCTCCACAGGCCCCATGGGTGGAGAGGGCAGAGGAGGAAGGAAAGGAGGCGGGGACAGCCCGGGCTTGTCTCCAGATCCTTCCTGTCCAGCATGTCTTGAGTTCCTGACCTGCCTGCTACTGTCTCTGCATTGCATGCATTGGGGGTCAGCACATTCACAACACGGTCACCAGTTTCTTGGCTCTCTGCTGTGCCTCTCCCCCTCATTCCCACCACATGCCCTGCTAACCTCTGGGCTCCAGGGAGGACTTGGTGCTAGACCTCCTGCCAGCAGAGCCAGGCAAAGGCCAATTTCAGACAGAGCCTCCAGGGGGAGTTCTCAATGGAGAGGGGGCACAGTCTGTTCTGGGCCGGAGACCAAGGAGTCCAGTGAGTGTGATGGGTGAGGCCTTTTTAAAAAAAATACTTTTATTGATTTCAGAGAGGAAGGGAGAGAGAGAGATAGAAACATCAATGATCAGAGAGAATCATCGATCGGTTGCCTCCTGCATGCCCCCTACTGGGGATTGAGCCCACAACCCAGGCATGTGCCCTTAACAGGAATCAAACCCAGAACCCTTCAGTCCACAGGCCGACAATCTATCCACTGAGCCAAACCGGCTAGGGCAGGTGAAGCCTTTTTGCTCATTACCTCACCTGCCTTCCTCATGTTAACACTTCTCTGTGGTCCAATTCCCAGTTTTGAGCAAGACTTCCCTGTTGCAGGGGCAAATGTTACATGGGCCATGGATGGCCCACTGAGATGGCAGATTTGAAGGTGAATAGGTGGGTAGTATCAAAGGTTTTGGCCCCTGGGGAGGGCGTCCAAGGACTAAGGATGTGAAGAAAATCCAGGCAGCGTGGAGGCCAAGGAAGATGGGGTAAAGGTAGTGGGCAAGACCAGTGCAGTTAGGATGTGGGGCCCAGCCAGATAAGGTCCCCTGGAGGTCAGTTCATTGGGAGAGTGCAGAGCCCCGGTTCTGTTTGGCCATGCATTGGGGTTGTTTGAGGAATTTACAAAGAAAGACATAGAAGCACCCAGAAATTCTGACTTAATTGGTTTGGGTGTGGCCACACTTAGACACTTGCTGAGGGATTCTAATGTGCAGCTAATTGAGAAACACCGGTGCCCATCAGTCACCTGGCATCTGTCCCCATTATTAAAATGCAGAGCCGAAACCGGTTTGGCTCAGTGGATAGAGCGTCGGCCTGCAGACTGAGAGGTCCCAGGTCCCGGTCAGGGGCATGTACCTGGGTTGCGGGCGCATCCCCAGTGGGGGGTGTGCAGGAGACAGCTGATCGATGTTTCTCTCTCATCGATGTTTCTGACTCTCTCTCCCTTCCTCTCTGTAAAAAATCAGTAAAATTAAAAAAAAAATTATAAATAAATTAAGTAAAATGCAGGGTCTGCTTCCAGTCAGTGGTGAGGCCTCAGTATCCGCAACATCCCAGGTAATGCCCATGCTGCTAGTTTACAGATCACACCTGGCAGGTGGATCCTATAAGTTTCCAAAAGGATCCAGAAAGATTTAGTTGAGACAGGGAAGGAGGCTCTGTCTTGAGGACTGGCATTCCCAGCAGGAGACCTTCTTTTGCCTGCCCTGCCATGAAGGCCACAGGCAGCACATCTGGAAATGACTGCCTGTTTCTATGTCTGCTTTAAGGGTACAGCCTGAGGATTCTGCACAGGGACATGCATTCTCAGTCACATTTCCAGATGTGGGTCCTCCTCTGAAGAGGGGTTCCAGGAGGCCAGGGATGATGAGATTTGGGTCCTCTCTGGGTCTCCAGGACCAGCCACCACCTCACAGGTTTGGTGAGAGGGCGAGGATGAGAGAACAGGGATGACTGGCTGAGAAAGCTGAAGGATTTCATGAATGACAGCCAGCGATTCCCCAGGCTCTGGGGAGACTCCTGGGTGTGTGGACAGCTTCAGCACAGAATTCTAGAGGGTCCCTCCCTGGCTGAGCCTCTGGGGAGAGCCCACAGGCTCCTGGCACAGTCCCCAGAGGGCACATGACCCCCAGTCCTCTTTGAATGTTTGGCACCTTTCTGGAGGCACAAAGCCTTAAATGTGGACCTGCAGCTACAGTTGGAGCTGGGGAACCAAAAGCCAGAAGTGAGCCTGATCCAGCGTCTGCCTTGGGAAATGGGTGTTGGTGGGGGTTCGTCAGGCAAGTGTGTGGAACTCTGAGGGCCAGGGAGGTGAGCTGGGGTTCTGAGCGTGCGTGGGGAATTGAAACTGGTGCACCCAGGCCCTGTGCAAGAGCCAGGAACAGTGCACCTGCCTTCCCTAATGTGGGTGGGTGGTGCGGGTTGGGGGTTGGCAGCTGGTGCAGCCACTTAGAGGACTGAGCACGTGGGTGGTGGGTCCTGAGGCCACAAGAAGTCAGGAGCCCCGGACGGGGGGTGCTCAGCTCAGATCAGGAACTTTACCTCCCCTTTCCCAGCTGAGGGGGCACCCACCAGTGACACCAGCAACGGAACTGGTGCTGGACAACTGCCAGGCGGTGGATGGACACTTGGAGTGGCTCAGCCTGTTCAGCATGAACCTGCAGTCTCTGGCCCACCTGCCTACATGGGGGCAGCTGTACAAGGCGAGTGCTGGCCTCCTCTCATTCTCCCTCAGACTGATACTCCTGGGTGCCATCTGCTGGACATGCTTGGGCCTAAGAGGACAGCTTTCAGGCATCCTGGAGTTGAGGTGGGGGACCTTCTGTGTGGTCATAGGTTAGCCAGAAGGAGGGCAGGGACTGCAGGAGGGTCCTGAGTCAGTGAGTCCCTAGAAGGGACACTGGGAGCAGTGATAAATTTCAAGTGAGCAGACAAAAGATTGTATATGAGTTGGAAGAGGATGAGGGAGGAGGTATGTTTTGGAGTGGTCAGGGTACCCAGCCAGCTCCTTAAGCCTCAGGGCAGAGTTCCCACTGCCTTCAAAGGGGCAGTAGGAGCTATGGGCCCTTAGTTCTCACGGGAGTGGTGGCTGCATCTATATGGGTGATGGAGTGGGTATGGTGGGTGTTGGGGGAACTGGACCAAGATATTGGCTCTTGGTCTCTCTGGAAAAGTCCTGACAGACTGGATTTGGGGATGGCTGAATGAGGACTTGATGGGGAAGAAAGCTAGGGGGGTTGGTACCCTGGGGTCCTGGGGAACCAGAATCACTAATTCCTGACCCTGGAGATACAGGAAAGCCTGGGACTAGGGCTTTGGGAATGTGGACCCTGCTGGCTGGTAGTAACCGTGCCCAGCTCCGAGGGTGGTGCAGACTCAGTGAGTGACTTGAAACTGGGCCTGGCTAGAGAGTTAGTGAGCTTACCCACCTACCTTCACCTTCTCTCTCTGTAAAATGGGCCCCTTGACCCTGCCCCACCTCCTCCCCAGGCTCTTGCAAAGGTTGAGGTAGCCATGGGCTTGGTGGCTGGAGGGATGTGAATCACTTGCAAACATTTCCCAAGTCCCCACCTTCTCTCCTCAGTCTCTCTATGAATCCTCACAAAGGATCCAGGGATGAGCATCAAGGCACTCATTTAAGACTAAAAAGTGAGATGCAGGAAAGCTGATGGCCACACAGTCATGGCTGTAAGGCCTCTAGCTGAGAAGGGGGAGCTCAGAGGGCCCTGGAGCCGCTTCCCCGATGGCCCATCTAACTCCACAGCTGGTGCTGAGTAACAACCATCTCAACAGGGTCTGCAGGGGTTTACTCGTGTGCTTGCTCACAGGAAGTCTGTATTCAAGGAGGAGAAGGGAGAAGATGATTTGTGTGGCCTGGGAAGGGAATGGGAAGGTTCAAGATGGGGGCCTTGTGAGCTACTAGGAGAATAGGATCTTCATCTAGAGAACTATAGGGAGACACTGAAGGGTATAGGAAGGGGAGGGACACAATCAGAAGAGACCCATTTTCAGGGGTGTTCAGACTCGGGGGGAAGGGCAGGAGGAATTGCTTCTGGTGCCCAGGAAGGGTAGAGGGCAGAGGCCTGGGCTAGGGGTACCATGGGGCTGGAAGGTAGTAGAACCCACCTGAGTGGTGGCTGCCAATAACACCTGGGACTTCCATACCAGGAAGCTTGGCCCACAGATGTCAGTGACAGCAGGGCTGAGACAGCAGTGTGGCACCAAAATTCCAACCCTGGCCCAGGCCTGACTTCCCATGAAGGAAGGGAAGACAGGACCAGGATGGGGAGGGATAAGGAGGGAAGGGAACTCAGGCTCTCCAGGGCTGACCTTGACCCACTGTTTTCTTTAGGGCTGGGGCAGGGGAAAAATCCAGGACAAAGAAGAGGCCTGAGTCCTAGCCTGAAACAGAATGCCCAGCTCTGGGGCTCTTTCCTGTCACCTCCCTGTGAGTTATCATTGGCCTAAGGACCTAGAGGGCTCTAGCTGGGCCAACTCAGCACTTTCTCAGGACCAGCCTCCCTGCCTATCCTCCCCACTGACTCCCAAGACAATCAATCAATCAGTCAATCAAACTGTAAATTTCCATCCCATCTGGTTTCTGGAAGTGATTGGACAGCAGGCAGTGGCAGTACTGAGCAGGAGGCTGGTCCGTGTGGAGGTAACAGGGAAGGTGGGATATAAGTGGGTCGTGGGTAAGAGGAGGGCTGCCTTCTCAAGATGGGGGGGCCGGGGCGGGGGGTGCCCAAGACTGCCAGACAGGCTGCTGAGGGACCCAGACAGCACAGGCCAGTTCATCGCGCCTCTTTTATTATTTCCTCTCCCAATCCATTTCAGGCCCCAGTAAAATTACAAAACTACCCCCATCTCATGACCCACTCTATGCGGCATTCAGAGCAGCAAGAAAACTACACTTTCCCTTTGATAGCAGCAGCGAGCACACCTTGGGTGCAAGCGGAGCCAGGTCTAGGTGGGGCAGAGGCGGAGGTGTCTGAGCCTCAGCCCCGCCCCTCGCCTCTGGGGCCTCCATCCTCCCCACCCTGGTGCTCCAGGGCCTTACCCACCGGGCACTCGGGGCGTGGCTGCCCGGGGGCAATGGAGCGGTGGTCCTCCAGGTGAAGGGTCATGGCGGGCCGCGAGGCTGTGGAGAAGGTGCACTGCATGCACGAGTAGCGACCACGCGTGTGCTCCCACAAAATGTGCCCTGCGGGCAGGCGGGACCCTGTCAGTCCCGGCCCCAGCCCAGAGGTCTGGTCCATCACCGAGGACGGTGGTCACGGGCGAGGGCGCTTCGGACATTTATCCATTCCCATCAGCTCCCGAGTACCGAGGGGCTGTCCTGCCTGATCCATCTTCCCCGATGTGTGCCCCCCTGAAACTGGGGGCATTGAACTTGACTTCTCTGTGTCCCCCATTCCCATCCCCGGAATCCCCGCAGAGCGCGAGGTTTACATGGTAACGCCGGTGCAGATGAAGGCGCGTGGGCCAGTAATTTTTAAGGCAAAATCCTGTATTTCAGGGCTGGCACTGCTGCCTCCTAGCACCTCCTGGGCCTGGCAGGACGCAGGCCAGAAACCCCCTCCATCCCGCCCTGGTGGTCACCTGCACGCACCTGAGGGCGCGTCGGAGCCGCCCTGGGGTCTTCGAGGACTGCCACCGGCACCTGTGGTAAATAGGCGGGTCAAGGTCACAAATCGGAGCAAACTCAGCCCACCCTCTGGCGGCCCTGCCACGGCACTCACCTTGGCTCTTTTTCCAGACAGCGGCGCTGGAGGCCGGCAGCCCAGGAGCGGCAGCCAGGAAGGGGCGCAGGCGCGTGGGATTTAGGCCAAAGGACGCGGGGTTCAGGTAGGGCCGAAAGGGCCCACTGGGGGCAGGGGCGGGGGTCGCGTAGGGCTCGAGCGGGTGCTGCCAGCCTGTCGCCGACGCAGAGTCAGATTCCGTGGGGCGCTCGAGCGCGGAGGGCTCCTTGTCGAGGGCAGGGGCTGGCGGTGGGGCTGGGCTCTGCGCATGCTCAGCGCAAACATGCAGATGCTTGAAGAGCGAGCGGTGCGTGCGGAAGCGCAAGAGGCAGTTCTCACACCTGGGGACGAACACAGGCCTGGCTGGGTCTCCTGGGCACCGAGAAGGGGGCCCAGACCCAAGTCACAGATGACCCAACTGCGGGGTAGGAACTGGTCCTCAGTGCCCCCTACGCTGACCGCGACCCTTCCGGACCCCTCCAGGTCAGAGCCCTGGGAAAAGGAAGAGGTCTCAGCCTTGACTTAGGTGGTCAGCTTTCCTCTTAGAAGCTTCAGGAGACTGGGAGGAACCACACCCACATGAGCCCCACCCCTCCCGGGTCCTGGGACCTTCTCCAGGTCCGTCTCTCTGGGACAGGTCTTGCCGAGGCCACACCCATTTTCAGACCCAAGCCCCTCCCCCATCAGCCCCCTGACTGGGAAGTAGAAGGCTTGAACCCCAGGTATTGGCTGTCACACCAGGAGCAGGAGCTGCCTAGGGCCTAGTCACCAAGGACCAGAGGAGGCTGGGTGGTCAGGGTCTCACTTGAAGTAGCGATTGGGT
The DNA here is from genome assembly GCF_000327345.1 of Myotis davidii. NCBI lineage: Eukaryota > Metazoa > Chordata > Mammalia > Chiroptera > Vespertilionidae > Myotis > Myotis davidii. The sequence goes on along the minus strand of NW_006289825.1, from coordinate 152,765 downwards.
TTGTAGTGCAGCTTGCCGTGTGCCACCAGCTCCTGCATGCTGGGGAAGGTCTCGGTGCAGTTCAGGGCGGAGCAGCGGAAGAGCTTGCCTGGCAGGGCAGGGGCGGAGGACAGAGTGGAGTGGGGTGGCCACGGGTCAGCCTGGGAACTCTGCCTGCCTCCCACCACCTACTCTGACCCTACCTTCCAGGGACTGTGTGGGTGGGCAGTGGGTACGCAGATGCTGTGCCAAGTCACGAACGCTGGGGAAACTGAGGCAGCAGCCAAGGCTGGAGCAGGGTATCTGCTTTCCTGTAGGATGTACACAGCAGGGTCACCCATCCCTCCCCTCCCCCGTGCTGTCCAGGGCTCTGCCCAGGGAGCATATACCAGGCGGGAGTTACCCTATGGTTTCCTACTGGGTCTTTACCATCGACCGCTTCCATTGGACTGAGCTGCCAGAGGGCAGGGGCTGAGTGGACCTGGCTCATCACAGCAGCCACGCCTGGCACACACTCAGTGATATCACCAAGTATGGAAAGGCTCTGTTTTCCTTCATTCCAGGGCCTGTGCCCCCACAGAAGGCCCTATCACAGGTCACCTGGTGGTGGGCGTCGCCTGGGAGGCCGCAGGTCCTCACTGGTCCCAGAGACTGCGCTGGTTGGGCCAAGGCTAGATCCAGGGCCAGGCTGGCCCGCGCCTGGGGCTGAGGAGGCGCCCTGCTGGGCCCCGCCAGACCCTCCGCGATCCCACAATGGGGGTGTGGCTGTCTGGTCAGGCCCTGCCGCCTCCGCCAAGGAGAAGGAGGTGGCTGCAGCAACCACGCCTGGGGACACTTCCTTCTGGGTCTCACTGGAGCTGGGCTCTGCACTGATCAGCATGTCCGGGCTGGGCACGGAGGGTTCTTCCTCCTGGTGGAAAACAGAGGCGGGGAGAACCCCTCTGGGCCCAGGGTCTGCTGGGGCCAGCCAGGGGGACCCTCCCTCCCCTCAAAGACCGTGGTGCATTCCTGAAGCAGCGAATGCTCCCGAAACAAGAGCCAGTCAGCCCCATCCTAAGGAGTTACCATCCAGGGAGGCAGGCAGCTAGGCGGGAAGTGTTCCTAAAGCAGAAGTGGACCGCTGTCAGGAAGTGCTCATCGAAAGCAGCATCCCCTCTTCCCCCGCTTAGGAAGATGGGAGGCCCCCCACGTGGCCTAGAGGGAGTAGGCGGGACAAAGGCTATGAAGGCGAGGTTCCGAAGAGTGGTTAGGAAGATGCTGGTGAGGCCGGAAGTGGCCACGTGGGTTGTTTGAGGGCGGACCGGGGCTGTGCAGGTGAACTTGGAACTGTTGGGGGCCGGTGGCATGAAGACCGGGGGCGGAGCCCGAGCTCAGTGGGGGTGGCCCAGTCGAAACCAGGACCGGAAGTAGGGGGTGGGGTGGTAGCCAAATGACTAGTGACGGGGCGACTGCCCGGATGTGGGGGCGGGGTTGGCCGGAGGGTGTGTGCGTGACAGTACCGCTCCCCTCCAGTCCCCGCTGGCTCGCCGCACCCGTGTCCCCGGCGCCGCGCTCACCATCCTTGACCCGGCTAGGCCTTTTGTTCCCGCAGCTCCTGCGGCTCCGGCTGTGGCTGCGGCGACTTCCTGGGCAGCCGCGAGCTCGCGCTTACTTCGACGCCATTATCCGCCTCCCAGCTCTCGCGAGAGCACGGGCGGGACCTGCGCAGGGCTCTCCGTGAAGGGGCGGGGCCTGCGATCCGGGGACTCCTGAACCACAGAACAGCCCCCGCAGCGGGTTTGCAAACTGAGGGCAATGTGAACAGCCAGTGCGCTGAGATCCAGGATTAAAATCTTCCCTGGCCTGTGTACTCGTCTGTAAAATGGGTATCTTCAGCCCATTCCGTATCATCACCAGCCTGGAAAGGCGATAAACAACGCTCTCCTTTTTGAAGAGGTTGTGTTGACTGGCACCCTCTTTGAAGGAAGTTGGCAATGGTTGTCAACATTTTAAGAAAACTTTATTTATTGCCCTGGCCGATGCTGCTCAGTTGGTTGAGCGTCGTCCCATGCACAGAAAGGTCACTGGTTTGATTCCGGGTCAGGGCACAAGCCCACGTTGTAGGTTTGATCCCCCGCGGCAGTGCATACAGGGGCCAAACAATGTTTCTCTCACATCAATATTTCTCTCTCCCCCTCTCCTTTCCTCTTTATCAAATCAATAAAAACATTTTTAAAAATTTTATTGATTTTAGAGGAAGGGAGAGAGAGACATCCACCCGTTGTTCCACCAATCCATGATTCATTGGTTGACCCTTGAATGTGCCCCTAGGATGGAACCCTCAACCTGGAAGTATAGGTTCCATACTCCAACCAACTGAGCTACCTGGCCAGGGCAGTAGTAAAAATTTTCAATGCATTTAGTTCTGAAGTTGGAATGGGTCCGTTGTGGGAAGGAAGCTAACTGTCAGGAAGGGTGTGTTTCCAGGAGGATGGCACTGAGTGCACCAGCATAGAATGAGTCACCTGTCCAACCTACTGTGTGCTAGGTTCTGGGGACTCAGAAGTGAACAGTGCCGGCAAACATCCCTGACCTCAGAAGCCACTCACATTTTTAAATGGGAAAACAGACAACAAATGCAGAAAATGATCTTAGGTTATATTAAGTGCTACCAGAAACAGAAGGATGTGGCAGTGATGGGTCAGGGAAGCCTTTCTGTGAGGGGACTTCTGAGCTGTTGCCTGATAGGAAGGAGTGAGCCAGTGGAAGGTCATGGGGCCAGAGCACTCTGGAAAAAGTGGGTAGGTACAAATGTCCTGAGATGGGGAGGGACAGATTGTCTTTTTCAGGGAACAGCGACATCAGTGCGCTCCAGCAGAGTGGAGGTGGGATGTGAAAGACAGAAAGTGAACTTGGTGCAGAGAGGGTCATGCAGGGCTTTGTGACCTGGTTTCTATTCTAGACACTGATGAATTTTCAGCAGGGAGAGGTACACCATCTAATCCCTGCCTGTCCTTTGGAAGTTGAGCTATTGGGGGACAGTGAAGTGTTTTTGATATCAGAGCTCTTTAATACATTCTTTAACCATTCATGAGGTGTCTGAGTTCAAGGCAAGTGAGTGTCTGAGTTCAAGACTGTGTGCAATGTAATCCCATCTGTGTACATAAGATGTACCTGTATGCTTTTTTTTTTCATCCTCACACGAGGCCATGTTCACTGACTTTTTTAGAGAGAGGGGAAGGGAGAAAGAGAGAAACATCGATTGGTTGCCTCCCGCACGTACCCCAATGACGGGGCCGAGGATTGAACCCAAAACCTAAGTACAGTGGGGCCTTGACTTACGAGTGTCCCAACTAAGGAGTTTTTTGAGATACCAGCTGTCTCTCCGCTGATTTTTTGCATTGAGTTGATAGAGTAATTTGAGTTAATGAGCTCCTTAATGAGCTTGGTCTCCGAACGAATTAAACTCGTAAATCAAGGTCCCACTGTATGTGCCTGGAATGGGAATTGAACCCAAGACTTTTCAGTGTAGTGGATGACTCTCCAATCAACTGACCCACACCGGCACCTGTGTGCTCCTATATACAGAGAATACCTTTAGAAGGAGACATTAAAAATTGGGGAGAGGAACAGGGATTTCTGAGGGAGAGACAGATTTTTCACACCTTTGTGCAGTTTGAATTTAAAAACTTATCTTTTGATTATCTTTAATACAGTTAAAAACTTTAAAAAAACAGGTCATTTTGATGCATGGTGGAGAGGTGTGTGTGAGCAGGGAAGATTGGTGCATATGGGGAAGGGTGGGGTGAGGCTGCAGAAAGGACAGGGATCTAAGGAAGGGAAAGGAGGGCCTGAACTTAACAAGTTTTATGTATAAAAAAAGAGTCAATAGGATGTGGGCTATGTGGATGAGGTCAAACTGACAGGTTTGCAGATACTGTAATCTAGATGTGAGAAGCTGTCTATTACAATATGTTAAATTCACTCCCTTTTCCATACTCAGCTCCACACCCAAACCTCATTCACTCATCCTATCCAGAAGACCCTACTTCCTACATATGTGGTGCCTGCCACGATGGTAGTGGGGCCACAGAGTGAGTGTGAGGGCAGAGAAGGGAAAGGAAGCCCTGATTTCTTCCACCAGGAAAAGCCCGGCTGATCAAGTTGGTGGCTCATGTGGGTTGTCTTCCCCTCTGTCTGTCCTCACATGTAAGTCTTGCAGCAAGAGACGCACACATACTGGTTGGGCAGAGTGAGAAAATCAGAGATGGTAGGAACCAGGGACATTCAAGGGACTGGCTGGAAGCTTTTGTATAACAATGGACTAATAAAAGGGCTTTTGAGCCCTAACCAGTTTGGCTCAGTGGATAGAGTGTTGGCCTGTGGACTGGAAGGTCCCAGGTTCGATTCCGGTCAAGGGCATGGGGTACATCCCCAGGAGGGGGTGTGCAGGAGGCAGCTGATCGATGTTTCTAACTCTCTATCCCCTTCCCTTCCTCTCTATAAAAAATCAGTAAAATATGTTTTAAAAAGAAAAAAGGGCTTTTGAGACTCAGTGGCAACCTTGGGATCGCCCCCCCCCCCCCCCCCCCCGCCAGCTACACTTAACTTACCCAGGTAGGTGCAGAAGAGAGACAGTGCAGATCCTGCAAAAGGCTCAACTGGCCAGTCATCCCTTGTCCCTTCTCTGGCTCAGTCCTGACCCCACCAGTCTCCCAGGCTGGCTGCTCTTTGAGGGGCTGAGCACAGAAAAGGTGTCCATCTAGAAAGCCAGGCTCCTTAGGCTGAGACCATGGCAGAACTCCCACCTGGTTCCAGCTGTGCCTGTAAGGTCTCAACGGCTCAGATTTCAGCATGGTTTTGCAGACAGCTGGGGAGACCAGTTGCCAGATGACCCCTTCACCTGTGACCATAAGTGCAGAAAGTCAGGGCCCTAGAATGTCAGAACCTTCCAGACCATGGGTAAATGAGGGCTAAGAAGGCACAAACATGGGGTGGGGGTAGGGACCAGGGGTGGCCCAGGGTGGACTGTGGAGCCTCTTTCCTTCCTCAGGGTCCAGTCAAGTCCTAGATGGGTTTGGGGACTGCAGATTCAGATCTGACAGAATCAGCCAGACCATTTTTTGAAGGAAAACTAGGATACAACTTCTGGCAGCTGGCAAGTAGACAAGCTCAAACTTTTTAAGGCTTGGCTCTGTGGAATCTTGGGCAAGTGACGCAACCTCTGAGCCTTCATGTTTCTACCTGTAAAATGGTGCATTTGCTGCTCCTATGTCACAGCTTTCTTTTCTTTTCTTTTTTAAATATATTTTATTGATTTTTTACAGAGAGGAAGGGAGAGGGATAGAGAGTTAGAAACATCGATGAGAGAGAAACATAGATCAGTTGCCTCCTGCACACCCCACTGGGTATGTACCCACAGCCAAGGTACATGCCCTTGATTGGAATCGAACCTAGGACCCTATCCACTGAGCCAAACCCGTTAGGGCATATGTCACAGGTTTCTAAGAAGTTTGGCGCTCAGTCTGTTCATACTTCTATCCGGCAAACATTTATTGCCTTGGTGGAGAAGGAGGGAGGTCACACTTGTGAAGGCCTCTCCATTTTTCCCCATGCTTTGCTGCTAGGATACGACTCATTTCATACTCACAAGGCAGCTAGGAGGTAGGCTCTGCTGTTAGCCCTATGTGACACACTAGGAAACGGGTGTGACACGGGAGGCCAGGGCCCAGAGGTGGCTGCAGTGATGACCCTCAGACCCACCCGAGCCTGGGCTGGCCTGGAGGCCACAGGACTGGACCTTCTGGCTAATGCAGCTAAGAGGAAGGAGATCTCCTGCCAGCAGGGCCTGGCTCCCTGGCAGAGGGAGGACAGAATCCTGGGCCCCCCACTCAGATCTTCTCCACGTAGTTTCCAGGGAAGAGGCCCTCCTGGCCATGCAGCCGGCCTTTCCACCAGCCTGAGGAGTCTGTGGGATAGAAGAAAGTATGAGGCACCACCCACCCCACCCCAGAGGAACCTTCATGTTGGTTCAGTCTGTCTTACTCATTTCCACTGACCTGGCATAAGGCAGAGGCTGAAAAGAGTGATGGAAAGAAGCGGGGGGACACACACATGATTTTTCCTTGTCACTGGCTCACATTTCATCATTTTCTAGAACATTCACTTGTACTCTTACCACAGGCCCCTCCCCATAGTCTCTATGCTGGACCCAAGAATGACCTCGATGGGGCTTCCCCACCCACTTACAGAGGGTGCTGTTGAGTCCCAGGCTCCTCTGGGGGGCAGCCCAGAGGCTTACTAGTAAGTTAGGAGGTGGCCTGTCTGGATGGCCCATTTCCTACTCACAAGGGGTCTCTGAGGTTCTGCTAGCCCTGTTTGATCAGTAACAAAAATGAGGCTGGGGTACTACATGTGATGCAGTGAGACCAGGCTCCCAGGTGGCTTAGGAGGTGATCTCCACCCAATGCCTCTAGCTTATGAAGCCACTGGCTCAGAAGAGGGAAACTCTAGCTGGGCCTGGGAGCTAGCTGGCCCCTCCGTTCTCCCATTGGACGATATGCAGTAATGGGGGTTGCCTGGCTGTGTCAGGGTTCCGACCACTCCCACCTCTGTCCCAGCACACATACCTTCCATGAGGATCTCAATAACCTCATTCACGTTGAAGCTCAGCTCATCCACGTCTTGGCCCACATACTGATACAGTGCCCGGCACCGCGGGCCATGTGTCCGTGGCTGGGGCTTGGGTCGGCCCACACCAGGCACCGGTCGCTGCCCCACGCTGCGCTTCCTCTGCATGCTGTGGGCACAGGGGTGTCCATCACAGCCCTAGATACTCCCCTGCCTACCTACCTCTTGGGGCTGCCCCCCACCGCACCTACCCGGCCACACCCTCATCAGGCACATTGAGGAATTCTGTGTTGTGCTCGGAGGGGGGCCGTGCCCGGGGGCGCCTGCTGGCCCCCTGGCCTGAGGGTGGAGGGCCCCGGGGAGGCCGCTGAGAGCCCCCTCCAGATGTGATCTCCAGGGGCAGAGGGCCTCCTCTGGAGGAGGGGGGAACCCCGTTTCGGTCCAGACCTGTGGTGGGAAGAAGGATGGAGGCATTTATTAGGATGCTCTGGGAGGGCGTGGGGAGGATTTGTCTCCAAGTTCCCAGTCTGAGTGAGGAGGCAGCCACACTCAATCCGGTATGGTGACTGGGCCAGAGGGAGGGACCCAGGGGCCAGGTGGGACGAGAGAGGTTCTGCAGGGGTAAGACTCTGCCCCGCCCCGCCCTCCTCCACTCCCTTGTAGGAGGGCTTTTTGGGGTGGGTTTTGGAAGATGAATAGGAACTCAAGTGTAGTGGGAATTTGGGAGACAGGCAGAGCAAACAGCTCCAGCAAAGGCTTGGAGGTAAGAGCAAATTTGGTAAATTGGTAAAAAATAAGATGTAGCTTTTATGACAGGAGTGTAAGAGGAGAGGAGAGGTCAGTGGTTATAGCAGGTGTCAGATTCCGGAGGGCTTTGAGTACCAAACCAAGCTTAGCCTTTATTATGCGGGAGATGGGGCGCTATGGAGGGTTCTGGATAGAGAAGTAGAGCGTTATGGCTCTGCTTGTTAGATAGCGCGGACAGGCAGTCTGGCTCGGTTATGGAGCCCACAAGCAGCAGGGGAAGACCCTTAGTGGGGGCACCTCCTCACCCCTGGGGCGCCCGGGCGCCGCCCGAGAAGGGCCCGGGGCCGATCTTCGGGGTCTTCCCTGGGCCACTCCTTTCCGTGTGGGCTCTGGAAGGGATGGGGAAGGATGTGGGCGTTTGCGCGGCGGCCCCGCCCACAAGCCCAGTCTCTTCTGGCTCGGCCCGAGCCCGCTCCAGAGCTCCGCACTGTGATTGGCCTCTCTTCTCCAGGACCCACCCATTCCAGGGCCACAGGCTAACTCTTTGGCCACGCCCCCTCCTCATCTCTCGCCCAATCATTGGCCTCCTCTAAGTTCTTTACCTCTCCTCCATGGCCCGCCCTCACCTTTGGCAGCCTCACTGGCTCCGCCCTCCCAGCCTTGATTGGTCCCTTGCTGGCCTCGCCATTTTGGCTACGCCCCCCGCTTCTGCGCAGACTCACTGGAGCTTTTGGGTAGCCCATCACCCACGCTGACGGTGAGGGCCCGGCCGCTAGGTTTGAGCGCCGCCACGTCGCCGGAGCCACGCGAGAAAGTGACGCTGCGGGTGCCACCTCCGCCCCAGCCCTCCTTCTTCACCCGGAACTGTAGTCTGTGGGGAGAGGAGGAAGCTGTATGGGCGCCGCCTCCCGAGTAGGAGGACCTCCCCACCCCATCCTGATCCGGCGGGGCACCGGTGGGTGGCGGAGCAGTTGAGCTGGTCCGCGGGCTGGGAGGGGGTACTGGGCCCAGACTAGCGCCAGGATGCGGTGGTGGTGGGGAGGGCCATACGTGTCGCTGAAGGTGAGGGGCAGGGGTCTCCGTGCTGCCTCCTCGAAGCGCTTGCACAGGAGGCTGACAAACTCCGTCTTGAAGATGCTTTCCAGGAAGCTGTCGGCCGCTTCTTCTTGGAGGATGAAGAAGTCGTCTTGCCGCGTGCTGGGGAGGGCAGGAGGAAAGGCCGGTGGTAGTGATGGGTGAGGGTGGTAGAAGGAGTGACTGTGAGATGCAGCCGGGAGGGTCAGGTAAGAGGCAAGTGAGGAGTTAACAGGTGGGGGAAACGGGAGAAGGGAGGGAGCAGGAGAAGGAGGTAATAGAGTAGGGCCAGGTAAGGAGTCAGGGGAAGGGGCAGGTGCAAGGGGCAAATAAGGATCATGAATGTGGGGGCAAGGTGACATGTGGGGCCAAGAGAGGGTTATATGTATAGCAGCAGATAAAACGGTCAGGCTTACAGATGGGGCAGCAACTATGAGGACAGCTGAGGGCGACAAGAGAGTGACTGTGGGGCAGGGGGACTCCTGGCCTCACCTGAGGGAAACTCCCCGCAGGGCCTGGATCTCCAGCTTCTTCTTCAGGACCTCACGCACCTGGCCCTTCTCGGGTCCCTTCTTCACCTTCTCCCGCCCAATCATGTACACACTTCTGGGCGTCAGGATCAAGTCCCTCTTGATGGGCTGTGAGGATGCAGTACCATAGAGGCTGATGGCAGGGGCCTGGGGCATGGGACCAATTCCAGGCAGAGGGTGGTGCTGGTAAGTCGGGTGAAGGTGTCCCTTCATGTGAAGGTATATGAGTGGTTATATAATAAATAAGAGGTTAAGGAAGGGGGTGTCTGAAAAGGTACAGGACAGGTAAAGGTATACTTGCTGGACACGTGTACCCAGGTCAGGTAAGAGTAGCTGTGCACAGGTGTCTAGGCTAGGTGAAGGTGTGTTAATTGACAGGTCTATTTAGACTGAGTGAGTGTGTGTACCTAATGGATAGATGTTTCCAGGATAAGTGAGAATGGTCCTGTGGTCAGGGCTTCTGGGTAAGGTAAGTGTGTAGTTGTGGACAGATGTATCTGGCCAGGTGAAGACACATCTGATGGATAGGTGTGTTTGGGCTACATAAGGGCATATTTGATGGATAGATGTATCTATGTTAGTTGAGCATACACCTGTGGGCAGGTGTGCCCCAGCCAGGTGAGGGTGTACCTCTGATGGGGGTGCCAGGCTGGAACCAGGGTTCTGGACATACCCACTTGCTAGTGCCTCACCTTGAAGCGGCGGTCGTATTTAGTGACCGAGTCAGCGAAGTCCACACGCTCCCTCTTGCCCAGGAACTGACGCAGCTCTGGCCGCTCCTCCAGCCCCAGGTAGTCTCCAACAAAGTTCCGATTGATGCTATTTCGTCTCCGCTCCTTCTTGTTCAGACGGATGTTGGAAGCTGTGGGAACACAGGGTGTGGGGGCAGAGGTTGTGGCTTGGCTCTTCCAGGTACATCTGTTCGCACCCTCTGCCTCCCACCTGCAGCCTCTTACCTTCCTCTCGCATCTCCTCATACTTCCGGATTGCCACATGGCTCCGCCAGGCCTTCTGGATAGTGCGGGCAAAGCCATCAAACTTGCGCTCTCGCATCTCTTCTAGAAGAAAGAGCTGGGCGGGATGGAGAGGTGGTGGGTCCTAGTGTCTCCCCAGGGCCACAGTCTCCAGTTTCTCTTGAGCCCACCCCACCCACATGCTCTTGCTCGGGGGGGCCCCTGCTATATCACACTATGGTCAGAATTTTCTTCCTCCACATGATGTGACCCAGGATTCCCTCCCAATATATGGCACAAGCCCCTGCATTAAATTATAACTGGCTTGCCTGGTTGGGGTCAAATCCCAGCTCTGCCTATGATAGCTGTGTGGTTTTGCCAGGAATGGTATAACATCATGTTATCCCACACTACTAATTACGCTATGTTATGCCTTTTATGTGAGGTGGACCTCAACTTCAGAGATGTTAGGAATGTGAATCAATGTGCATTTTAGAAGAACACTACTGTAAACATGGACTGTGGTTATGCAGTGTATGACCTGCACAGCCATGCATGGTAGTCCGGGATAGAGATCTTGTGCAGAAAGCAGACTTTCGGGTGTTTTTTTAAGTCCTCATCTGTTATGTTTATTGATTTTTATTTATTTTTAAAAAATATTTTTTATTGAAATTTTATAGAGAGGAAGGGAGAGAGATAGAGAGTTAGAAACATCGATGAGAGAGAAACATCGATCAGCTGCCTCCTGCACACCCCCCACTGGGGATGTATCCGAAACCAAGGTACATGCCCTTGACTGGAATCGAACCTGGAATCTTTCAGTCTGCAGGCCGACGCTCTATCCACTGAGCCAAACCAGTTAGGGCTGTTTATTGATTTTTAGAGAGAGAAGAAGGGTCAGAAAAAGAGAGAAACGTCAATGTGAGAGAGAAACATCGATTGGTTGCCTCGTGCAACCCGGCCTCCAACCAACTGAACCACCTAGTCGGGGCCAGACTTTTGAGTTTTAAGGGTCTTGGTCCAGAGAGTGCTTAGAAAATAAACTGTATTTGACCAAAGCATAGTGGAAATGCCATGAAAGATATCTCAAAAAAAAAAAAAAATAACGGGTGAGCATATCAAGGAGAGGAACCCACTGGATATGAAGAGTTATAAATCTATAGTAATAAGAACAGTGGGGTGCTGGTCAAGGACTAGAACTATCAATTGGAATAGGACAGGTGGTTGGGAAACATCCTAATTCAAACATACATTTAGTGATAAAAGAGATAGCATTGACATCAGTGAAGATGGGAAATACTGAAGATGAAATTGGGCTTTATAAAAATAATTAACCCTTCACTCAGAACGATTTCTCAAATACACAAATACCCATCACTGCTCAAAGCCTGGGTACCCACTTTGCTGGCCACGGTGGTTGATGTCTCCCAGAAACTCCAGGCTTTCCTGCAAGGACTAAAAGGATGATTCTACAGATACCTGGTCCAAATGCACTTTAAAATATACCTTGGAGGGTGTGTGTAGCCGTGGGTGTTTATAACTATATAAGGTTTGGAGTCTTCTCACGAGGAAGAAAAACCAACATTGCAGTTTTGTGTGTGTATTCTTTTGTTCCTCTAAAATTCTATGGTTGGTGGGTCTGTGTACAAAGTGTGTCTGAGTAATGCCTCGTGTAGGTTGTCTGGAGGGCAGGAAGGTGCATTAATTTCTGGCTTGCTGAGGGGGACAGGAATAAATAATGGGAGACCAGCCTGTAGAACTGTGAGTGAGCCAGTCAAACAGGAACCCCCTTCCCTTTAGCTATTTAGGAAGATGGGACAAGTGATTTCTGCCCAGTAAAGAGAATTTGTTTTCAATTTGGGAAATGAGCCTTCCTGACTACAGAGTTCAAAATGTATCTCCGCTGTGCTGCAGAGGGCAAGTACAGGTGTGCGGAGGGGCTGGGACAGGATTCAAGTCGAAGCTTATCCTGGTGGGCTGGGTTGAATAGGGTCTTCCCCAAAATTCATGTCCACCCAGAACCTGAGAAGGTGATCTCATCTGGAAAGAGGGCCTTTGCAGATGTAATCATGTTAAAATGAGATCACACTGGAGCAGGGGGGCCCCAAATCCAATGTGACTGGTGTCCTTATACGGAGAGGGAAGGCCATGTGATGACAGGCAGAGATGGCAGATGCATCTATAAACCTAGGAAGGCCAGGGATCTCTGTCAGCCACCAAAAGTTAGGGGGAGGCAAGCAAGGATTCTTCCCTGGAATCTTGAGAGGAAGCGTGGCCCTGTGGCACCTTGATTTTGGATTTCTAGCCTCCAGAAATGTGAGAAAATAGGTTTATTTTGGGTTAAGCCATCAAGTTTGTGGTGCTTGGTTACAGCAGCCACGGGAAACTAATATACCTGGGATGATGGAGAGTGAAGGGCAACAGGTGTCTAACATGTCCAAGGATAATTTGTGTCCATGTTTACAAGAAACAATCCAATTCAGAATCATCTCACTTGAATGCATTTGTGGTTGAAAGAAGCTCCAAATCCATTTGGTTCACTTAATTTCTTGATCAGCTTTTTTTAAAAAGTATATATTTTTACTGGTATTGATTTCAGAGAGGAAGGGAGAAGGAGAGAGATAGAAACATCAATGATGAGAGAGAATCATTGATTGGCAGCCTCCTGCAGGCCCCCTACTGGAGGGAATCAGGCCCACAGCCAGGGCATATGCCCTTGACCTGAATCGAACCTGGGACCCTTTAGTCTGCAGGCCAATGTTCTCTCCACTGAACCATACCAGCTAGGGCCACACACTGGGGATTGAGTCTGCAACCCAGGTAGGTGCCCTGACCCGGAGTCAAACTGACCTGGTTCATAGGTTCATGCTCAACCACTGAGCCATGCCGGCTGGGCCCTTGATCATTTTTTTTAAATATATATTTTATTGATTTTTTACAGAGAGGAAGGGAGAGAGAGTTAAAAACATCGATGAGAGAGAAACATCGATCAGCTGCCTCCTGCACACCCCCTACTGGGGATGTGCCTGCAACCTAGGTACATGCCCTTGACCAGAATCGAACCTGGGACTCTTTAGTCCGCAGGCCGACGCTCTATCCACTGAGCCAAACTAGTCAGGGCTTGATCAGTTTTTGATATAGTGTAGTCAAACTGTTTTAATGCTCCCCTCCTCCCCCATTTTCATTTCACTAAAATTATTCTCATGAGGGTAATTTTTATTTCTTGTGCAAATTACCAGTCTTTTTTTTCCATTATAAAAAATTCCACTAAGCTTTTACCTTTGTAAATTTTATCATTCAAATTGCAGTCTCAAAATGTGCAGGCCTCAGTTTTCATCAAAATTTGATTTTACCTTCTATAGTCTTAGTGCTAGCTTTATTTTGTCTATCTTTTGCAGTGTCTATATTATGTTTCTTTCAGAGTCAGATTTTACAATCTGCCAGTAACAGGCAAGATAGAGTCTCTTTCTCTCCCACCCATCCTCCTATTTTTCTTCCCCTCCCTCTCTCCATTTTTTTCTTATCAGTTACAAATTGAATTGTTTCAGGTATAGTTTTAGCCATGGACAGTTTTGGTTTGTGATAAGTTTCTGTTAGTAACAATATTGATTTTGAATGTGATGCCAGACTTTTAATTTTTTTGGAGCAAAGTGCATCCATAGGGATAAGCTCTAGGAGGTAGATGTGGACAAATTCGGCGACAAAATTTCCCAACCTCCCAAGACAGACTGTTTTCGTATCTGTGAAATCTCAGTGTCCACCCCTCTGTGTTGTTTGGATTGGTGAGAGAACAGTTACCTTTAAGTACTGTAACTTCAAGGGAATCATTTCAACAGTCTCCTGGTTGTCTCCAGGTGCCAGCAGAGCAGGTGCCAGGGGGCACCTGGCTGGCCCTGCCCTGGCCCTATACCTAGCAAACCTTTCCTTGCTGTTCCAGCTTATCCCAGACTGGGAACCTAGGATTCGCCTGAGAATCTGGTGAACTAGTTAAGCTCATTGAGATGGTCATCTCCCTGTTTGCTTTCCAACCTCACATAGAAACAGGGCCTAGGCAAGCCCTTCGGGGATTCCTTGCCCTGTTTTTTGTTGATTTTTTTTTTTTAAACTGCCCCCCTGCCCTAACTGGCTCAGTGGATAGAGTGTCAGCCTGTGGACCAAAGGGTCCCAGGTTTGATTCTGGTCAAGGGCATGTATGTATCTTTGGTTGCAGGCTCCTTCCCAGCCTGTGCCATAGTTGGGTTGTGTGCAGAAGGCAACCAGAACACATTGATGTTTCTCTGTCTTTCCTTCTTTTACTCTCCCTAAAAACCAATGGTAAAATATCCTCAGGTGAGGATTAAGAAAAACAAAAACTTCCCTCTTGCCCTGACTGGCTTGCTCAATGGTTAGAGCACCAGCCCATGGATTGAAGGGTCACGGGTTCGATTTCTAGTCAAGACCATGTACCTCAGTTGCAGGTTCCCCGCCCCAGTAGGAGTTCATGCCAGAGGTAACTTGTCTCTCACATCTCATCGATGTTTCTCTCCCCCCTCCTCCCTCCCTCTCATTCTCTCCAGAAATCAATGGAAAAACTATCCTCAGATGAGGATTAAAAAAACTTACTCCGGCTTTATTGAGATATAATTGTCATATAACACTCTGAAAGTTTAAAAGTGTACATGACTTGATTTGATGCACTTCTGTATTGCAAAATGATGACCATATAGGTCAGCTAACACATCCATCACCTCCCATAGTTACCATTTCTTTTGTGTGGTGAGAACATTGAAGATCTCTCTTAGCAACTGTCAGCTGTATAATACAGCATTGCTCACTCTTGTCACTGTGCTGTACATGACTCCCCAGGACACATTCCTCATCATTGCTGTGTTTGCTTTCCCTGCACTCAGAGGCAGCATAAACTGGGTGGTGCTTCCAGCCTTTTGATAAAAGGCTCCTAGCTGATGTAGCCCACTGGAGGGATTGTTCCTATGTTGGAGAATGTGCAATGAGGTTTGTCTTTGATGTCTCAGGACCCGAGGCTAGTTTTGATAAGAAAAATGCCACTTTGACATGAATCTCAGGCTCAGGGACCTGATGTGTTCATGAATGAAGGAGTGAAGGAAGAAAAGGAGATGGAGGAAGGAAAAAAAAAGGAAGAAGAAAGGAAATGAGACAAAGGACATTCTGGATAAGCCATTCAACCTTATTCTTTACAGGCACCCATGTGTGTCTCCCCCTGCTTCCTGGCCACCAAGGACTGTCCAGCTAATTTAGGTTTTTCTGATCACCTACTACCTGCCAGGCACTGTGCATCGGATTTCCTGTTCTGTCTAATCCCCAGCCCAGTCCTGCTTGGCAGCTTTTACTCTCCCCATTTTCCAAATGGAGAAACTGAGGCTTGGAAGGGCGAGGAAACATGTTCAAGATCACACAGTGGCCTGAAGAGCAGGACCTGAGCCTATGCAAGTGATCCAGGTGTCTTGTCTGTCTGTCTCTCTCACACACACACTTACTGACTCAGGGTTCTTGACGAAGACCTTGGTGCTCCCCATCTGGTACTGGTCCTGTTCCATGTTGACTGCACGCAGCAGGTGCTGGACGCCCTGACGCTCGTCCCCGCACCACCGTGGCCATGTCTGGGGGGTCAGAATGGCGTACCTAGTGGCAGAAGGTTTGGGAGGGTTTGAGCAGGTGGCTCCGCTGGTGGTTATTCTGCAGGTGGTGGGTAGGGCTGGGAATGGCAGGGCACCTCACCTCTGCAGGAACTTGGCGAACTGGCGGCGATAGGCAAAGCCTGCCCTGCGTACCCTGATGTTCTCCTTCAGGCCCAGGTACTCAACTTGGTGCTTGACCCTGGAGGGAAGGCAGCCTGAGTCCCCTGGTGGGGGCCTCCCCAGTCCTAGGAAGGGGGGCGGGTATCTGCTGAAGGCAGTATGGGGGCTGAGGTATGGGGAGGGAAGTTCACCGCTGGTCCCAGCAAATCAGTTCTGTGGAGGGGGGGCCTGGGTTCTGGGATGAGGGGTCTGTGTTGGCTCTGTGGCCACTCACTTCTAGAGTGGGGTCTAGGGACTGTGCTAGTCTCTGGGTCATCCTCCAGTCAGTTTGGGGCTGTCCCTGGGGTCACTGGGGGTCTTGGTCTTTTCTAGGTATAGCCCTGAGGCTCTGAGGGACTTTGCAGTGGTCCTAGAGGTCAGCCTGGGTTAATCCTGCGATGTCCCCAGGAGGGTTCCGGAGGAAGGGTCATTTTTGGGGATAGGCAGTATGGATTGGTCAAGACGGTAGCCAGACCAGGCTGGGGTCACCTGCTCTCCTCCCAGTCATGTGGCCTCTTGGTCTCGTTGGGTTTGATGCAGCGGATATAGTGGGGTGTGCACTTCTTCAATGTGGCCACCAGGTCATTGGCTTGTTTCTGAGGCAGAGGAGAAGGCAGGGAGTGGTGCACAGATAGGCCCCTCTGGCCCCTTCCTCCTCCCACCCTGGAAATAGACCCAGGAGACAGACATACTGTGTGTGGACAGGGACTGGCCAGTGTTTGTTGATGGAGTACTAAGTCCTTGGGGAAAACATGTCCCACAGAACATCCCTGCCTATCCTCCAGAGACCAGTACTTTGGAGGTAGGGAATCCTGTGTATGTGCCTGAGACATCAGCCTTGGTTGTGCCTTTTAGTCCGTCCGTGGAGACTAGAAAGGAAATTGTTCCAGGTGTGGGGACTGGCGGGAGCAGCAGGAGACCCTGGGGTTGACCATGGCTCTGCTGTGTGATCTGGGACAGTGGCTGTACCTCTCCGAGCCTTGGTCTCCCCATCTGCCAGATGGGACTAGTCCCACATGTGTAAAGTATCCTGTATTTGCTACCAGCACTGACAAGTGCTCAATACATGGTTATTAAATATTACTATGCTGCTCTAGCTGGTTTGGCTCAGTGGATAGGGCGTCAGCCTGTGGACTGAAGGATCCCGGGTTTGATTCCAGTCAAGGGCACATGCCTGGGTTGCAGGCTTGATCCCCAGTAGTGGGTGTGCAAGAGACAGCCAATCAATGATTCTCTCTCATCATGTTTCTGTTTCTCTGTACTCCCCCTTCCTCTCTGAGATCAATAAAAACATATTTAAAAAAATATTACTAGGCGGACACACCCATGTCCATAGCAGCACTGTTCACCATAGCTAAAAGGTAGAAACAATCCAAGTGTCCATCAACAGAGGAATGGATAAGAAAAAGCAGTACTTCCACACAACGGGATATTATTCTGCTTTAAAAAGGTAGGAAATTCTGACCTACAACATGGATGTACCTTAAGGACATTAAGCTCAGTGAAATAAGCCAGTCACAAAAGGATGAATACTGTGTGATTCCACTCATAGGAAATCCTTAGAGGAGTCAGATCCATAGAGACAGAAGTAGATGGTGGGTGCCAGGGGCTGGGGGAGGGGGAAGAGGAGTAAGTGTTTAATGGGGACAGAGTTTGAGTTTGAGAAGACGAGGAAGTTTTGGAGATGATGGTGGGAGTGGTTGCACAACAATGTAAGTGTACTTGATGCCACTGAACTGTATGTACACTTAATGGTTAAGATGGTATAATTACGTTATGTATGTTTTATCACAATTTTTTAAAAGTGGCAAATGGCCCTAACCGGTTTGGCTCAGTGTACAGAGCATCAGCCTGCGAACTCAAGGGTCCCAGGTTCGATTCCAGTCAAGGGCATGTACCTTGGTTGCAGGCACATCCCCAGAAGGATATGTGTAGGAGGCAGCTGATCGATGTTTCTCTCTCATTGATGTTTCTAACTCTCTATCCCTCTCCCTTCCTCTCTGTAAAAAAAAATCAATAAAATATATATATTTTTAAAAAGTGGCAAATGACCAAAAGATAAAAAAAAATTTTTAAGTGATGGTTCACTTCTGGATTTAGGGTGTTAAGGAGGGACCATTGAGGAAGCTGGCCCAAGCCCCTAACCCCAGAGCTGGAAGAAGACTCTGCTGGTCAGAGAGTGCCAGAGACGGGTCGGAGGGTCTGGATGCAGGAGAGAGAGACACAGACGTCCACATGCCCAGCTCCTCCTGGCCTGCCCTAAGGCTCACCTTGATCTTGGAGCCAGCAGTGCTGGGGCGGCCCTTCTTGTCTACATCCAGCTTCTCAGGGAAGAGCATTCGGAGGAAGGCGCTGGGCAAGGAGAGAGAAGGGGTTGGAGGTACAGCTGGACCTTGGTTTGCATTTCCAAGAAGTGGGGCTGTTTAGGGGCCTGAGACCCAGAGGACATTCTGAAAGATATAGTTCTTTCTGAATGTGGAGAGTGAGATGTTGAGAATCAGAGGGTTGGTTTTGTTTTTTTGGTTCCTTGATTATTAATTTGCTCTGTTACTTCTTCCACAACCACACAGGACTTGGTGTAGCAAGTAAAGCAGAAAAAAGTTAAATGAAGCAGGAAAATACATCCAGTGATGCAGCATGTTGGGCAGCAGGAGCAGGACCCCTCATAGGAACCATGTTACACACACAGGATTGCCTGTAGGATGTAACCATGTTTGTGATTGTCAGAGATGGACACAACCTAAGTGTCCATCAGCAGGGGATCAGTTAAATACACTCTGGTACATCAGGCTCCCTCTCTCATCTTCTCAGCGAGATCTTCTCTGACCACAGAATGAGTGGACAGTTAATAAATACCGAGTATATCTCCCTCTCCCTTCCTCTCTGAAATCAATAAAATATACATATATATATATATATATATATTTAAAAATTGTATTTGTAGCTTGAATTCTATTAGATGTGGCCAGTAGTTCTCAACCTGTGGGTCGCGACCCCTTTGGCAGTCGAATGACCTTTTCACAGGGTCGTTCAGATATTTACATTACATATCAGCTATTTACATTACGATTCATAACAGTAGCAACAAAAATAATTTTATGGTTGGGTCACAACATGAACTGTATTTAAAGGGCCAGAAAGTTGAGCACCACTGCCTTAGATTGTCAAATTAAAAAATGACAACCACTTGCCCTGGCCGGTTTGGCTCAGTGGAAAAAGCGTCGGCCTGCAGACTGAAGGGTCCTGGATTCAGTTCTGGTCAAGGGCACATGCCCGGATTGCGGGCTCGATCTCCAGTAAGGGCCATGCAGGAGGCAGCGGATCAATGATCTCTCTCATTCATTGATGTTTCTAAATCTCTCTCCCTCTCTCTTCCTCTCTGAAATCAATAAAAATATATTTTAAAAAAATGACAACTACCAACACAGTAATAGCTGTTCAGTGTGAATGAATCAAAATTAAACCTTTTTTTTGTCAGATTGGCAAAAAATACGTGTTTTGTTTTGTTTTTTTTTTGGTGTGGCACTGAATTTTAGTAATCAGTTTATGGGTGCCATGAGATGAAAAGGTTGAAAAGTGGCTGCTGTAGACCAATGAATCGTAAACTCTGACATGTATATATATGGGTCCGGGGTGGTGGGTGAGGGTAAGAGTCTTAGTAATAAAATCCAGATTTTGGTTCCATCTGCCTGGGGTCGAGCCTGGGATTCTGCATTTGTGGCCAGATCAGACAAGGCCCAGGTGGCTTGCAGAACCACTGTCTGTGCTAGATTCTATTTGCCTTTTTTCCTAGTTCAATCTGTTGGCTCAGTGACAGCAGCTGACTTGTGTCATCCATCCTTGCAAGTTCAAATGGTGCCTGGTCCACAGCAGAGCTGAACACAGTTTTGAGGTATAAAAAGCCAAAAGATGGTACCTGGCATGCTACTGTGGTCAGGGAGATAGGTCCGTATGAGTTAGTACAGAAAAACGCAGGGTGCGGTATGTTCTCACTGCATGGAAAGGGAAGCTGTCGGCACCAATGCTTGAGTTTGCAGAGGGAGCGCTGGAAGGGTTACTGTTGAGTCAGAACCAGCCACTAGAAATGCTATCCTGGCCGCACAACCCCCCCTGACAAAGTCTGTGGCGTGATGGAAACTCTGGGGAAGATGGGGTGGTCCCCGGGCCTCCCCCATCTGCAGGGGTGGGTTCTGCCCAGATGTCCCCACTTACTGCTCACTGGTCTGCATCAGCTCTATGAGATCGGAGAAGAGAACATCTCGGTTCCTCTCACAAAAGCCGCTGACGTTATAGGAGACCTGGAGGGAGGTGGCATGGGGGGAGTGAAGGGCTGAAGCCAGGGTAGTAGAGGGGCTACAGCCCAGATGGTCATGGGATGAGAGAATGAGGGTAGTAGCTATGGTTCAAAAGGGGGGGGCGGGGCGTGGAGGCAGCAGCATGGGCCTGGGGTCTCTGGGCATCTGATATTCAAGTTGAAATTGGAGGGTTAGAGGTGAGGGGAGGAGATGGTATAGGCCAGAGTTGGGGATGGGTAGGCTGCAGCCTAGGCAGAAGGTCCCTGGGGTGGGGTGCTGCTCCTTAATTTAGAGTTAAAAGGTCAGAGCATCTGTATCGTGGCCAATTGAGGGTATAGGAGGCTGTGTCAGGGGCAAGTTACAGGCATGGCTGGAGATCCTGAGGGATTGCAGCCAGACTTGTGGGCTGCCATCCAAGGTGAGGGCTCTCTGTGCTGGTTGTGGGTATTCCCTGGCTCAGGGGACACAGGAAATCCAGCTCATTTTAGAGACTGCAAGCTGACCACAGAATGGAGGCTGTCTCTGCCCATGTTAAGGTCAGTGGGAGAGTCTGCAGTCCTGTCCATTGGGGAGGGAGGAGCGTGGCCAGGGTGGGAGGCTAGTGGATTACTGTGGCCTTGGGGAGGGGCCTGCGGGGGGGCTCAAGCCCATTGTGGAGGGTGGTGGCTTGCATTGTGGGCCTGGAGTCTCCAGGTTGGGATCAGAAGATTGTAGGCTGTGTCCTGGATCAGGGGTTAGTGGGTCTTACCGTTTAGATTGGGGCCTGGGGGTCTGCTCCCCAATTTAGGGTCATTTGAGGGAGTTTCTGTCTTGTAAAGAGGAGCTGTCCTGTTAGTAGGGGGGCTGTGGCCTTGATCAGGGGCCAGTGAATTTCTGCAGTTCTGACTGAAGGCATGTTGGGGGCTCAGGCCAATTTCTGGGGTTCAGTGAATGGGTGTCTGTGTTTCTGGTCCATTGGTAAGGATGGAGAAGGGGGTGGGTAGCCCTGGATGGGGGAACCCAGGAGCTCCTCTTAGGAGGTTGAGAAGCTGCAGCCTGGACACCCAGGGTCTGAGGAGGTGCCACTGGGGGCCACTGGGGCAGTGGGGTGGGGGAAGGCAGGGGGAGGCGGATCGCACCTTGCCAGCGTAGTGGTGGATGACGAAGCCGGCACTCCAGCTGTTGAAGTGCTCGTGGGTACCCACGGCCACCTGCAACTTCTGCTGCAGTGTCTGGTCGGCGCCACCGCCTGTGGCGTGCATGGTGGCACACACGTCGTCCAGGACACTCATGATGCCTGGGGGGCTCTGCGGTCATGGGGAGGTGGCAGTCGCTCAGTCTCGCCCTACTCTGCCCAAATCCCACTACAGGGACCTTCCCTGGGATGAGAGAGGGGGTGCTTTCCAAATATAAGAGCAAAAGGTGGTGGTGGGGCACAAATCTGTGTGTGGGGGCTGCTGTGGAAGCTCCCTGGGGTGCAGGATGGGGTGAGGGGCCCCATAAGAGATCCATGCCTTGTCACCTTTCCCAAATGGGGGTGTCTGGTGGGAGACCTGTCCCTGAGCACACTGACCCCTCTGCCCCTGGGCAGGCTGCCTGGGGGAAACTTTGTTGAGTGAATAAGTCAAAGGGGAGCAGGTGGGCAGAATGAATGGGTGAGGTGGCTGATGGGATGTGTCAGTTGTGCTCCAGGGTAAAGAGGGACCTGTGGGGACCATTACCCCCTCCCCAGGTCTCCTAAGCTCAGCTCTGGGGCTCATTGAGACCCCCTAAAGCTGGCCTGGCTCTCACCAGCTTGTTTTCAATGAGGTCACAGACGATTTTGTTGTTGAAGTACTGAATGGGGGTCCAGCGGATGCCCTCCTGGACATACTCCTCCTGGTGGTGGCAAAGAGGGCAGGGATGGGGTTGAGTGTCTGGACAAAGCTGTGCATTTCTAGAATGTATGCTCAAGGACGGGTGAAGAAAGTGGGTACTCTGCCACCTTCTTTCTCTTCAACAAGGTGGCTGAACAGCCTCCCCAACAGATGCAGAAATGCAGATCTTTGTGAAGACCCTAAATAGCAAGACTATTACCCACGAATTCTCACCCAGTGACACCAGTTAGAATCTCAAAGCGAAAATCCAAGATAAGGACATCCTGCCTGATGAGCAGCGTCTGGTTTTTGTGGCCAAAGGGCTAGAGGATGGCTGCGCTCTCAGACTGTAGTATCCAGGCAGAGTCCACCACCGTTGGCTCTTCCTCTGCAGGGCTGCATCATGGAGCCCTCCCTCCGCCAGCTTTCCCAGAACTACGACCAACTGCCTGTGACAAGGTTATCTGCAAAAGCGTTCCACCGACCTGCACCCCTCATTGTCAACTGTTGCAAGAAGTGGGGCCACACCAGCAACCTGTGCCCCAAGAAGGAGGTCAAATAGGGCCCCTCCACCACCTCCTTGCCCGCAGGGCAACCTCTTGCCTGAACTCTGTGGCCATTGGGCCTCGAAAAAGTTTCCCTTTTGTTGAAAAAAAAAAGAAAAGAAAATGGGGCAGGTACTCCCTCCAAATTTCCCCTACATTCTCACCAGTTAGGACTGTCTCCCATAACCAAGCCCATTGCCCTTGCGTGGAGCAGGCCGCAAGTGTCAGCCTGGCAGCCCTCAATCAGAGAAAGGAGCTGGTGGAGAAATACCCAGCTCCCTTGTCCCTTAGAGTGCCAAGCCTGAGGTCTGCTCTGTAAAGCTGCCTGGGGTCCAGGAGAACTGAGCCCAGTTGCCCGAGTGGAACCTGCTCATTAACACACCTTACCGGGGCTTAAACAAACCCTCTCTTGCCCCGGCCAGGGTGGCTCGGTTGGAGCATCATCCTGTGCATTGGAAGGTTTCAGGTTTGATACCCAGTCAGGGCATGTACCTAGGTTGTGGGTTTGATCCCTGGTCTGGGCGTGCAGGAGGCAACCAATCAATGCATCTCTCTCATATTGATGTTTCTCTCTCTTTTTCCCTTCCTCCCCCTCTGAAATCAATTTTTTTTTTTTAAATCTCTCACTGCCTCACTCTTTTCCTGGTCTTTGCCCTGAAAGCTGTGTGAGGCTCTGCTTCTGTGGATGGGTAGAATGAAAACATCAGGGATTTTTGTTCTGTTCACGGTGGCCTCCCTGGTACTGTAGACAGAGCCTGGCATGCAGTAGGTGCTCAATAACTAATTGTTGAAGGAATGAACAAAGAAGTTATTCCCCAGCACTTCTCAAAGCTTTCGAGGTGGGAAACCTCTCCCGAGAAAAGTCTCTAGGTGGAGCTGAGAGGGGCCAGTAGAGAGATGGAAATAGAGGGCCGGGTGTCTCCCGGGTGTTCAGTGACTGTCATGGTCCTGCCTCCAGCAGTGTCCCCTGTTCCTGGCCAGCTGGCTGCTCCTGCTCACCTGCTCAGCCTTCAGGGTGAGTTCGATAAAGATCTGCTGTAGCTTCTCATTGACAAAGTTGATGCAAAATTGCTCAAAGCCGTTTTTCTGTGAGGGAGGAAGAGTGTTTCCTTCAGTGGGCCGGCGCCGGACGCCCAGGGCCACTGGGACAGGTGTGCGACTGGGAGCAGAGGCCGTACCTGGAAGATCTCGAAGCCATAGATGTCAAGCACGCCAATACTGTACTCTTCCTGGGGCTTCTGCATAGCACGGTTGATGGCCTGTGATGCGGCAGGGACAGGAGGTGAGCGCCAGCCTGCCGCTCTCTTGTTATGCTCTTAGCCATGTCACCAGTTTTTCTCCTGCCTCCCCCAGCTCTGTGCATACCCCCATCAGTCACCCCTATGAGGAACCCAGGTGTTAGAGCATTGGGTTCCTGCCTTGGGAGCTGGCTCTGCCCCTTAAAAACTCTGCCTCTATTTTCTCATCTTTAAAATGGGTGAATAATAACTATTTTATGTTTTTTTTCGAAGACAAACTACATGTAAAACAGTTACAAAAGTACGGGGCACAGACTAGGTGTTATGTAATGTTAGCTACTGCTGTCATCGTTACCTTGACACATCCATCCCCGTTGTCCCCCACCAGTCCACCACTTGGTCCTCCGGACAGCCCTCCTCTGGGCTCTCAATTGCACCTACCTGTCTTCGTCACTGCAGCCCACTCCCAGCCCAGGCCTGAGCTCCATGCCACAGCCAGAGGGAGCCCCTCAGTCTTCCAGATGGCCACCAGCTGGCCCTGCTTCTGTGTCCCATGGCAGGGAATGGGGGGGTTGTGTTGGTCGAGCCTGCCTCTCCCACCCCTGGACCCCGCCACACTTGCCTCCACGAGGAAGTCAAAGAGACGGGAGTACAGCCCCTTGGCTAGAGCATCGCGGGTGTAAGCTGCCTGTTCCACGTTCAGGGTCACATCGATGGACTCGCTGCGCCCACCCCAGCGGCTGTCCATCTTGCGGCTGGTCAGCTTCTCTTGTAGCCGCCCACTGTCGATGCCCAGCAGGTAGGCAGGAAAGGCCAGCACTGCCGGGCAGGGGGAAGGGGACAGTTTGTCAGGCTCTGTCTCTTGCAATGCTTCTGTCTCTCTCTTTTGCCCAGTGACACTGAAATTGTCCTCATGGGTTCCCACCCCCCTGGGGCCCAAAGTAGGAGGATGTATTCTCTCTCTCTCTCTCTCTCTCTCTCTCTCTCTCTCACTCTCACACACACACACACACACACACACGCCTGCTCTGCACCCTCCCCGGCACCCGAACTCACGGTCCACACTCTCTACCCTGGCGTAATTCCCATCTTCACAGAAGCTGATGTTTCCCAAGTGCAAGATCCCCGCCACGAGCTGCAGGACCAGCTGCTGGACGTTGGGTGGGATCCCGATGACCTGCATGGCGCTCTGTGGGCATCACGAACACAGAGCCTGTGCCACCAATCCCGACCTCCACCCTGCCCCCTGGGTCACAGCACGGACTCAGGACACCTGGAGCCCTGTTTTACCTCTTTCGCCTGCTTGCTGTGTGACCTTGAGCAGGTCCCTACCCACCTCTGGGTCTCAGTTTCCCGACTCGTAACCTAAGAGGTTGACAGGGTTGGAGTGGCAGTGGGTGCTCACCACGGTCTCGCTGAAGTCGCTCCTGTCATCGGTGCCGTCCACCTTGTAGGTGTCTGACTGGTTGAGGTAGTAATAGTAGTCGGGGGTCATGAGCCCCAGGTTCTGCCGCTGTTCCTGGGAGGCTCCTTCCAGCAGCTGGAGGGTGAGTGATGCTCACGCACAGGACCTGCTTGGGCCGTGTGGTCCCCCGGGCCTCACTGCCCTCCCTCCGTCACCCCCAGGCTCCAGGTGGGGCCCCCCTTCTTGCACCTGGTAGTAGATGTGGAAGTTCCTCTCGTTTTCATTCTGCGCGACCACGCGGGATTTCTCCAGCAGGAAGTTGGAGATCTTGCCCCCATCTGGCTCCCCGCCACGGCTGAACTGAATCTCAAAGTACTTGCCCTGAATGTGAGAGAACCCTGTCAGCCCCCCCCATCCCTTGCCCCAGCCTGGAGGTGCAGGTGGGGGAGGATGGGGCATGGGTCTTATGAGCCTGGCCTCTTTCCTCCTCCTACCATGTGGCTTCAACTTGCTTTCCTCTCCCCACCTCCCACGTATGCACTGCTTGTCTTTTCTACCAGCTCCTCTCCAGCCTTTGCTTAAGCCCTTCCTGGGCTAGGAACGCCCTTCACTCCCTCTCTGATGATTCAAGCCACCACTCAGGGCATCTGCCCTGTGCCTGGCACATGGAAGTATCACATTGATTGACCAGGTCCCAATTCCACAACACAGAGGCCTCAATGTCTCCATGGGATACTACTGGTCCCAATGATCCCGAATGTCTCCCACATCTTGTCCCTGAACCCAGAGCAAGGACCCCACACGACCCTTTTTTGGTCTCTGACACCACCTGGGCTCTTCTCTGGCCAGAGGTTGGAGGGCAGAGAAGCTCCATTACTTGTCCTTTCTGCCACCTCCACCTACTAGCAAAACAAATTATAGCATCGTACTGTACAAACACCTGTAGTACATAACTTGTACTTATTCTATTGCACAATAAAAGTATCTACATATATATATAAAAGCCCAGTGGCAGAATGGCAGAACAACCAGATCGACCAGATGACCGGTGGCTATGACATGCATTGCAGCAGCCAACCAGCCTGATCAGGGCTCCAGTTGCCACCTCTCTTCCCCCTGCCAACCGCCCACAGCCCCTCCCTCCCGCCGGCCTGTCCTGATGGGCCCCCATCAGGGCCGGCCGGCCAGACCCCACCCGTGCATGAATTCGTGCACTGGGCCTCTAGTATAAAATAAAATGTACTTATACATTTTGAGATTTGTCCATGTTTTGTGGTGTATCAGTAATTGGAAAACAACACTGTGTGATTCCATTTAAATGAAGTTCTAGAACAGCTAAGATTGATCTATGGTGAAAAAAAATCCAGGCAGTGGCTGCTTCTGGGCAGGGTGGAGTAGAAATTGACTAGAAAGAGACAAGAGGGAACTTCTGGAGCCACACGATGTCTGTATGTTGGTAGGGGTTTGGGTTGCACAGTGTATGCATTTTTCCAAATTTAGATTTATGTGTTTTGCTGCAAAGTTTACTTTAAAAGAAATAGAGAGCTACACATTTATAATGGACTATACTTAATGATCGGCATGCTGAAGTGTTTGGGGAGGGGGGAGGTATGGTGTCAGCAGCTTGCTTTATAGTGCGTTAAAAAGAAAAGATGGATGCCAAAACCGGTTTGGCTCAGTGGATAGAGCGTCAGCCTGCGGACTGAAAGGTCCCAGGTTCGATTCCGGTCAAGGGCATGTACCTGGGTTGCAGGCACATCCCCAGTAGGAGATGTGCAGGAGGCAGCTGATCGATGTTTCTGTCTCATTGATGTTTCTAACTATCTCTCTCCCTTCCTCTCTGTAAAAATTCAATAAAATATATTTAAAAAATATTAAAGAAAAGAAAAGATGGATGGAGATACAATAAAGCAAATATAGTAAAATGTTAATGATATAGGAGATGGGCATACAGGTGTTCACTTTATTGTTCTTCCTACTTTCCTGTGTACTTGAAATTCTAACAATAAAATATTGGGAAAATCCTTAAAATATAACTACATTATATATATTAGAAAATAAAAATACAACTAATAATATTTTGGGAAATAATAATCTTATCAGTGTATGGAATTTATTAAGTCATTCTCACGTGTAAGCAGGTATTATAATGAAATTGTTGAGGTCTATGAGATGGATTTCAATATCATTCCCACATTATGGATGAGAAAACAGGAGACTCAGGAGGATACATTGGTTTTCTGTCCAGGCCACATCTCTAAACAGTGACAGAACCAGGATCATAACCCAGATCTGTTGACCTAGTCTGTCTTCCATTAGGCCTAGCATAGCACCTGATGCAAAGAAGGAGCCTAAGGATCATTTCTTGAAAGAAGGATGAAGGAAGGAATAAATTGGACCTGAAATGGGACTAGGGACAGACGTGGCATAGTTGTAGCCAGGGGAGAATTTTAGAATGGGACACAGACATGTCATGTTCTGCCCATGGGGGACTCTTTTCCAATGGACAATAAGCAAGTGGTGCGTGTCCCATCCAGGAGCAGGTATTTCCTGTGATCTTGGGAATACAGGTAGAGGGGTGTGTGTGTGTGTGTGTGTCACGGTGGAGGGCATGGCTGCTCCAAAAGCAGGGCTGTGAACTCACAAAACGACTGGAATTGTTGTTGCGCACGGTCTTGGCGTTGCCGAAGGCCTCGAGCAGCGGGTTGGACTGCAGGATGATGTCCTTCACATGCTGGGGGCAGAGGCAGGTGGGGGCGAGGTCAGGTCGAGGCAGGTGTGGAGGGATAACATACCATGAGCGGGAGGGAGTCTGCCCCTTTTTTCTGTCTTTGCCTCACCTGGACCTTCTCGCCTCCGCCAGACACTTTGGAGATGTAGCCCATGATGTATTTGGCTGCCACCGTCTTCCCAGCTCCACTTTCTCCACTGGGGACGGGTGAGGCAAGGAATGGTCAGTGGCCAGGGGTAGGGGTAGAGGTGGGGAAAGTGCCCTTTTTAGTGTCTGATTGTCCATCCATCCATCCATTCATCCATCCCCTACTGTCCTCAAGGGACTATTCCAGGCACTAGGGACACAATAATGAACAAGACAGATCCAAATCCCTGCCCTGCTAGAGCTGACATATAGAGAGGAAAGATGGACAGTAACAGAATGGATAAATAAAATATATCATGGGTCAGAGGTGACAAGGAAAGGAAAGCAGGCGGGGGACAGAGAGGGACAGCAAGTTTCTGTTTGGATCAGGGTTCCAAGTGAATGGATCACCCTCCAGTGGTGATGCTGTTTGGGCGGGGCCTGGGCAGGAGAGTCTGGGGACCCCTTTCCATACCTGATGATGACACACTGGTTTTCACAGTCGATGAGCATGTTCCGATACATGTTGTCGGTGAGGGCATAGATATGCGGGGGATTCTCATACTGGGCCTGCCGGGGAAGGCAGGTCTCAGCCCGGGGCTAGGAGCCAGGGCCCCGGGGACTGTGCCTCCCACCCCGCCGTGGTCTCACCGCGCCCTGGTAGAGGTCGATCTCACGGTCAGTGAAGTAGGGCATCTGCTTGAAGGGATTTACAGAGATGAGCACGGAGCCAATGTAGGTCTGTGGGGTGGTTAAGGGCCATGTGGTGTCCTGGCATGCTTTGTCTCTCATGGACCCTGTCCCCTCAACCTGCGTCTCCCCCCAACCCCCCGGGCCTCCTAGGGCCCCACTGCTCCGAGGACGAGATGGAGATACTCAGATGGGTCCTTGGTCTCTTAGGAAAAAACAGAGCTGGGTCCAGGATGGGAGAAATGGGGTATGTTGTAGCTGAGCTACCCCAAGACAGCGGAGAAGTGGGGCACACAGCCCCCCCGCCCCAAGCAGAGCCCTGCTGTCACTCCATCTGTCCCGTGTCCTATCACCCAGTGCTCTCGCTGCCTACCCCTCCCTCCATTCATTTGCTCAGGCACCTGTATGTCCCTTCCCTGCGTCCAGCCACCACCATCCCACCTCCCTTGCCCCTCATCCTCCTGTCCCTCTGTCCCTTATTTGCCTGCCCGCCCATGGCCCAGGGTACAAAGATGTAGTCATCCATGAAGCGCTTTCGGAGGTTGCCCACGATAGCATCCTCGGTGATCTGAGGCAGCAGCACCATGTCGTCCACGCCGCTCTGCTTCACATTGTGGCTCTGCCAGTGGAAGCGCTCCTTGCTGCCCTGGGGGTGGGAGCAGTGGGGTGGGTGTGAGCTACTGCAGGGCGGGCGTGTGGGAAGGTGGGGCTGGTGCTCAGCGCCCCCGCCTGGCTCACCTCGGGCCTCCCCTCCGTCCCCATCTCACACCAGGATAGGTGGGCAAGGTCCAGTCCAGGCTCCCACCCCCAGGAGGAGGCAGGAAGAAGACAACTCCTCCTTCCCACATCCCTCTCAGCCTCCCTCTCCTCCCTTCCTCAAGCCCAGTCCTGTTTTCTCTGTGGCATTCGACCTGCCCCCACCCCTTCCACCTCGAGATGGCCTTCATCCTTCCACTCCACTCCTCCTCTCTCGTGGTCATGCCTACCAGCCCGTTCCTCTGAGATTTTATCAGAGCCATGTGCTCAGCTGCGACCTCTACCCTCTGTTCCAAGCTGTGCCCCTGCCCCTCAGCTCCCACAGCCTTCCTGCTGCCCCGCCACCAGCTTCTCCATCCTTAGTAAGTCTTCGCACCTTCCCAGGCCCCCACACTCTTTCTCATTTCCTCCCTCAGGTTTTCAACAGTTGATACCGTCCTTAAGCCCAAGAAGGAGACTCAGATACAGGCTTCCCTCAAAAACCCTCCTCCAGGAAGCCTTCCGGGAATGTTTTCTACTTTTAGCCTGATCGAGCTCACCAGTGCCTGAGACACTTAGACACACGGGCTCTCTGAGGCCCACTCTGCCTCTGCTCAGTACGCCCTGCCGTGGAAATGTCTGGGAGACAGAGGCGCGAAGCTGGCACGGTGCTCCCGTCGGGTACACTCATGCTCCGGTAACATGTCCCTCCTCCGGAAGCCCCTCTCCCAGACCAGGGCTCCTGGAGGGCTGAAACTGGGACTGAGTCCTTTCTCAGCCCCAGCAAGGAGGCCCTATTGAATATACAGGTATGAGACCAAGAAAGAAACCCAATTTCAGAGGAAGACCCCAAGAGCAAAGGATGCTGAGAAGCAAAGTCAGGTCTTCAAAGATGACCAGCATTTGCCAGACAGATTCCAGGGAATGGAAACAGGCATGGTGGGCAGAGGGCACTCTTGCAGGGGTCAAGCAGGAGGGTCAGAGTGGACAACTATAGGGCAGAGGTGAAGAATGAGAAGCCAGCCTCTCCTGGAGGCACTAGGGAGCCACAGAAAGTTCCTGAGCAGGGGGAGGTGCACGTTCAGAATCTGGACACACTAACAACCAGAGAGGAGTTTGTCTGGGAATGCCCACAGACATTAAACATGCCCAGCTTTTCGTGTGGGCAGATCTAGGTTCTGATCCTGGCTGGGTGGCCTAACAGCGCCGTGAGCCTCTATGGCCTCACCTATACAATGGGAGAAATGGCTCACTCCCGAGGGTTGATGTGAGGATGACGTGGGGAGGATGCTTGTCCCCAGCCTGAGTGGCCGTGAGGATGGGCCGGGCAGAGGGCACATGACAGAGTTAACGTTCACTAAGCACCTACGATGTGCCCGACTCGGGGCAGGGTTGTCACCAATATTACCAGCGGTTTTATAGCAACTCAGTGGGTGTGAGTGGGGAGGGAATGGAGGCGCGGGGAGTGAGTGGCTTGGCACTTGACTCAGGACACAGCTAAATTGTATCCAAGGGTGTGTGGTTTGAGTCTAGGTCCATTCTAGGACCCACAGGGTGTCTGGGCTGGGACTTGAGAGTTGAGAAGGGTTTTGATCATGAGCAGGAAGAGGGTGTACCAGGCAGAGTGAACCACCCAGGCAAAAGTGCAGATGTGTGACTGAGGCTGGGGCGGACCACAGAGGAGGGAGTGTGGGGGTCAGGGCTCGAACTCCTCAACCTGCTTCCAGTCTGAGTAGTCAGAGTGGGTTTCTCATATGGCAAATCTGATCTCTTCTCTCTGCTTTTTCTCCTGTCTGTGGCTTCCCATCACCACCCCATTCAACCATTCTACAAAGCATTCTTGAGCACCTACTATATGCTAGTAATTTAGGCCTTAAGGAGGAACTCTTTCAGTTCTTTACTGAGTTGCCTCTAAGCCTTTGCAGATGCTGAGCCCTCTGCTCAGACACTCTTCCTGTCGAGTGAATGCCAGTCATCCTTTAAGATTTGGCTCAGGGGATGCCTGCTCTGAGAAGATCTCTCTGAACCCAGGTCAGGTCAGGTGCTCCCTCTGGAGCCCACAGCCCACAGCCCACTGGGCTTCCCTCACCGTAGCCTCATACACGTTTGGACATCCCACACGTGAACCTGATCTTCTGGTGTGTGAGCTCCTGAGCTGAGGGGCTCATGCCATGCCTGGCTCAACAAGGCATCAGGGCTTATTTGAATGAATGCGTGAAGAAATGAGGGCGTGCGTGAATGAATGGAGGCGAGCAAGGTCCTGAAGAGCCTTTAATGCCAAGCAAAGGAATTTGGACTTGAATGTCTGTGGCTGGAGAGCTCTCAGCAGAGCCATATTGCCTCTGGAGACACTTTATGAACCATGGGAGCATTTTTAGTTGTCACAGGGATGGAGACGTGTCTGGCATTTTAAGGGGCCACAGGTGCCAGATTTACATTCAAATAATCATCCTGCCTGTAGCCCCCTCCCCGCCCCCCCCAGCAGGCATTCATGTAACTGACAAACCTGTTTATAATCAATCATTGAAACCTAGGACCAAATTTGATTTTATCTATAAACAGAAAATCTATATATTTTTACATGGTTTGATACCTATTGCATTTTTTAGGATTCCTCCCCCACCCCCCATTTTTCAGGATCCCCACCCCCCGATTTTATTTTGTGCAGATGAATTTTTTTCAGAATTTGTTTGGACTTTGCTGAGCACTGTTCAGCATTTGGAAGCTCATGCTGCTCGTGTTGGGGCTGTCGGCATATTGAGACACTCCTGTGTCCAGGTGGAGCGCCTGGTGGCCCCAGGGAGCTTTGTTGGTCCCCTGGCCTGAGCATTTTCATATTTATGCACACGTTTCATTATAAATGACTTTCTCCTCCATTTGTACGCCATAAGCGTCTATAGACGCAAGTGGCGGACCTTTTTAATTAAATTCAAAATATCATGGCAGTTAACTGGTTAATTATTTTTGAAACAGTGGTACTTGGTATGTTTCACTATGAATTTTATTTCAGGGCTTCAAGGGGCCTGTCAGGACTCAGGTGACAAGGGCTGGCTGGAAGAAGCCGGGAGCCATTGGTTGCACCCCAAGCTATGGAAGAGCAGCATTCTTGCTCACTAGAGACCAAGAGGGACCCCATGGAGAGCGTTGGTGACCCCAGGGTCAGAATTCAGATGGGGGGTCGGGAGCTGTAGAAAAGGATCAAGGATGCTTTGGGACAGTCTGGCTGAGAAGGGGAAGAGGAAGAGAGGTTGTGAGGAGAGATGGGGTCAGGGGAACATGTTTCCTGTTTGCAAGATGGGGAAACCAGAGTGTGTTGGTCCTGGTGGGGCAGGAGTGGCAGCGGGTAGGGGTGTGGATGGGTGGGGACTACGGGGGGAACAGGAAGTGGATTCTTTCTCAGAGGGATCTTGGGTGGTAACTGACTACAAGAATAGCAATAGCCCGGCTGGCGTGGCTCAGCGGTTGAGATTGACCTATGTACCAGGAGGTCACGGTTTGAGTCTCAGTCAGGGCACATGCTCGGGTTGTGGGCATGCAAGAGGCAGCTGATCAATGATTCTCTCACATCATTGATGTTTGTATCTCTCTCTCCCCTTCCCATCCTCTCTGAAATTAATAAAAATATATTTTAAAAAAAGAATAGCAACAATAGTTAACAACCTATGGAGCAATTATTCTGCGCTAGACTCTGGTCTAGGCTTTTCCTGTGAATTCCCTCATTTAATTCTCTCAACACATGCTGAGGTCAGTACTATGATTAGGTCCTCTTTGCAGAGGAGAAAACTATAGCAGAGAGAGGTTAGGTGCCCTCCCCAAGGTCATATAGCAGTAAGGGAGGACCTGGATGAGATGCACAAGGCTGTTTGTCCCTTAGCCGAGTCTGGGTCAGAGGTGGCTAGGGTTGGTGCTTTGGGTCAGATGAGGATGGGGCCGGGACAAGAATGGTCCTGTCCAGGGTTTCCCTTTGGGGGTCAGCCCAGGCTCCGTGCTCCTGGGCCCCTCAGGCAGAGATGATACTCAGAGCCACTTCCTTTCTCTGAGGTCGGAGTCCACAAGGCTGGTTGTGTCTGGCTGGCTT
Organism: Myotis davidii; assembly: GCF_000327345.1. Taxonomy (NCBI): domain Eukaryota; kingdom Metazoa; phylum Chordata; class Mammalia; order Chiroptera; family Vespertilionidae; genus Myotis; species Myotis davidii. Next base: position 119,400 of record NW_006289825.1, on the reverse strand, counting down.
TCCTGGCCCTGACGACTTGGTTCCTCTTCCTGTCCCTCCCCACTTCCCCACCTGGCTGAGCAGCCCTCTGCCTCTTTTAGCCCTTGCCATCTCCCCCTGTGTCCTGCCCCAGGAACCTGGACCCCCAGATCCACTCCTCACCCCATGTAATCTCAAAATCTATGGGTTGTTAGCAGTAGATGAAGAGAGGGTTTTGCTCAAGTGGGTACAGTGGGTGGGAGGACACTCAGGACTGATGGCGTGGGGCCAGTTGGGGGTGAGGCCTGGCCTGGCAGTCGACTGACTATGTGACCCCAGGAAGCCGCTTTCCTCCTCACAGCCTCAGTTTCCTCATTGGTAAAATGAATTCCATGATGCACTTCCTGAATGGGGTTCACGAGAGCAATAAATGAGCTAACAGAGAACAGGTGTGTTGGGGTGCCTCAGGAAGGGTAGCTGGCAGCTTTAAGAGCATTGAGTGGAAATGATCAGTCTTTCACAACAGATATAGGAGCTGGTCAACATATACTTGTTGAATGAATGAAGTACCATAAGAATGAGATTGCCCCTGTGTCATGGCTATCCCTCTCTCTGTGGCCCTCAAGTCTCCATGGTTCAAGATGAACTGTTTGTTCCTGAGTCTCTTCCTTGGAATGTGGGGTGCAATGAAGAGATTGTGGTCACAGTTGACCACAAGCCAAATATGACTCAACCTGCTGGGGTTCTTGTGAAAGACAGTCAGGGGCTCGAGGTGGCTGGGGTGGGAAGGGGAAGGTAGCTTCCTTCTTATTTCAGCTCTTCAGAGAGGTCTCCCCAACCGAAGGCAGAGGGCATGGGGTGGGGCTGTTTATGACCAGAGGAGGGTAGCTGTTTATGACCAAGGTGATGGCATAGGCGTCCTATAGTAAACACACTTCTTGAGCCCCTGCTGTGCAGAGAGGTAGGTGGCACCAGGCCTCGGGGAACTCAGTGTATCCTGAGCGGGTGAAGTGAGTTGCCTAAGGGAGACTGTGGGTGCACATCGGTTGGTAATAAGGAGAGATGGGGCGATCAGTAAGGGCTTCCTATAGGAGGCAGTTCTTGCAACATCAACTTCCCAGGCAGAATAGGTGATGGCACAGGAGCCAGGGGCCAGGAAGGCCTTGGGTATGTGTGGGACACCAGGATCCTAGTTTCATTGGAACAGCGTCCAGGTCCAAATGAGGTAGAGATGGGCAGCCTGGGGCATGTGGGGTCTGCACACCCCCCCTGGTTTATAGGAGGAGGTTGTAGGTCAAGGTGGTTGTTAAAAATGTGACCTTGGGAGTCACTGAGTTGAAACCCACTGCACTTTGGGTTATACGACAGCTTGCCTAAGCCCCCGGCCTCAGTTTCCTCACTTGGAAAATGGGACCTTTGAGGGCCATAGACCTTCCAGGGCAGTTGTGCAGATTCAATGAGGCAAAGTATGTGAAGAGGAAATGGTTTTTGAAAGGGGTACTGTTGACTGCTGCTTCAGTGGTAGCTGGCTATGTGTGGTTGCTGGTGGCTTTCCTCACCATTGCCAACAACAGCAGCAGCTCCTCAAGTTGGCCAGTCCCACAGGCACAGGGCACAGGGCCAGAAGGAAGGGCTGGATGAGGGAGCTTTCGCAATCGCCCCAACTGCTCTGGCTTCCCTGGGTGGTGATGAGCAGAGCCCCAGACTGGAGAGAGCAACAAAACAGCCACTTCCTTCCTTGCTGGGGTCCTGCAAGCTGTGGTTGCCAACCAGGAGGAGGTGTGAAGCTGCTTGTGGCTGCTGAGACAGCCCCAGCCCTGGCCCTGCCTTGGCCCCTACTGTGCCCCCTGGTGCCTTGGTGGCCTGCCCTCCCCAACTCAGTGGGGTTCTGGGGTCACACCCTGTGTTCCTACATTGTGAAAACAACACTCTCTCCTCCAAAGGTTCCTAGGGTCTCCCCCTCCTTTTGGGGAGAGACTTCAGTTTCCTTTTATCCTAGTCAGAGGCCATTCTCCAACATGTGGGAACTCTTGTCCTTCCAAAGTACTTCCTCCTAATTCTCTTGGCTCCCAGCCTTTCCATGGCTACTGCCCCTGGATCAAGCAGCCTCACTGGTCTCTCTATTTCATGTCTATACTTTAAAAACAACCATTATTACCCTCACGTCTCCACCATCACCACCCAAGACAACAAATTGCATCTTTTACCCCACCCCACCACCACCAAAGTCAAACAAACTGCCGATAACCCCAATGGCAGTACCATCAACCAACATCAAATGAAACGACGATGGATTCTGCTACCAATGTCCCTACCATCACCCACCACCACCACCACCCACCTGTCCTCATTAGCACCAGCAACCCGTAATAACTTACCACCATCAAGATCACAATATGAGCCATCAGCAACCACACAGCCAACTACCACTGAAGCAGCAATCAACAATACCCCTTTCAAAAAGCCAGCAGTACATCAACATCACTGCTGATGTTGTCACCAAAAATGAACTACCAACAGCAAACAAGCATCATCTTCAGTCACCCAACTCTGAATAGCAGTGACCACAAACTGCCATTATTCCATGGATCTACCCTCAGGATCAAAGCAACCAACCGCCATCCATCAATGTTCATCACCAGCTGGCACCGAAAACAACCATCACCACTGCCAACCCACCCACGAGAACCATTGTGACCACCAATGTGCAACAACCAAGAGCAACATCATCACAACCAATGGCACCAACAATCCAACAGCTCAGCAGTTACCTTTCAACAGAAACTCCTCTTCAGCCACTAAGGATTAGTCACCTCTACACACTGTGATCACTAACTCCAGCCATGAATAAGCTATGAATATTGTTTCACTGAACCTTTCAACACTCCCTGCACATATCACTCCTCCAGGCAGATGTCAGAGGTATTGGCCTCATGGATGGGTTCCACTCTTTTTTCCTGCTGTGGTCCTCTGGGGTGAGTCTCTCCCTTCCCAGACCCTATTACCAAGCAAACATTGACTAAGCATTTTCCACACAGCTTCCTTGGGAGGGGCTGCTTTTCTCTCAAGTAGCAGATAATTTCCTGTGTTCTTTTGATCAAAGCCTGCCTATCTAAGCTCCCGAGTCTTCCTGGCTTGGCTCCTTCTTGGAAGAGTTTCTGTCCCAAGCCCAGAGCTCTAGCTGATGGCTTAGTTGTAAATTACCCAGGTGGATCTTTGGCCAAAGATGCCCAACTTGTCATCAGCTTTCTGAAGTAAGACGTCGTCTCAGACTAACACAGATGCTGCCTCTTGGTCTACCTCCCTGCCTCCACCTTGTCCAGCTGCTTGCTGCAGCTGCCAGAAGTCCTGCAGTTGTCACCACTGGCTCTGTGACTGTTCCAACCCCACGCCCTCATTGACAGGATGACAAAAAATGAAAGTTGAAGTGGTTGCAGATGCATGGAGCTGTGGGGGTGACTTTACCACCAGCTCAGGCTCTATCTTAATGTGTATGCTTGATGCCGTTGGCTCTAAACCCATGACTGTGACAGACTCCCCACAGTCACAATTAGACCTCACCCTCACAGGCAGGACGCCTTTGCCTGCAGTGCCTTCCTTGCCATCCTCACATGGAAGGGTACCAGTGGTGATGCAGATACGCTGCACCTCACATCTGCTTCTGGGATTGCTACAGCCAGCCCACCCTTCACCACGCAGGCATGCTGTCACTACACCATCACTGTACCCCACCACCCATTTAACACAGCTTCCCCCTGGTGTGGACTCAGAGCGGCTGAACCCACAGACCCACTGAAGTTCCAACTGAGAGGTTCTCAATAGACTTCCAAATATGGCCTATGTGGGAACTAAGGCCCAGAGAGGGGAATTGACTGTCCCAGGACAATACGGGGAGATAAGGCACCAAGCTGAGTTGGAAACCAGGTTTCCTAAGCCCTAAGAAATGGGTATGTCCCTGTCCTTGCAGACACTGTGTGATCCCTCAGGGCCACCTTCAATCCTCCATTTCTTGCCCCCACCCCCATCATTATTCTGGCATCCTGTCCACCATTAGATGGGAGTTTGGTCCTGGTGAGGGATGCTGGGAGCACATGAGCTGCATGGAGGGACCCCCTAAAGGGCCTGCTGTGCCCCATTCACACGGCTGTACTTTTTGATGGTGGCTTCCAGGGCACCTCCACCTGACTGGGACCCCCAACCCCTGCACTTCAGGGCCCACCTTCTTGAACGACTTACCATGGTGGGGGTGGTATCTGGGTTCCAGGCGGTGCTTGAATGGGTTGTGGTAGGGGTGCAGGCTCAGGGGGTTCCGGGGGGTGGTTCAGGCATGGCCCTGCATCTCCTTCACCAGGCTCCCAGCCCTAGTTCCTCTTACAACAGCCCCCCCCTTTCACTTCCTTTGGCGGGAGGGGCCCGTGGCTACTGGGGAGGGAAGCTAGGCCTGGGGGGCGGGGAGAGAGCTCAGCAGCTGGCAGGGCTGAGAGCTGGCTGTTTGGGGCTCTGAGCCAGAAGGGAGAGGTCAGGGTTGGTGGGAGCAGCTGCCAGACCCCAGAAGGCCTCTTATCCAACTCCCTGCGGACAGGGGTTGCAGGAAGGAGCTCACAGGTCAGTTGGCTGCAGTACTGACAGCTCTGTTCAAGGTGGCCCCCAGGAAGCATTTGGGTTGCCCAGATCTCTACAAAACTGCATCAGACACCGGTCTTCGCTGGGCATCCTGAACGAACACCTGCTTCCAGAGCGGCCTCAGATGGTCCTTTACGACAGTCTTTGCACGTGCCCATGTGCCAGGGGAAGGGCAATGGGAGTGGTACCAGGAGCCAGGTGCACGTGGAAGGTCCAACTTTGGAGGTCAGATCTGGAGTTAACAAACCCTAGCTCTGCTACTTCTGGGGTCCCCCTATTTTCTCATCATAAAACGGGGATGCAGGCCTCTCCAGCAGCATCTGGCAGAAACTGGATCCATAAAATGTGGGCCCATGTCCTGATCTTTGGGAAATCAGCAGGCCACATACTGGTCTCCTCTTGACAACTGGGGAAATGGCAGTTCTGAGAGGTCATCACTTCCCCCGTGCCACACAGCAGGGAGGCGGTGGAGGCAGCAGCCTCGCTGCTGGGAAAGCCCGGCAGGGAGGGGGAGGGGAAATGCCTGTGGCCCAGGGTTGCACAGCATCCTACCAAGTGTGTCTTCCCCTCGTGGCCACATATGAGGAAGCACCCTTTTCTCTCTGCGTTGCTTGTGCACCTTTGCTCGCGGGATCGGTTGGGCACCTGCAAACCTCAGCAAATGCCTCCAGGCATTAAGGGTGAATACTAAGCAGGAGGACCTCCACTTTGTTGGCCATAAGGGAAGGCAACCTTGTGCTGAGGGCAGGTAAGTTGGAGCTAACCAGATGGAGAGGGAAGAGGAAGGCACACCTGGCCGAGGAAACAGCTCAAGCAAAGGCAGGTGTGGCTGGAGCTTTCAGAGTGACCAGGAGTGTTGGTGGCTGGGTTGGCAGGTGTCAGACCCCAAGACTGTGAGAGACTCTGCAAGAAGCCATACATTTGCCCTAAGATCACTGGGCTCTATTTGTGTTGGCAAAAGCCCCCTTCCAGGCTGCTGGGCTGCTTGCAGCCTGGGTCAGGGACACACACACATCAGGTGCACAAATCTACACAAGACAGAACTTTATTGATGTAGCACTTCCTGGCAAGGGGTGTGCGGGCCCCAGGGCAGGGCCTGTAGCACCATGATAGGGATGAGCAACCGGGCAGAGGTTGGGTGGATCTTCCCACCTCTTACCCACCCCTGTAGCTGGTGTTGTCAAGGGGAGGGTGCTAGGAAGTCGTGCTAATTCCCTTTCCCCATGGTGGACATAGACCCCCTCCAGCCCAGAGTGGAGGGAAAGGGCAGTGTTGGGGATCAGGGCACTGGCTGACCCCCTCCCCCACCCCCACTCTTCACAGTATGTATTCCAACCAAAGGTGGGGGATTTTAGGGGGCTCCCTAGGGGTGGGTGTAAAGAGCGCTAAGTCAAACAGTCGTTCCCTTCTCAACCCACCCGGAGGGGGTCTCACTGTGAACTGGGAAAGGAGCTGAGGAGGGGCCCTGGGGATGGCCAGCCCCTCTCCATCTCCCAGCCAGGGCCCTGCATGGGTTTCCAATAAATAATTTCCGCCCCATCTCACCCTTCACTCCCAGCTCCTGCCCTGGCGGGCTCCTTCAGACTGGCCAGCTGCAGCCGGTCCCCTCCACCCCCAAGCTGGCGCTCAGCTGTGGCTCAGGGGCTGCTTGTCCCCTAGCGGCCATGGCAGGTTTTGCAGCACATCTGGCGGAAGTAGGCTCGGCTGCAGAACTGAAATTTGAGCACTAGGGGGCAGTAGGCGACCTTGTTCACATCCTTGCACTCTGCAGAGGGTGGGAGAGGGGTGGGAATCAGGTCTCCGAGCCCCTGGGCTCCACGTGGATTATTCCAGGCCACCCCTCTAATGCAGCATCCTCTCAAGTGAATATATTTTTCACTCCCTCACAGATGAGAAAGGAAGGCAAGAGGTGGAAGGTGAACTCAGGCAGTTTGGTTCCTGTACCAGGAATAAGTACAAAAATTTTTACTTTGATAGGGGAAAAAAAAGGGTATATTGAAAGAAGTAGTTTCAAGGGGATGTGACTTCACCCTCCTGGCATGTCTGGAGACATTGTTGGTTATCACCACTGCGGGGAGGGGTCCTATTGGCATCAGGCAGGTAGAGGTCAGGGATGCTGCTAAATATCCCACAATGCACAGGGCAGACCCATGACAAAGAATCATGTGGCCCAACATGTCAATAGTACCTGAGGTTAAGAAACTCTGATTTAAAGAAAGAATATTAGGCAAATAATGCGTTATCAGTGGAGATGAATAAGTCGAAAGTTATGGAGGTGGCTGGGGGAGTAACCCCAGTTTGGGCTCCAAAAGGGTCAGGTGCCTAAAACGCTGGGCACACAGTGGCACTTAATACATGTCCGTGGTGAGGGGATGGTGCCGGCTGGCCTGGGAGATGAAAAGGCGTTCAGCGGTTGGGGAAGGTCTCTGGCCAATGGCCAACCCCACACTCTCCAGGGCTTCCTCTGGACAGGGCCCTCCCGGCATCCCTGGGCCTCCTGCCCACATACCTTCCGGGCTGTCCCCGGGGGGCGCGCTGTCGCACTTGGCCTCGCACTGCTGCGTGGCTGGGGGGCGCAGGGCCTCAGCACACTCGCTTGACGGCTGGCCTGTGTGGCTGGAGCAGCGCACGGCGCGCTGTTGCTGTCCGAGGCCGCACTGCACAGAGCACTGTGGGGCACCTCGGATGAGCCGCCACCCAGCCGCCCCTGTCCTGGCCTCCATCCCCCAGGGCGGCCACCTACCTCGCCCCACTCCCCTGCCACCCAGCGGGCAGGGGGACAGCGGCGCAAGTTGCAGCGCATGGTGGCTGGCGGCTTGGCTGCGGGCGGGCAGTGCGCGGCGGGCAGCGTGGCACGGTGGTCTGCGCTCTTGCAAAGGACTACGCGGTGGCGGAGGCCTGGTCCGCAGCTGGGGGTGCACTGCATTGGAGGGGCATTTCATGCTTAGTAGGCGGCCACACCGCCCTTCACCGCCGCACAGGGAGCCGAGAGGTGCTGCTGGTCCCTGGATGGTGAGGAGGCCGGCTCATCTCGGACCAGTCGAGGGGGGTCCGCTAGGGCTGGCGGGAGGGACTTGCGACTACAGAGGGTACCTCAGGGGGCACCCGGCACCAGGCCCTGCCCCTTGCTGCACAGGGAGTGGGTCGGCGAAGTGGGAAGGGGTGACTGACCTCCGACCAGTCCAGGGCGGCCCACTCCGGCGGACAGGTGGGGCCATGGCAGGCCTC
>NW_006289825.1:107029-111580 GCF_000327345.1 Myotis davidii | reverse complement strand
AGCGGCTGCGCACGCCGGCATCACAGCTGCGGCTGCAGCGCGACCAGTTCCCCACAACCCAGCTGTGGGGACAGGGGGCTGACAGTGCAGGCCGGGCACCTGCCCCCGCACCAGCTCAGCCTCCTCCCAAGCAACCAGCATCCTTAAGGAAAGGAGCAGCCCAAGCCCCAACCTGGGGCCGGGAGGCACAGCCCTCGAGAGAAAAGCACTTGGCTAGGGCGCACCCACTCTGATTCCAGGAGAGCCCTGGCTCTACCTTGGGGAGCAGTCACCCCAATCCTGGGACCACGTGCTTCTCTGATCTCAGCAGCACTTGTCACCCGCAGGTACTCACTCAGGTGGGCAGGGCTCGGTGTTGCAGGCCCGCTGCCTCTTGGGAAGCTTGCTCTGGGCGCTGCAATGGTGAGGGGCCACGGCTGAGCTGTCCAGCTGATTGCGGCATTCCACAGCCTGCACCTGGCTGCCTGGGGGCAGGTGAGAGGCCCACTCAGCCCTGCCCCATCCAGAGGGTCAGGTGACTAGTGCCCCCCGGGTGCCACCCCTGCCCTCACCACCGGCACATTGGGCAGAGCACTTGGTCCAAGGTGAGTAGTGCCAGGAGTAGGGGGGTAGTGCATCACGGATGATGGGTGCATTAAATCGGTAGCGAAGGGCAGGCAGCTCTGTCCTGGCCAGCACCTGGGGTGGAGGGTGCATCAGAAGGAAGTCAAGCTTGGAGTCCCCACAAGGGTGCCATGTCCTCCTGCACCTTGCCCCACCATTACCATGATGATGAGAGATGCATTGATGGGTCCCAGGGCTTCTAGACTCTGTGTCTGATTTGGCCCAGGTCGCAGCTGAAAGGTGGTCCCAGCCAGGGACAGGCGGTGGGGCTGAGGGGTCCTGGGCATCCCCTCCAGCAGCAGGGACTCCTGGTCCCCCTTCAGGGCTGGGGGATAGTGTAGGAGTCAGAATTCCAGCCAGGTTTACCCCCAGTCCTCATCCCCTCACCTCCATCTCACCCAAGTGACTGAGGGAGAGGTTCAGGTCCTGGATGAAAATGTGGATGGAGCCTTTGGGGATCCAGACGACTTCCTCGTACCCTGGACAGGGAAGCTAGGTGTCACCCACTCGGTCTGCCCCCCACACCTGCCTGCCTTCAGCACTGGATGACAGCAGCTAGCCATTACTGTGCTAAGTGCTTCCAGGGACATGACACTGCACGCCCAGCTCCAGCCCTATGCAGTAGATGTGTCATCATGCCCATTTTACATGTAACAAAACGGAGGCTCAAAGAAGCAAAGCTAAAAACAAACAAACAAACAAACAAACCGCAAAGCTACTTGCCCAGGTTTGACAGATAGGAGGTAGCTAGGCTGGGATTTGAACATGCCTTTCTAACCACCAACATGGTCGGATCTGCCCCGCCCTCCACCCCCTACCCCAATAAACAGCAGGTATAGGCTGGGTAGAGAAGAGGCCACTGTGGAGGCCCCAACCCACAGAGGTGACATGGTGGCCTTAGCACTCAGAGTAGGGGTTGCAAGGCTTATGGGCCCTAAGGACCCCTGTCTCTGCCCACATGTGTCCCAAGTCCTGGTTTAACTGCCCAACCTCTGTACTAGCTCCTGAACCACACTTTGGCAGGAGGCCCCCTGAAAGGGGCAGGGGAGAGATTTAGGTCCCTACCCCCTTGGATATTTTAATTGCCAAGATTTTGGCTCCAGAGCCCAAGCCAGTCCCTGACCCTGATCTGGGGCATTGCTGGGCCCTCAAGGCTTCTTGGGGTCTCAACACTCCACTGGGTCCCTGGGTCTGAGAATTTGCTAATCTTCACTAGTGTGGTGGGGCCAGCCACCCCCCCAGTCCAGGAGGGATGTGACAAGGAAGTAGGGGTATCTTACCAGCCCCAGGCAAGGCTGAGCTGAAGACCCCCTCAATGGTTTCGCAGGCACTGCCATCACCCCCACACACTCGGCACTTGTCCTCCCGCAGGTCGGAGCCCAGGACCCGGTCGCAGCCCACATGCTGTTGAGGGCAGTGGTGGTGGGGGTGTCAGTGAGGTGCTCATTCCTCTATCCCCATCCCTTCCCTCTCTCTGGAAGTCCCTTCCACCTTGCACTCGCCGCTGACACAAATGTCCACCGTGTCTGGGCGGCAAGGTGTCCCGTCCACCACGGCTGCTGCCCTCTCCGTGTAGAAGTTGAAACCTTCTGCTAGGCAGGTGAGCGAGCAGGCCTTCACGCCCCCTGGGGGGCATGGTCCCATCAGACCAAGGGCCAGGAGGCCCTGGGGCTCCCTGCTTGCTCCCTGGGGGAGGTGAGGCCAGGAGGGACAGACCCCAGATCCGTGAAGACTAGGCAGGCTAGGTAGATGGAATGGGGGTTCCCAGCATTCAGTCTGGTATTCTGGCTCCTTGAGTGAGGGGAGGGCTCAGGGCAGACCCCAAGATGCTGTATCCACCTGCTGTTGGATGCTCGCACGGCTTCCTCAGCCCCTGACTCACCTCCTCGGTATGTTTTCCACGTGTAGAATTTTCCACGGAAGGGGACGCTGTCAAATTCAGAGCACTGCATTTCCCTAAAGTCCTGGGAGCCAGGGGGACAGTCCTGGGGGCACGAGATGGGAGAGGGAGGGAGGCCAGGTGTCCAGGGAGGGAGTTAGGGCAGAGGCCTAAGGCGAAGAACTAATGCTCAGAGCAGAGATGAGTTGGAGGAGTAAGGCTGGAAGCAGGGAGGTCGGGAGGCCAGGAGGGGGCTGTGAAGGGTTGGATGGTAGCCAGGGCTAGGTCCAGGCAGTGGGGCTGGAGGGACAGGTGCATTTGAGAGGGACTAGGTGACTCATCAGATGTTAGATGCAAGCTGGGGATGATGCCTAGGTTTCTAGTTTTAGACCTGGGGCCTTTCTTGAGAGAGCATATCTATAAAGGAGCCAGGCAAACTGGGGAAGGTGCCCAACTCTTTGCGAGTGTGAGGGGCATGTGGACCCCTCAGAGACATGACCCTACCGCCCATCAGTAGCTCTCCACCCTCCTAGCACTCCACGCTGTCTTGTGTTTATTGGGTGTGTGCACACGAGATGTGTTTACTCCGGGATGAGCCAGGGGGATCCCAGCATTAAAAAGGGGCAGCAGAGAAGCGGAGAAAAGGAGTGCAGCCTAGGAGGGGCTGGGAGCGCAGGGCTTGGGGATGCAGGCGAGGCGGAGTTTTAGACAGGAGGCACAGCCCAGGTCAGAAGAGGGCTACTGGGCTGGTGCCAGAGAACTCAGAGACAGCTTTGGGGCAGGGCTCTGGGGATACTGGGCCATGCAGGGAGTGGGTGTGGAAGGCTCATCTATGCAAGACTTGGCAGGAGCCCGGCCGGTGTGGCTCAGTGGTTGAGCATTGACCTATACCCAGGAGGTCGAGGTTGGATTCCTGGTCAGGGCACAGGCCGGGGTTGCCGGCTGGACCCCCAGTGGGGGGCGTGCAGGAAGCCGATCCATGATTCTCTCTCATCACTGATGTTTCTATCTCTCTCTCCCTCTCCCTTCCTCTCTGAAATCAATACAAATACATATTTAAGAAATAAAGGAATCAAGGTGTGACTTTGTGTGAGTCGGTTGAGAGGCTTGGTTGACAATAAATAAACGTGGAACACGAAGAGGACGTTCCTGAGAGGCAGGAGGGACTAGGAGCTCAGGCAACCGGAGCGGAAAGACCCTGAGGATGAAACGGGGACGGGAAAGCCGACCCAAGAGTGGGTGCAGCGCTGGTCCCCGGGGACGCCTGGCCCAGCCTGGAGGCCGCGGGCTGGGCATGGGCCTGCTGGACTCCACCGCCCAGTGTCCGCCTTCCAGGGAGACCGCTCCTGGGCGGGTCCACATTGGCATATGGCTGCAGGGCTTCCTGCTCTTGTCAGGAGGGCTCCTGGGAGGAGCCTGGAGCAAAGGAATCCTGAAGGCTCTCTCCTTCCCCCTGGGTGCAGCCACCTCGAGGGGAGACCTGGGGTCTGACGGTGTCCGAGGCTGCCCTCCCCGGTCGAGCTTGGGGGGCACATGCTCTGCATGGAGCTCAGCATGTCTATCACAGAGCCAGGGACTGGCTCAGCCACAGCCTCTGTCCAGGACTCAACATCCGCCCCGGCCGGTGTGGCTCAGTGGATAGAGCGTCGGCCTGCAGACCAGAGGGTCCGGGTTCCATTCCTTCAAGGGCACAGGCCTGGGTTGCAGGCTCCTGCCGGGCCCAGGCCCTGGTTGGGGGTCGTGCAGGAGACAGCCAATCGATGTGTTTCTTTGACATCTTGTTTCTGTCTTTCCCTCTCTCTGCCACTCTCTCTAAAAATCAATGAAAAAATATCCTTGGGCAAGGATTAACGAAAACATAAAATCAAAATAAAAAAGGCAAAGTATTACAGAAAAGAAACCTTTGTACTCTCTTAGTAGGAATACAAATCAATACAGCCATTATAGAAAACAGTATGGAAAATCCTCAAAATTTAAAACAATGCGGCTACAATATGATCCAGTAATTCCACTTCTGGTTATAGATCCCAAGGAAAGAAAATATTACCTTGAAGTGATATGTACACTCT
>NW_006289825.1:94713-104355 GCF_000327345.1 Myotis davidii | reverse complement strand
GGAGTCCTGCACGCCCCCTGGGGGGCATGGTCCCATCAGACCAAGGGCCAGGAGGCCCTGGGGCTCCCTGCTTGCTCCCTGGGGGAGGTGAGGCCAGGAGGGACAGACCCCAGATCCGTGAAGACTAGGCAGGCTAGGTAGATGGAATGGGGGTTCCCAGCATTCAGTCTGGTATTCTGGCTCCTTGAGTGAGGGGAGGGCTCAGGGCAGACCCCAAGATGCTGTATCCACCTGCTGTTGGATGCTCGCACGGCTTCCTCAGCCCCTGACTCACCTCCTCGGTATGTTTTCCACGTGTAGAATTTTCCACGGAAGGGGACGCTGTCAAATTCAGAGCACTGCATTTCCCTAAAGTCCTGGGAGCCAGGGGGACAGTCCTGGGGGCACGAGATGGGAGAGGGAGGGAGGCCAGGTGTCCAGGGAGGGAGTTAGGGCAGAGGCCTAAGGCGAAGAACTAATGCTCAGAGCAGAGATGAGTTGGAGGAGTAAGGCTGGAAGCAGGGAGGTCGGGAGGCCAGGAGGGGGCTGTGAAGGGTTGGATGGTAGCCAGGGCTAGGTCCAGGCAGTGGGGCTGGAGGGACAGGTGCATTTGAGAGGGACTAGGTGACTCATCAGATGTTAGATGCAAGCTGGGGATGATGCCTAGGTTTCTAGTTTTAGACCTGGGGCCTTTCTTGAGAGAGCATATCTATAAAGGAGCCAGGCAAACTGGGGAAGGTGCCCAACTCTTTGCGAGTGTGAGGGGCATGTGGACCCCTCAGAGACATGACCCTACCGCCCATCAGTAGCTCTCCACCCTCCTAGCACTCCACGCTGTCTTGTGTTTATTGGGTGTGTGCACACGAGATGTGTTTACTCCGGGATGAGCCAGGGGGATCCCAGCATTAAAAAGGGGCAGCAGAGAAGCGGAGAAAAGGAGTGCAGCCTAGGAGGGGCTGGGAGCGCAGGGCTTGGGGATGCAGGCGAGGCGGAGTTTTAGACAGGAGGCACAGCCCAGGTCAGAAGAGGGCTACTGGGCTGGTGCCAGAGAACTCAGAGACAGCTTTGGGGCAGGGCTCTGGGGATACTGGGCCATGCAGGGAGTGGGTGTGGAAGGCTCATCTATGCAAGACTTGGCAGGAGCCCGGCCGGTGTGGCTCAGTGGTTGAGCATTGACCTATACCCAGGAGGTCGAGGTTGGATTCCTGGTCAGGGCACAGGCCGGGGTTGCCGGCTGGATGCCCAGTAGGGGTGTGCAGGAGGCAGCCAATCAATGATCCTCTCATCATTGATGTTTCTATTTCTCTCTCCCTTCCTCTCTGAAATCAATAAAAATATATTTTAAAAAAAAGAACCGGAAGGAGCTAGATCCCCCGGGAGGCGCCAGGGGGTAAACGGCCTGGGTGGGATGGGGCATGTGTCGAGGGGCAGGGAAGGCCGAAGGCCTGCAGCGGCTCCTTGGAAGTTGATTTATGACTTTTTTCCTCTGAGGGACGGGGCTGGGGGAACTCACATCAGTGTTGCAAGAGCGATGCCGCCGTCTCTCGCCCAGGCAGTACTTGCCCCCGATGGTTGGCCTGGAAAGGGTGGGAGAGCAGGAGAGGATGGGGCAGGGGAAGCAGGGGCGGCCCCCTCCATTTCCTCCTAGGGGGTCCTGAGGACTGACCTGGGGCTGTCGCAGTGACGGCTGGAGGAGGACACGCCACCGCCGCAAGTCCGGCTGCAGTCTCCCCACGGGGTCCACGGGCCCCAAGCCCCATCCACGCCCTCAGGTCGTGACCCGAAGGGGACGCACACCCTCTTGTAGCACCACTGTGGGAGGGGTGAGTCCAGCTCAGAAACCCTCAGGGGATCGGTGCTCCCCTCCCACCCAGCCAGAGGCCTCAGCTCCCCTGGAATGGGGCTGAAGTGGGACAGAGGTGGGGCTCGAGGACCAGGGTGCAAACAGATGGCAGAAGGGCGTGGCCAGGGAGCCAGACGCAATGTTCAAGGGGCGTGAAGCTAGCGCTGGGACAATGGTGCGGGCGGGGCTGAAGACGGTGTGCGGGTGTGGACGCAGGTTAGGGGCGGGACCGGCAGGAAGCAGGCGTGGCCAGAGACCACGTGACCCTGGAGGCAAGGCTTGGGATGGGGCGGCCCACGGCCTGCGCTCACCCCCTTGTCGATGGCGTGTGTCTGGCACAGCGTGCCCTCTGCGGCCGGGATGCTGTTGGTGATGCACCGGTTGCTCTTACTCAGACACCACAGCTCGCTGCAGACCTCCTGCGGCCGAGATGCCCGCTCAAGCTCGCCCTCCTCCTTCAGGACCCAGGCTCACTGCCGGTTGGGCAGTGGGGCCCTGGGTCTCAAGGCATCTTCTTGGATACTGTGGCAGGGTATGGCCTGGGCCCTCCTCTCTGCCTACATACGCACTGCACTTACTGAACACCTATGTGTGGCATACATTCCCGTGGACATCATTCTCCCAATTCCACTGCGAGAAAATCAAGGCCAGGTCAGGTCACTTGCTGAAGGTTACACAGCTACTAAGGGGCAGCCTGGTTATCATCCCAGACCTTTGACTGAAGCGTCTATGATGTAACCCGTCATCAGTTCAGTCCCTGGCACCTCCTGAGTTTCTAGAAGGAACATGGGGTTGCTGAGGAATGTAGAGGAAGGATTCTGGATTCCTTTCTGGGATGGGCAAAGCAGCCCACGGAGGTGCAGTAGTTCAGAAAGATCAGGCCTGGAGGTGGCTCAGGTCAGGGCCCCGTCTCTCACTTCTCTCCAGTGGGTGGTTCTCCTTGTTCCCTTCACTTAACTGGGGTCGTTCTCAAAGATTTTAATCTATGAAGGGTTGGGAGAGGACAAGCCAGGCTGGACCTGTGTGGGACTTTCCTCGGAATCCTGCTTGGGCTGGGCCAGGGCCTAGCAGCAAGTCCTATACCAGTCCCAGGAAGTCACTCCAATCCTTTAGGTCCAGTTAATATCACTGGACAAGCCCCATTGGGCTCAGGTGTGGCCAAATCGTAGGTAGACTCTCACTCACATCCTGCCCAGGCCCCAGGCTCTTTCCCCTGTGAGGTGGAGACCCTCCAGTCTCCTGTCTGTAATCACAGGTAATCTCCTGAGAAAGGGATCCTTCCAAGCTTCAAAGGTGTGGTACTGGACCACTCAGTGGCCACAGGAAGGGACCTTTTCTGGGTCAGCTTCCGTGAGAGACCTGTACATACATGAAAAATTTGGAGGGTTGTCCTGAGATCTCCCTCCAACACCCTCCAGGGTCCCTGCCTTTTGCCCTTTCAGAGGATACTTCTCAGCTAAAAACTCAGCCTGGTCTTCTGGCTTCAGATAGCTTGCATCCTGGCCATTTGTAAAAATACCATGTGCTCTGACGCCTCCTGGAGAGAGTGCCTATCCCAGCCCGGCCTTCCCTCCTCCTCACAAGGACACACTGGAATATATGGATGCTTCCACCCTGCCACTTGCAACACATTTGCTCCCTCTGGACTACAGTTTCCTCATCTACAAGATGGGCCTTGCCTACATAACAGGTTGAGAGGCATGTGCCGGAGTAGATATGAAAGGGCTTGCACAGATGCCCTGCTATCGAGTAACAATGACCACAGCTAACCCTGGACCAGACACTAGGTAAGCCCAGCTCCTTAGACATATTAACCAATTTACATGTAGTTAATGACTCCCCTCTGCCAGGAGGGCAAGGAACACATTCTTTGGAAAAATAAAAGGGAGAATCAATTTAACCTACAGCTTGCACTGATCCATGTTTGCTGTCTAGCACCTCCTCCCCTCCCCCACTTCTATAAAATTTGGTCCTAGAGACCTGGATTTAAATACCAACTCTGGGAAAGGCACTCTCCCCATGCCTCAGTGTCTTCATCTGTAATGTGGGGATAATAGGACCATGAGGAGCTTAAATGAGATGATGCATATCACATACTTAGCATATAGTGAATGCTCAGTAAATGCCAACCGTGATCATTGTTAGGGTACCTGGGGCACAGCAGATGCTCAAGGGAGCTTCAGAATTCTATTGGAACTCATTAGAGAGTGCTATAGTCACCAGACAAGTTAGGGTGTGGGGGCAAGAGAGGAATGTCAATTACACATACATTGATCCAGGGTTTACCTCCTTGTCTAGCACTGAAATGAAGTGAGGGCATTTTAACAGCTGCCTACCCCCTGTTTTGGGTTAACGTGGCCTTAGCTTGGACATGGCCTTGCAAACTCTGACCTCCTGAGTTTGGAGGGTGTGAAGTATTGGGACTGGCTCAGGCTACTAGGGCCGAGGCTGTGAGGAGGCGGGGAGCGTGTTTTGGGAATTAGGGGAGGTGGGCAGGAGAGGGGCGGACTCCAGCTGAGCTGGTGGCCCTGGTGGCTGAAGCAGGAGGCCAGCAGGCTCCAGCTCCCTGGGGGAAGCTGGGAGAAGGACCCTCGCTGGCTTCTTTATGTATAGCCGAGGCTTTGGGAGCTGAGTCTAAATTTCAGGGAAGAGTTGGGGAGTAGTAATGAGGTTCAGAGCTCGTCCAGCCAAGGATTGGGGCCAGCAGATCGGTGTACCGGTTGGTAGGGGATGTGGGGAGTGCAGACAAGGTGTCTCTGGAAGGCTCTGTCCAGTTCTTTGCCAAGTGGGGAAAATGGTCCTTCCCCAGGGAAGCGATTTCCACCATGTCTGAATGTTTGGGTATAAATGGCCAGTTAGTGCTCCTGGGACTCTAGTCCTGCAGCAGCCTGATATGCTGCACAGAGGGTGGCCTCCCAGTCTCCCCAGCCCAGTTCCCAATCAGGGGTCTGGAGAGCCAGGAGATCCCACTCTTGTCCTCAATCTTGTCTGATTGTGACATTTGTACAACCCAAGGCCCCTCTGTGCCCCTGGGCCCCATGGGGCTCACTCCTCTTCCTGGCTCTCCCAAACCCACTGCCTGGGGTGGGGGTGCCCATGTAGAGTCACCCACCCCTGCAATCCCCTCCCCTCCCAGGAAGGAAAGCAGGAAGGCTCTCTCTACCCCGTATTTACACTGACGCGATTTGACTCCATGCTGGAAGCGGCACTGCTCATCGGCATCGTAGGCCTGGCCGGGCGCCACGGTTGGGTACACGAAGTCCTGTCTGGGGGGCCGGTTGTTCAGGCAGAGCCCCAGACCTGAGCTGTGGCAAGAGGAAAGCAGCTGTCATGCTGGGGGGCTGCAGGCCAAGAGCTCAGGGGGTCCGGCTGGGTGGGGTCCCGGGGAGCAGCCCCTGCAGGCGACACAACCCTTCTCAGAGGCAGCCCTGATATCCAGGGGACCCCCGCCCCGCAACCTGAGTGTGAGCCTATAGGCAGGAAAGGCGGGTCCATCCTCACTCCAGGAAGCTGGTGATGTAGTCGCGGCTGCAGGATGACCACACAAATGGGTTGGTCTTCATGGTAATGTGGGCAGCCATGAGCTTCGCTGGGTCCTGGCCCCGGGCCCCGCAGCTGTTCCCTACGCCGTCATGGTTCATGCCAAACCTGGGGAGAGGAGTATTGGCTCTGCTGGGTGCGATGAACCTGCTGGACCCTTCTGTCCTCCCTCTCGTGTCCCCGGGCCTCACGTGTGTCCGATCTCATGGGCAATGGTGAACGCCGTGGCCAGGCCAATATCCTCATTGATGCTGCAACTTCTCTCGCGCTCACACATCCCTCCCACAGGGGCCAGACCTGGGAAATGGGCACGTGGGGTGGGGCTGGGGCTCAGAGCTGTGCTGGTTGCCCCCATCCACCCTGCAAAGTCCCCACCCACACCAGGGCCAGGGCCACCCAGCCCACTGCCTTCATAGGTGCCAGAACCTAGGGGCATGGGTACCTAGTGTGCCGCAGGGTTTGTTCTTGTAGATGCAGATGTCATAGCTGTGGAAGGAGACGGGGGCGATGAGGAAGCTGGGCTGCCTCCCTAAGCCCCGATGATGCCACCATGCCTGTTTCTGGGGGTTAAGTTCTGCTTGGGAGTGCTACCTGCCTCTCACCCGAAGCCTCACGCTCTGGCTGCAGCTTGCCTTGGGGATAATGGGGCACATGACTGACTGAGAAATGAGTGAAGGAGTGCAATAGCACTCAAATGGCCCAATGCCCGCCTTCCCAGATTCTTAGGCTCCCAGCCGCCCCCCCATGTCTGGCTCCCCAAGGGGGCAGCTGAATAGTCCCAGCCTCTCCATCTAGCAGGTAGTCCCCTGCTTGGACCTGGGTGGTCCCCTAAACTACCCATTCCCCTGGCCCACATCTTGGAGGCCTCCCCAACCCTCACCGCGTGATGAGCACTGCTGTGTCATGGTTGGCCACACCGTTCTCTGGAATGGCGTTGCCATGGCCGCTATGGTTCACAATGGATTTCTGCCACTTACAGAAGCTGTCCAGTGACTTCCCGGCATGGTGGGTGATCTCCAAAGTGGGCTGAGGATGGACAGAGTGAGGTGTGTGGGCGCCAGCCACCCCAGAAATGGGCAGGCGGCACTGGTGTGCAAGGAAAGGGGTGGGGTCCTCCCGCACCTGGTCCTCTGTGAGCAGGATGAGCCGTGTTACCAGGATATTGACGATGTTTCCCAGACTCGAGTCTTGGAAAAGTTTGGCAACCTGACCTCCAAGAAACAAGAGAAACGGAGTCTTAAGAGGGGCCCAGAGTAGCAAACAATGAAAATGCAATGATAATAGCTCGCCTTATCCAATTCTTACTGTATGCCCAGCCTCAGGCTAAGTCTGTCCATATACCTTTGCTGATGAGCAAACTGATGCCCAGAGAGATTAGAAAACACAGCTGGTAGGTGTCATAAGTGGGATTCAAGTCTGGTAAGCCTGCCTGCAAAGTACTGGTTGCTTGCCAGTACATTTCTTTCTGACTCACCCTTGCTCAGCTAGTCAGTTTTTTTTCGCCCTTCATTCCTCCCCTGCCAACCCCCTGGCTTCCTTGAGTCTCTGCCCAGAGATGGCCTGAGGGATGTGCTTCATTCCGTGGCTATCTAAAGACACCAATTTGAGCATCACTAAAAAAGGTGGAAGTGTGGGGGCAGGAAGCTCTAGAGATAGTGGTTAGAGGGAAGGAGGTTGTGGCCCAGGGGTGAGAGGGCACAAAAGATCAGGTCACACCATGCAGTGATCCTAGAGCCCTAGGCTATCAATGCCCCAAAGTGGAAACCCACAGAAACCCTAGCAGTTTCTAGCAGGTGTTAGGAAATAAGGGAGAGAGGCAGGACTGAGGAAGAAGTAGTGGAATCAGGTACGCTGTCATGTGAACATTGAGCCATCTGTCTGCTGAACTTTTTCTTTCCCTTTTTGCTTCAGTGAAACAAGAGCACCACTCATCAAGCCCTTATTATGTGCCAACTGCTCTATCTGGTTTCCCTCCCACCAACTCTCATGCTCTGTTGTAGATACTATTACAATCCCATTTTACAGAGGGGAACACAGATTTAGAGGGGACCAGAGTATTGAGATCTAATATGGCTACTGAATGCGGGTCAGCGAGGTCAGCTGTATGAATTCATAGGTAAGTGTATGAGTGAGAACTCTACCTGCATACAGATGTGTGCCCATGTGTGTACTGATAACCTCAACAAGCACCTGCAAGCTGCATGCTCATTTTTATATAGCAAACAACTATGCAACTCTTACTGTGTACCAAGTGCTTCATCTAGTCACTGCATCCACCTTCATCTTATGAAGTGAATACTATTATTATCCTCATTTTACATATGAGTGAACCAAGGCAGAAGTGAAGTCATTTGTCCAAGGACATACAAATAAAAAGTGGCAGAGCTGAGATTTCAGCCCAGGCTGGCTGGCTTCAGAGTCCATGCTCCGAGGCGCTGTGCTCTGCAGTCTTCCTTTCTCACCCTGTCCCCCCTCCATTCTGTTTCTCTAGCCTCAGGTAGCAGTGACACCCTTTTCCTGACCTCTGGAGGCTGGCTCCAGGTTCTTGGGGCTTCATTCCCTGGGAGGGGGAGGCACTTACAATGTTCATAATGGCTAGCACGTACTGTTCCACATCTCGGCGCCCGTGGTAGGCCACCATCATCTTGTCAGCCACGACCAGGGTCTCCACGTAGCGCTCTCGGCTGACGGAGCGCTTCAGGCCCAGCTGGCTGCGCTCCGTTTCATTGCCCAGGGGCCTGGCCGGTGGTGGCTTCAGGGTGCGCAGCCACCACGGCCGCCCTTTCCACGGTTTCTCATCTGGATGGATAATTTCTGGTCATTACACTGCTTGCTCTTTTGGTCCAAGTCCCTGTATGCTGATCCACCTGCCCAATGGGCCGTCAAATATCTTGTTCTTTTGCTAGTGGGTATTTCAGTTGTCCAATGTCTGGTTCTAGAAATGCTACATTAAGTGGATTAATGCTCCATCTGGTTCTACACGATGTGGCTACCCTACTGCCCAACTGGCTGGCTGAACAGCTGCCGGGCACACCACGACAACTATGACTACACAACTTCCTGACAATCCACCACCTGCATGTCTGTGTGTAGCGGCTAGACTCACTGCTGGAACTGTATATTTTCTTGGCCTTCCAAATATGGAGCTTTCTAATCAACACACTGCACAACTGTCTGGCTACAGAACAAAACAACTGCTTTTGATGGCCCTACTGCCCAACTGACTGTGCCTTAGCCTGTGACACCATCCAGCTTTCTGTTTGTACAACTGACTGTGGTTGTCTGTCTGCCATAGTATCCTAATCCCAGCCTCTCCAGTTATACAACCATTGAATGTCCCAGAGCTCTGCAATGCCACCAGACAGCCACAGTTTTCTAGCCAGACAGTAATCCTGGAGATGGTTTTAGACCCAAGCACCTGTATGGCTATCCAGCTGCCTGTTTCCTGCTGGACCACTGGTCTATGGCAGTGATGGATGGGCTGTTCCCCACTGTTCCACTGTCTGACTGATGCCAATCCTCCCCTCACATAGCTGCCTGCCGACCTTCTGGCTAAGAGACACTGCTGCCTACCTCTGTCTTACGGTAAAGATGTTGTGCAGCCCCTTTGCCCGTCCCCAGAGACAGATGTACCTCTCACTCCACAGGCTGTGTCCAGGTGGGGGTGACGCAGGGAGGAACGCTTGTACACCACATGGGGGCCACCCTCCTCCGGGCCCTGGCCCTGTTTGGTTCCACTTTGTAGAGGCTCAATCAAGTATTCTTCCTCATCCGCCACAATCAGGCCATGCTGTGGGTGGGGGAAGTGGGACAGAGGGCACGGATCAGGTCCTGGTCCCCAGGACCCCTGGGGCCATATCTCTTTATTTTGTTCCTTTTATCTTCCTGGTTTAGGTTGCTACTCCTTTTATAATCTCTTGAGAATGATATTTAGCTGATTACATTTCAGCCTGACCTAATGCTATTCATTTTCCTTTAAGCACTGCTTTAGCTGCACCCTAAATGAGCTAATTCTTTTGATTAGCTCAAAATACTTTAAATATTTCCATTGTGATTTCCTCTCTGACTTATATTTAGAAGTGTTTTTCTTAACTCCCAAACTCATTGGCATTTCCTCCCTGCTTCCCAGAATCCTCTGCTCACCAGGCCCCCACAGGTGCTGATGGCCACATGAGAGCTGTCAGCCTGGCCCTGCAGGTGGCCAGCATAGAGGCAGTGGGGCCGGGCTGCCCTCTGCCAAGCCAGGCCCTCCCGTGTCCAGTACTCCACAGAGACATGTC
>NW_006289825.1:90286-94300 GCF_000327345.1 Myotis davidii | reverse complement strand
CAGGAAGTGGGTGCTGGGTGCAGCCACCTTGTAGAAGAGACGGGACTCTGCTGCAGGCCCTGTGCCCCGACGCTGCCTCCGGGAGGCAGGGGGCGAGAAGGCCAGCAGTGCCCCGTTGTCATCCACTCGGGTGGGGAAGGCGATCTCATAGTTCTCCAGGCTGGACAGGAACTCATCTGTAGGTGAGGATCAGAGGCCCGGGGTGGGCCCTGGGAAGGACCCCTGAGTCCTGGCTGCTTGTTTGTAGGGCAGGTGATGCTAGCCCCACTGGCTCCCAAATCTAGGTTACCAGCTGCAAGACTCGGGACTTCCTGGCCCAGGGCCTCCCACTCTCCTCCCCCGACAACCACAGTCCCAGTCTCACCTGATCCCTCCATAGCTCCTCGCTCCCTCCCCACCGAGGCCCTGGACCAGCCCTACCTTGAGACCGGAAGGCGTGTGTGACCTCGAACGTGAGGCCCAGCCCCAGGGCGAGGGCCCAGTGGAGGATCTGGCAGGCGGGGGCCATAGAGACCACGTGTCCACATGTCTCTCTCCTGCCTCGGCTGCCGGCAGCCCCCACAGTGCCGCCTTCCCTGTTCACAGCCTGGGCAGCATCACTGGGCTCCTGGGAGGAAGGAGCTGGGTCAGGAGGGGTGTGATCCGCCCAGCAGACACTGTCAAGGCCCCTCACAGGGCTGCCGGGGGACCTGCAGTTCCTTAATCCCAGCCTGGAGGGTCCCCAAGGCATTTCCCCTGGTTGGAAGATTCCAAATGCATTTCCTTACCAAGTAGCTCCCTGTTCCCACCCCAAATCCTCCCTGCACTCTTGGCTCGATGAGCACCTACATGTGTCTGCTACAGGCCTGAGCAATTTCACACCATTTCACTTCATTTCTGCAATAGCCCTGGGAGGATCCATTCACTGGGTAATGACTGAGCATGATAGGGACACAATGCCTGCTCTCCCTTTTTGGGCTCAGTCTCCTGGGTGTGACAGATGATAGACAAGTAAATAAAGAGTTCAGATGTGACACGTTATCTGGGAGAAATAACGAGGGGGCTCAGAAGCAGAGGTGCAAAGGATGAGAAGAAACCAACCATGTGAAGAGACAGGAGATGGTGCACCAGGCAGAGAAGAGCAGGATCAAAGGCCTGAAGGCAGGGAGGAGCTTGTGGATCTTGGACCACAAGGCTTGAATATGGAGGGGGGCGGGGGGAGCGGGGGCAGGAGGCCAGCAGGGGAAACTGGCACAGATACTCTTGAAGGCAGGTCAATGTAAAGTTTCCGCCCAGATTAAACCTGAGGCTAGGGCGTGGCTCCTCCCTCCCCATCCCATTTCCCGGGCTATGCCTTTGGATGCTCTGCCATAGGTAACACTATTTATCGCGCCAGCAGAGCTGGAATCCCGTACAGCATGGTCTGGGTCCCTGTGATGTCTCTTCAACCTTGCATTTCCAGCTAGACCCAGTCCTGCTTCCTCTCCCTTCAGATTCTTCCTGGGAGCTCCAGGATTCTGCTGCTCTCTGCCCCAGGCCAGCCTACACAGACACCACTTTGGGCCACCACTCTGCCAAACCCTCCTGTCCCTTCTGTCTCCGCCCTCCTCCCTCTTAATCACACACTGTCTTGTTTTCTTTGCAGCCTGGCCAAGTCTGGGAGCTGATCCCCAAACAGGGCAGTTCAGCTCCAGAGGGATAGAGCCAGGTTTTCTCTAAGATACCGACTTAGAAGCCAATGCTTCCCGCTTCTGCTTGGACTCCTCCAGTGATGGGGAGCTCACTCTCTGGCACTCTGTGACCCAGCTGCTCCCTTCAGCTGGGCTGAGGTTTACTGCTTGGTTTGCTGTTGCTGTTTTTTTTTTTTTTTAACCTCTGGGGGCTTCAGTTAGTGCCACGGTGTCAGATCCCTGTGCGCCAGCCTCTCTGGGCCTGTTTCTTCTTCAGAGTCTGGGCAGGGAGAGGGCAGTGAAGAGGAGCTGGGCTGGGTGTGGAGTTCAGGGGTCACTGAGTAAACTCTGCCCTTTTTTCTGGCCCTGGAGAACCTCCTCTTGGATTTCATCCTTCCTTTTTCCGAAGCACACCGCCCCTTTAATCTCCCTCCTCTCCTCTTTTGCCAGCCCCTCCCTCACTTCCTATTGCCTCCTCTCCCCTATTCCATCCTGAGAGGACCAGCTCTGGGATCAAAGCCCTTCCTGGTGGACTCCCCTGGTCCCCGCTGGGCAGGCCCTTCCCCCATGCTAAGGTGGCAGTATTTTCATTGCAAGTGAGGCTGGAACCCTCCCCCACTCCTGTCCCTCCTCCTTTCCCCGGGGTGCGGAGTCTTCTCCCCTAAGTCGCTCTGTGGCTCTGATCCTGGCTGCTCTGTCTTTTTGCCTCTCTTCCTGCTCCAGCCTCAAATCCTCATCCCTGTTCTGAGGCTGAACCCCTCCTCCCAACAACTTCACACCCTCTTTGCGCTTCCAGTTCAGGTGGGATGTGGGGGACAGTGCCGAAGGAGCCAGCATAAGTGGGTGGAGGAAGTGGGAGTGGGGATGGGGAGATAGGGGCCTGGAGAGGGAGGGCACACAGGTGTCTGTAGGGCAAGGCAGGGGAGACACGGGGGACAGTGGCCCAGTCTGTGGGTGGTTGGGAAGTGGTGAGGCCACAGAGTCAGTGGGCCTGGATGGGAAAGGAGGCTGTGCCGGGAGAGGGGATTCCAGGGCTGGAGCCTGGCTGGGACAACAGATGTCAGCAGGGGATTTCTGTGGTGTGTGTGGCTGCAAGAGCATGACTGTGTAGGGGTGGAACTGTTCTGTGACTGTGTGCGGTGTGTGCCCATGTGACCCTGTATAAGGCTGTGTGTGCCTGGGTGGCTGTGTGTGTGTGTGTGTGTGTGTGTGTGTGTGTGTACCCAGGGCAGGCCAAACCCCCAGCCCCTCCTCCCAAAGGCAGGGAGGCAGGCAGTCTGGGGGAGGCTGCCAGCAGCTGGAGGAGGAAATGCCGCGGAAAAGGCCCGGAAACAGAGGCTCCATCCCCTCCCCGGGATCCTGGAGGGGCCCGTGGCTCCACACCCAGACCTCCTGGGCCAGCTAGCAGGACAGGGCTGCCGGGCCTCCCTGTGGAGGCCAAGACCTCAGCTGCCCAGGCAGAGGCCTCGCCAGCCCAGGCTGCCAGCTGCCTCCGGGCGCTGTGCATTTGGCCAGGCAGACCCCGTGAGGCCAGCAGACAAAGGCTGGCCGCCCACCCCACCCTACCCACAGCCCCGTGGGTCCCCCTAACCAGCCGCTAATTAAAGGCCTGGAGCCGGATGGGCTGGAGACACCCTGAGACAGAGTGGCCTCGATGACCAACTCGGGGGAAGTGGGCGGTGCCACTCTCACACCCAGACACACAAATGCACACTGGCAGCGACACACACTCGGGCAGCCCCACCTGCGCAGCTGCAGACCAACAATTGGACACCAGAGACCCACAGAGGACCCCCCTGCTCCACACACACACTCAATACACACACCCCGAGACACAACTACACACTCCCCGGCCCTATGTGCACACACAGAAATACACAGGCAACCTAGAGACAAACACAGACACACACACCCACACATCGGGCTTACACACACAGACATGTACACTCATCCACACAACCAGACCAGGGACAAAGTCACCAAGTCCCACAAACGTGACACACACCCAGACCCACTTACATACAGGCATTTACAGTGACACTCAGACACATCTGAGACAGATGTTTGGGAACACACACTCAACTAGACACTGGCACACACAGCGCGCAATTTATGCACACATGCTGGCTTACACTCACACTGGGGCAGACAAACAACACCCCCACATAATCACGCACATGTTTCACGCAGACTCACACATGCAGAGCACATTCACTTACACATACGTGGATGTCCACACACACACCCAGCCGCTCACTTGAACTCAGTGTCGCACACGCTTAGGGACACGGCGCACCAACACTACCCCGCAGCGGGACGATGGCCATGGCCGGCCCCATCCGACACACACACCAGGTCCCCAAGT
>NW_006289825.1:87485-89872 GCF_000327345.1 Myotis davidii | reverse complement strand
GGAATGGGGTGCGAAAGAAAGGGGAGGAGGGGTGGCCGGTGGGGGAGGGGAGAGTTGCGGCCCGGCCAGCATCCACAGCATCGACAACAGCTGTTATTTATTGAGAGCTGGTCCTTCAGACAAGCACTCACTGGGCGCCTCCGTGTGCCAGGCGCTGTGCCCAGGGCGGCTGAGTCCACCTCAGTTTTCCCTGCCCTCTCTGAGTTCCCTCTGGGGTGGGACCTGCTCGGGGCCAGGCTCGTCCCATTTTTCGGAAGAAGACATTGAGGACAGAGAGGGAGAGAGTGAAAGATGGGGGACGGGTGTTGGGTGAAAGCTGAGGGGGAGGGCAGAGGGGGGGGATACCCTGGGTCAGTACTAAAAAGAGGTGGAGCTAATGCGTGAACGGGGGTGACCTAGGCAGTTGGAAGGGGTGAGAAAGGAACCTTAGTGGCCAGTTGCCCCACGGGCTTCCAGGTGCCTTGCCAGGAGCTGGTCCTCCAGGAGGGGAGAAGCGGGTGACGCCCAGAGTTCACAGTTCCGGCATTTCCCAGGCCTGGCCCCTAGGAGCTAGGCAGAGCCTGGCCTTGCCCTTGGCCTTCTCTGAGACTGTTGCCTCGTCCATGGTGGTAGTGGTGCCTTTAAAGGGCCGCAGGGTGGGGTTCAATCAGTAAACATCTGTTTTGTTTGTCCTGAACTTGGAATGACAGGTCAGGGCTCATGCACACAGCCGGCACCACACAAATACCAGTCTCCTGGAGCTCCTCCTGCACCCCATCATCATCCCAGGCCAGCCTAGAGGGGCAGGGTGTTCTCTACCCACTGCTCCTGGGGCTTCTTGAGCCCCCAAGAAGAACAGCTCTGGCCGTGGCTGGAGGGCCCTCCATTACCCAGGGACCACTGGGAGCCTGCCCTGAGCTGCCTTCCGCAGACCTTTTTCTCCATCCAGAGGTGGCTGCCTTTGCATTATCTGCCCTTCAGCCCGGGTGAAGGGGCGGCCACTTCAGCTCTAGGAATTTCAGAGATGCTTTGAGCTGGGAGTCCACACTTTGCCACAACTGGGAACCTCTTCTGAACTGGCCCTCCCCCCATGCCACAGAGGTCCCTTGGGCTCTCCATCGCCCCTCTGGATATGGTCTGGATGGGGCGTGAGACTTAGCCCTAAACCACTGATACCTTCCAGTCTTGGGCTCACTACTGATTGGGGGATGGGCAGGTAGGACTTTTGCAGGGAATCCGGGGAAACAGATTTTTGGATCTTGAGTAGCATTTGAAGCTGTTCTCCTCTTAGACAACCTCTTGAAGGAATGAAGCCACCAGGTGGAGGAGGTTAATAGTCCCGAGGGCATCATTTCATCCATAGCTGGGCTTTCACTCATGCAATCTTTATTGAACACTCTGGTTTAGGTACTGGGGTCACAGCCAAGAACAATAACACCCTCCATCCCCTACCCTTCACCACCCCCCCAAGATCAAGGGTCTGCCTCAGGGCCTTTGTGCCTGCTGTTCCCTCTGTTTGGAATGCTCTTCCCTCTGATATCCCCATGGCCTACTCCATCTCATCAAATCTCAACTCAAACATCCCACCCATCCCACACTTTAAGATGGCACCCCACAAGCCTTCTCTTTCATTCCCTGGTTTACTTTAATCTTAGCATGAACCACCACCTGACATGCTCTGTGGAACACTATGTTTGTAGATTCTCTGTCTCCCTCCCCAGAATGGCAGCTTTGAGGGAAGAAGTCTTCACCTGTGTGGTCCACAGTGGTATCCCTAGTGCCTAAGACAGGGCCTAGCACACAGTTGGTGCTCAGTATTGAATGAATAGAGAACCTGGAAAGGCTCCCTGTGTGGCATTGACATTGGGGTTTGAATGTCAAGAAGGAGATGGGGGAGGGAAGAGAGAAAGGAGGAAGGGTGAGGGCACAGCAAGTTCAAAGGCAACTGGCCAGTAGGTTTTCTTTGGACTTAAATCAGTTTGGACTGACTTAAAATTTTTTTTTTTAACTTAACCTTTCAACCTGGAGTGATGTAATGAGTTGCGCCTGGAGGGATGCAGTACTGGGTACTGCCACAGGAGGGCGCAATGGAATCCCATTGTTGCTCTTGGACTGTAGAAAATGGGAAAAGCCTCCTATATAATAAAAGAGAGACATGCAAATTAACCATCCCTCTGCTATGCTCAAGCCACGCCCACCAGCCAATCAGGAGAGAGTATGCCAATTAACCCAACTAAGATGGCAGGGGCCATGGAGCTGGAGCAAGCAGGAGGCTTGGGTTGCCCCTGGAGATGGAGGAAGCCAAGCTTTTTGCCTTCCCTGGCCGCTGGGCTCCACTCAAGGCTACAAAGTTTCAATTATAGAAGATAATAAATCCCAGAAAAAAAAGAGAAAAAGGAGAGGCTGGG
>NW_006289825.1:85686-87463 GCF_000327345.1 Myotis davidii | reverse complement strand
GTCTGTATAAGAAAAGCCCAGCAACTGTTATGGCGGAACGACCAGAACAACCAGTTGCTAAGACATGCAGTGACCACCAGGGAACAGATGCTCAATGCAGGAGCTGCCCCTGATGGTCAGTGCACTCCCTCAGGGGGAGCTCTGCTCAGCCACAAGCCAGGCTGATGGCTGCCAGCACAGCGGTGGTGGTGGGAGCCTCTCCTGCCTCCTCAGCAGCACTAAGGATGTCTGGCTGCAGCTTCGGCCTGCTCCCCGCTGGCAAGTGGACATCCCCCGAGGGCTCCTGGACTGCCATAGGGATGTCTGATTGACAGCTTAGGTTCAATCCCCCTGGGGAGTGGGCCCTAGCCAGCAGGTGGACATCCCCCGAGGGGTCCTAGACTGTGAGAGGGCACGGGCCAACCTGAGGGACCCCCCAAGTGCACAAAGTTTTATGTACCGGGCCTCTAGTAAGAGAATAAGAGAGGATATAATCATGATGATGAAAGTGATGGAGTACTTGCTTTGAGCCCTGTTTTATTCTTTTTTGTTGTTGTTAATCCTCACCTGAGGATATTTTTCCATTGATTTTTTTAAGAGAGAGTAGAAGGGAGGGAGGGGGTGTGTGGAAATTTTTAGAGAGAGTGGAAGGGAGGGGAAGAGAGAGAGAGAGATGTGAGAGAGACATATTAATTGGTTGCCACCTGCACGTGCCTGGACGGGGCCCAGGGAATGAACCTGCAACACTTCAGTGCGTGGGCTGACCCTCTAACCACTGCAAACACTGGCGAGGGCTTGAGTCCTGTTTTACATGTACATCAGCCCTATGAAGTAGGTACTCTACCCATTTCTCAAATGAGAAAACTGAGGCACAGGCTGAGTCACTTGCTCAAGGTTGCTCAGCTACGAGTGGCAGAATCAGAAAAGATTAAAGTCACAGGTTATTGGACTACTAGGGTAAACAGGTGAGCTAGGGTGCTGAAGATCCCCCAGAGCAGGGATGGAAACCTTTTTTCTGCCAAGGGCCACTTGGATATTTATAACATCATTTGCTGGCTATACAAAATTATCAACTTAAAAATCAGCCTGCTGCCCTAGCCAGTTGGGTCAGTGGTAGAGTGTCGGCCCGTGTACTGAAGGACCCCAGGTTCAGTTCTGTTCAATGGCATGTACCTTGGTGGCAGGCTCGATCCCGGCCCTGGTCTGGCACCTGCGGGAGGCAACCAAACCATGTGTCTCTCTCACATCCATGTTCTTCTCTGTTTCTCTCCCTGCCTTCCACTCTCTGAAAATCAATAGAAAAATATCCTTGGGTGAGGATGAACAACTACAACAAAAACTAGCCTTTATATTGGGTCAAACATTTTTTTTTTCATTTAATTTTTTGTATACTTTTTATTTCCAAATCTGTGTGCTTTTGTTTAATATATTTTTTAAAATTTTTTATTACAAAGGGTATTACATATGTGTCCATTTTCCCCCCGCCCTAGACAATCCCCTAGCCTCCCCTATCCCCCAGTGTCTTATGTCCATTGGTTATGCTTATATGCATGCATGCAAGTCCTTTGGTTGATCTCTTACCCACCCCTTGCCCCCCAACTCTCCCCAGCCTTCCCGCTGTAATTTGACAGTCTGTTCGATGCTGCTCTGCCTCTGTATCTATTTTTGTTCATCAGTTTATAATGATCTTTATTATCCATAAATGAGTGAGATCATGTGGTATTTTTCCTTCATTGACTGGCTTATTTCACTTAACATAATGATCTCCAGTTCCATCCATGCTGTTGCAACCGGTAAG
>NW_006289825.1:80483-81644 GCF_000327345.1 Myotis davidii | reverse complement strand
AGAGAGAGAGGTGAGAGAGACATATTAATTGGTTGCCACCTGCACGTGCCTGGACGGGGCCCAGGGAATGAACCTGCAACACTTCAGTGCGTGGGCTGACCCTCTAACCACTGCAAACACTGGCGAGGGCTTGAGTCCTGTTTTACATGTACATCAGCCCTATGAAGTAGGTACTCTACCCATTTCTCAAATGAGAAAACTGAGGCACAGGCTGAGTCACTTGCTCAAGGTTGCTCAGCTACGAGTGGCAGAATCAGAAAAGATTAAAGTCACAGGTTATTGGACTACTAGGGTAAACAGGTGAGCTAGGGTGCTGAAGATCCCCCAGAGCAGGGATGGAAACCTTTTTTCTGCCAAGGGCCACTTGGATATTTATAACATCATTTGCTGGCTATACAAAATTATCAACTTAAAAATCAGCCTGCTGCCCTAGCCAGTTGGGTCAGTGGTAGAGTGTCGGACCGTGGTCAGCCCGCAGACTAAAGGGTCGTGGGCTCGATCCCAGTCAGGGGCGCTTACCTCCATTGCAGGCTCTCTCCCCGCCCCTGGTCAGGGCACATGCTGGAGGCAACCAATGGATGTGTCTCTCTCACATCAATGTTTCTCTCTGTTACTCGTTCTCCCTTCCCCTTTCTTTAAAAATCAATAGAAAAATATCCTTGGGTGAGGATGAACAACTACAACAAAAACTAGCCTTTATATTGGGTCAAACATTTTTTTTTTCATTTAATTTTTTGTATACTTTTTATTTCCAAATCTGTGTGCTTTTGTTTAATATATTTTTTAAAATTTTTTATTACAAAGGGTATTACATATGTGTCTATTTTTTCCCCCCGCCCTAGACAGTCTCCTAGCCTCCCCTATCCCCCAGTGTCTTATGTCCATTGGTTATGCTTATATGCATGCATACAAGTCCTTCGGTTGATCTCTTACCCCACTACCTCCTGCCCCCCAACCCTCCCCGGCCTTCCCGTTGCAGTTTGACCATCTGTTTGAGGCAGCTCTGCCTCTGTATCTATTATTGTTCAAAAGTTTATAATGGTCCCTATTATCCATGAATGAGTGAGATCATGTGGTATTTTTCCTTCATTGACTGGCTTATTTCACTTAGCATAATGCTCTCCAGTTCCATCCATGCCGTTGCAAATGGTAAGAGTTACT
>NW_006289825.1:73680-76234 GCF_000327345.1 Myotis davidii | reverse complement strand
ACAGCAAGAAAATCATTGCCTGCTGTCTATGACTTTCTCCAAGCCACACAGGCAATAGATACCCTCTGAAAACCCACTTTTTGCTCCCAGCTGTATTAGCGGTCATGAGAAGAGAAGGAAAAGATTTAGGATTCTTGTGGAGACCTTTTAAATTTTATTTTATTTTATACAAATATTTGTTTGGTCTAAAATTCTACAGCAGGCATACATATCTGGCTCTTTGCAGATATCAGTTGGCTTGTGAATGGCAGGTACTAACTGAGGAATAATGAAAATAACTGTTAAAAATGCAGGGGAAATATACACTTTCTTTGAAATGTAGGTCAGAATAGTGAGAAAGGAAGCTGAGGTTTGAACTGCATGGCTGCAGAATGGCCTATGTACATGCAAAAGCATTCTGCCAAGAACAGGGAAAGGGGCCCCTAGCGAAGAACGTTAGGGTCCCTGGAGGAGCCAAGGTGCTCACAAGGGTTGAGTACACTAGGGCTGAAGCAGTGGGCCTGATGAAGTTCCCACAACAATCCAATCTCATTCCATTCATTTTTGTAATTGATATCAAGGGGTAAGGGAGAGGGAGAGAGAGGTGGAAACATCAATGATGAGAGAATCATTGATTGGCTGCCTCCTGCACGTCCCTACTGGGGCTTAAGTCCTCAACTCAGGCATGTGCCCTTGACCAGAATCAAACCCGGGACCCTTCAGTCCACAGACTGATGCTCTATCCACTGAGCAAAATCAGCTAGGGAGGTGCCTCTAAATTTTTTAAAAATATATTTTTTTTATTGATTTCAGAGAGGAAGAAAGAGGGCAAGAAAAAGAAACATCAGTGATGAGACAGAATCATTGATTGGCTGCCTCCTGCATTCCCTCTACTGGGATCAAGCCTGAAACCTGGGCATGTGCCCTGACTGGGAATTGAACTGTGACCTCCTGGTTCACAGATTGACATTCAACCTCTGAGCCACACCAGCTGGGCAAATTGGTGTCTCTTTAAACGTTGAGATGAATTACACCCACTTAAGGTTAAGTGAAACTGACATAAAGCTCCACCTCTCCCAGTTTGGGAGTCAGGGAATGCCTCCTAGAAGAAGTCTCATTTAATAGGGGATCTGAAAGATGAATAAGAGTTGGCCAGTTGAAGAGGTGAGGGAGGGAGTCGCAGGCAGAGGGCATAGCATAGGCAGGGAGGTGGGAGAGTGAAGGGCATGTGGTCAGTTCCCTTTGGGATTCCTTCTGTGTCTGGAGCAAATATTTATTCAAACTCCACCCCGCCAGCAAGTCAGACAGAGAAAGACAAATACTGTATGATGTCACTTAAATGTGGAATCTAAGTAAATTGGTGGTTGCCAGGGATTGGGGGAGGGCAAAATAGAGAGACGTTGCTCAAAGGGTACAAACTTCCAGGTATGAGATGAATAACTTGGGCCTCTAGTAATAATAATAATACTGTATTGTGTACTTGAAAGTTGCTAAGAGACTAGATCTTAAATGTTCTCACCACAAAAAAGAACTGGTAATTATATGAGATGATGGAGGTTTTAGCTGATGCTACAGTGGTAATCATTTCACAATACAGTGTATACATATAGGGTGTCCCCAAAAATGTATACACACTTTGAATGATTATAAAGTCAGTTGTTTGGGGAGAAACCAAGATGGCGGCATAGATAAACACCTGAAATTGCTGCCTCACACAACCACTTCAAAAATACAACTAAAAGACAAAATGGACATCATCCACAACCACAGGAAGGCTGGCTGAGTGGAAATTCTACAACTAGAAGGAAAGAGAAAAGCACACTGAGACTCAGAGGAGGTGTGGAAGTAAAGTGCAGAGGTACAGAAGCGTGTGGAAAGGGCTGGCAACTGAGGACATGGCTGTCTTTTTCAATCGGGAGGGAGACACAAGCTCCCAATGGCCCTGACTCCAGTTCCAGGCGAGTCTCTGGGGACCCAGACTCATACGGGGAGAAACTGGAGTCTGGCAGCGGGCAGAACTTGAGGGCGGCTTTCTCTCAGAGGTGCTTGCAGCAATTACCGCGGAACACTGAGACCCGGGATATCTTAGGGCAGGGCTGAGGATCAGTCATAGCTGTTTGCTCCGCCTTGTTGATTCCCTGAGACCCCGCCCCAACCAAGCTGTACGCAGAGACTTTTGCATATGTAAGGCCTGGCCCTTTGCAATCTGAAAATTACCTAACAAACTGCAGCTGGGCCAGAGAGGCCCAGAACTTCCAAAAGAAGGCCCAAGGCCCCACAGCTGCTTGCATTGCTTCACAGCTGGGCCTCATCTGGGCAACTCCAAACCCCAAACAAAGAAGAGGAATCTGCAGATCTGTCCATAGCTCCTGCTGGGTAGCCTTAGGCAGGGGCTAAATTAGCACCTCCTTAGAGATCCAAGTGCCTGTGTACCCAGTGGTCAGAGTGGGACCATCCAGATTACAACCTATTTGAAGAAATAATGACAGAAAACTTCCCCTACCTGGTGAAAGAAATAGATTTACAAGTCCAGGAAGTGCAGAGAACCCCAAACAAAAAGAATCCAGAGAGGACC
>NW_006289825.1:69676-70481 GCF_000327345.1 Myotis davidii | reverse complement strand
ACTTCCACATTCAAAAATACAACCATGTCCTCAGCTGCCAGCCCTTTCTGTGTGAGCCTCCGTACCTCTGCACTTTACTTCCACACCTCCCCTGAGTCTCAGTGTGCTTTTCTATTTCCTTCTAGCTGTAGAATTTCCACTCAGCCAGCCTTCCTGTGGTTCTGGATGATGTCCATTTTGTCTTTTAGTTGTACTTTTGAAGTGGTTTGTGTGAGGCAGCAATTCCCGGTGTTACCTATTCCGCCATCTTGGTTTCTCCTCAACAATAAAGATTTAAAAAAAATAAAAAAATAAAGTCAGTTGTTTATTAACATACAGTTCATTTCAAAATTTAAAAGACTCTACAGAAATGAGTAATTTATTTTGCTAACACCTGTTTTCAAACTGATGACCATTCTATTCTGGTCTAGGCACTGCTGATAGTGCAGGGCAATGGAATCACAAACATCAAGAATCATTTTGTTCACTATTTGTGCACCTCAGTTTGTCAACTGTTGCTGGTTTAGTACCATAAGCTTTATCTTTTCTATATCTCCATAAAAAGTCTAGTGGATACATTTTCTTTATTCAAAGCTTAGTCTGGCTTCATGAATTTTTCAAATCAGTTAAGCCTGAAAAGAAGTGAAAATTAAGTCAGTTAGCCCAACTGGTGTTGTCCAGTGGTTGAGCATCAACCTATGACTCAGGAGGTCATGATTAAATTCCCAGTCAGGACACAAGTCTGGATTGTGGGCTTGATACCCAGTAGGGGGCGTGCAGGAGACAGCCAATCAATGATTCTCTCTAATCATTGATGTTTCTCTCT
>NW_006289825.1:64219-69251 GCF_000327345.1 Myotis davidii | reverse complement strand
TCACTCATTCATGGATAATTGAGACCATTATAAACTTTTGAACAATAATAGATACAGAGGCAGAGCTGGCTCAAACAGATTGTCAAACTGCAGCGGGAAGGCCAGGGAGGGGTGGGGGGCAGGAGGTAGGGGGGTAAGAGATCAACCAAAGGACTTGTATGCATGCATATAAGCATAACCAATGGACATAAGACACTGGGGGATAGGGGAGGCTAGGAGACTGTCTAGGGCGGGGGGAAAAAATGGACACATATGTAATACCCTTTGTAATAAAAAAAATAAAATAAAAAAATTAAAACAAAACAAAACAAAACAAAAACAAAGTAATAAAAAAAAACAAGAAAAAAACAACAACAATGAGGTACCACCTCACACCTGTCAGAATGGCTATCATCAACAAATCCACAAAAAAAAAAAAAATAAGCGAGTTATTAGCTGTTAAAGTATGTATACATTTTTTGGGATACTCTGTGTCCCAAAAAATGTACACATACTTTGAATAAATTATAAAGGCAGTTTGTACTTAAACTGAGTTTTCAAACTCCCAGGAGCATTTTAGGATGAATTTCCTTTGTTGAAAGCTTAGTCTGGCGGAAAAGAAAGAAGGAGCAATTGAGCTATCAGCTGTTAAAGTGTGTGTGTATGTTTCTGGGACACGCTGTATATAAAATCACTATGCTGTAGGCCTTAAACCTAAAGAATGTTAGAGGCCAATCATATCCCAGTTAAAGCTGGGGCAAAAGAAAACAACAGAAAAATGAGCTCCGCCTGGCAAATGTACCACAAATGTTCCACCAGTTTCCAGTGAGTCCTGAATTTCCCCTCCTACCTCCCACGCTCACTCCCCATCCTGGCATCCACAGGTCCCCCCTTTCATCCTCCCCAGCTTTGGGACCTGCTGTTGGGAACATCAGCCTTTTTTTGTTTTTGTTTTGTTAATCCTCACTCAAGGATATTTTTTCCATTGAATTTTAGAGAGAGTGGAAGGGAGGGGAAAAGACAGAGAGAAACATGGATGTGACAGAGACACATCAATAGGTTATCTCCCACACACACCCTGACCAGAGCCTGGTATGGAGCCTGCAACTGAGGTACATGCCCTTGGCCAGAATGGTACCCGGGAACTCAGTCTTCAGGGTGATGCTCTATCCCCTGAGCCAAACTGGCCAGGGCGGGATCATTGCTCTTGATCTCAGAGTGATGGTCTGAGGGCTGGCCCCTCTGCAGCTGGGGGCAGAGATGGCTCCCTGTGCCACCCCCAGTGTGTGTGGCCAGTGA
Source organism: Myotis davidii (assembly GCF_000327345.1). Lineage (NCBI taxonomy): Eukaryota > Metazoa > Chordata > Mammalia > Chiroptera > Vespertilionidae > Myotis > Myotis davidii. Next base: position 67,973 of record NW_006289825.1, on the reverse strand, counting down.
TTATTCTGGAGCTCAACAAACTGTGACCTTGATATAAACTTCAAGCTTGGCTGCTTCCTTGTCCTGCCTCCCCTGGACCCTCTGTACTGCACTCGGCGTACCCAGGTGAGTGGTGGTCCTCGGGCTTTCTGCTCCTGTTCCACCCAGAGGTGTCTGGCACTTGGGAGAGTGTGAGTAATCCCCTTGTGCCTGAATGGACGCTAGTGTGGTGTGACCTCCTTGCATCTTGCCTGTATGTCTGTGTGGCAGAGGTCAGTGAGCGGGACTCTCAGGCAAGAGACCAGGTTGGCCTGTCGGATTCCAATTCTTCATCCTTAACCGCTGTCCATCAGCTCTGGGGACCAGAGACCCCCAGGTGGCCTGTTTGTCTGGACAGCCATCTCACTGCCCCCAGGGAGGTTGCGCCCAATGGAGCACATATCCAGGTGTGCTCCCTTCTCCAGGGTGGTGCTGGTCTCACTGTGGGGGCCAGAGTGCTAAGTGGGAGCTGACGAAGACCAGAAGGGACAAGGGGGCCTGGGATGGGAGGTCCAGCTTGAGAAGGAAATAGATGTGGGGAATAACACGAGAGGTACAGTTTCCACTCCAGAGGATCAGCTGAGGTGCAGTGTCCAGGGCAAACCAACACCCCAATGGACACTCAATCCCTGGCCTGCTGGGCCCCATCAGGGCTGTGACCTTGGCCCCAGGTAGCAGAAAAACCTCTAGAGAAGCCAGTGTGTGATCTGGCCCTTAGACTCTGTGCAGGCAGGGATGGTTCAGTGGGACTATGAACTTGGAAAACAAAATGCGATGGTCCCCAGGAGGGGCCCTGGGTGTGGGGCTCTGGAGGTTAAAGGGGGACCTGGAGAGATGGAGGGGGAATCTTGACTCTTGCTTAAGTGCTGTGTGTCCCTAAAAAAGTTGCTCAACTTCTTGGAGCCTCATTTTGTGCACCTACGAAATGCAAATGCCAATATTGACACTCTATGGGGGCTCAGCTCTTGTCTTTTGGATAAGAGGCTGGAAGTAGTGTCTCTGGCAGTCATGACAGGAAGCCAGACAGCTCCACACCAGCTTCATTATTCTCTTGTCGGCCCAGGACATCCAGCACACAGTAGGTGCCACCTGTGAAGGCTCTTCTTTAAATCTTGAGCTTCTTTCTCCATTTCTCACCTGTCCCACTGGTCAGGCAGGCACACATGGTATCTAAGTTGTAGACTTTGAGGTCAGGCAGCCTGGGTTCAAATCCTGACTCTGACTTATTAGCTGTGTGACCTTGGGCAAGTCACTTCATCTCTCTGTGCTTCCAGGTCTGCATTTGCAAATGGGTTTAATCACACTCTCTCATCATGGGGTCCTTGTGAGAATAAAAGGAAGGATTAGACCTGGGGTGCCTGGCACATAGTAGGTGCTATAAAACCATATTGCATACCACTGATTATTATTCCTGGCCCATGTTTTAGGCTTCAGACTCTTTTGGGGGCTGCAGGTGACAGATGTCTCTATGCTGATCACTTCCTATTCCATCCCAAAAAGTAGAATTAAGGCAGTGGTCTTCCCCCCAGGGGACATCTGGCAATGTCTGGAGACATTTTGGGTTGTCACAACTGGGGGAGGGTGCTCCTGGCACCTAGTGGACAGAGGCCAGGGGTGCTGCTCAACATTCTACAATGCACAGGATCTTCCCCGTTATAAAGAATGTCCTGGCCCCAAATGCAAACTATATGGAGGTGGACCAACCTGGGGGTAACTGAGAGTAGGGGCCCAGAGTCATACCCTCTACTTCTTAGCCTTGCTGAGCCTCACTTTCCTCATCTGCAAAATGGGGATAACCAGTAGTATCAATGACAAAGGGCTCTTGGGAGGATTAAGTGAGTTAAGAATGTGAGGGATTTAGCCTTGAAGAAAATGTAGGCAGCAAAATATCAGACATCTCACGTAGCAAAATTTTCACTGTTACAACACCTAGGGCAAGAGAAACAAAGGAAAAAATAAACAAGTGTGACTACATCAAAATAAAAAGCTCCTGCACAGCCAAATAAACCAGCATCAAAGTGAAAAGGGAGACCACTGAACATATTTGCCAATGATACATCTGATAAGGGTTAATTTCCAAAATATATAAAGAACTCATATAACTCAACAAAAGGAAGACAAATAATCTAATTAAAAAATAGACAGAGGACCTAATAGGCACTTCTCCTAAGAGGACATAGAAACGGCCAAGAGACATATGAAAAAATGCTCAACATCACTGATCATCAGAGAGATGCAAATTAAAACGATAATGAGGTACCACCTCACACTCGCCAGAATGGCTCCCATTAATAAATCAACAAGTGACAAGTGCTGGCGAGGATGTTCAGAAAAAGGAACTTAGTGGACCGCTGGTGGGAATGCAGACTGGTACAACCACTGTGGAAAACAGTGTGGAGTTTCCTCAAAAAACTAAAGATGGAACTGCCATTTGACCCAGTGACTCCCCTTCTAGGAATATACGCAAAGAAGCCTGAAACACCAATCAAAAAGAATATATGCACCCTATGTTCATAGCAGTGTTATTTACAATAGTCAAGATCTGGAAACAGCCCAAGTGCCCATCAGTAGATGAGTGGATAAAAAAGCTGTGGTACATTTACACCATGGAATACTATGCGTCAATAAAAAAGAAGGATCTCTTACCCTTTGAGACAACATGGAGGGACCTGGAGAGTATTATGCTAAGTGAAATAAGCCAGTCAGAGAAATACAAGTATCACATGATCTCACTTGTATGTGAAATTTAATGAACAAAAGAAACTGACAAACAAAAGAGATGCAGAGACATGGAGGCATGAAAGAGGGGGTGTGGGAAGAGATTAACCAAAGAACTTGTATGCATATATGCATAACCCATGGACACAGACAGTAGTGGGGTGAAGGCCTGGTGAGGGGATGGAAATTGGGAGGAGAGGTCAGGGGGGGGGGGGGGGAATGGAGGGCATCTGTAATACTTTCAACAATAAAGATATATTAATAAGAATGTATTCACAAGCTTCCAGCCTGGTCCAGACCACCCAGTTCTCTCATCTGGACTATTGTTATTTTTGCCCTCAGTGTATCCTCCACAAGCAGCTGGGGGCGGCGGTTAGGGGATCTGTTTGAATCTGTGTTACATTATGTCATTCAAAGCCCTGTGGCAGCTCCATCTCACTCAGAGTAAAAGCCAAGTGTCCCCCAAGATCCAGCACTGCATTTCCTCTCTGCCTCCTCCTCCCCCGACTCTGCTCCTGCCACACTGGTCTCCTCACTGTTTCTCAGGCATATCAGGCACACTCCCACACAGGACCTTTGCACATGCTGTTTTCCTTTTCTAGAATGATCCTCTCCTAAATATCTGCATGGCTCATTCCCTCATTCCTTCACATTTTACTTAAGTCGACTTCTCAGTAAGATCTTCCTTTCTACTCATTCCAAAACTTCAACTCATGTCAACACTTCATATCTCCCTATTTTGCCTTATATATTCTCCTTAGCTTTGACCCAACATGCTATATATTTTATCTTCTCTACTGACTGTCTCCCCCACTAATACTTCCAAGCCGTGAAGGCAATCATTTTAATCTGTTTTGTTCACTGCCGTCTTCCTAGCACCAAGAAGAAAGTCTGGCACATAATGAATGCTCAATTATTTGATGAATAAATGAAAGAAGTTCTTCAAGAAAAAAAGAATGTAAGGGATTTAGGACAGGATCCGAGTTAGTGTGGACTGTTTTCATTATCATTAGTGGTC
>NW_006289825.1:29948-64172 GCF_000327345.1 Myotis davidii | reverse complement strand
CCCTCATTTCAGAACTCAGCCCAGGTTGACTCCCACTCAGGCCCCAGTGGCCCAGAGCCAAGTAGGATCATGGACCACTGCTGACACCAGAACCAGCAGTGCTCAGCTTACCCAAGGCTGAGAATATGCTGTGAGCACCTAGGCTGGGGTTGGACACTCCCTCAGGGAGGCTTGCGGATCACACGAGAAACAGAATTCGATATATTATAATCCAACTTAACCTCTACTCAGAGCCCACATTCGGCTGCAGGGGGTGGGAGGGAAACCTGAATCTCCATGAATTCAGGTGCCCCCTGCCCGGAGGTGGGTTAAAAGAAGAGAGAAGGATCAGTAACCAGGCAGCCTGGATTGGAATCTGGCTTTGCCATTTATCAGCTGTGTGATTTTGGGACATGACTCAACCCCTGAAAACGGGGACAATAATAGTAACCTCTTTACAAAGAGATCTCTATGAGGAAAAAATGGCCAATGTGTATCAAGCACTTCGAACAGGATCTGGTACCCAGTAAACACAGTAAATGTAATTGACGATGGCGACGATGGTGATGGCCGTGGTGGTGCCTGTGCTTGACCACACGGAACCCGTGTGGTGGGTGGCTGGTGAGGGTTTCTCACCCTTAGCACCACTGACATTTTGGGTTGGATAGTTCTCAGTTGTGGGGGGCTGTCCTGTGCATTAGAATGAGCAGCATCTTTAGCCTCTACCCACCAGATGCCAGTAGCACCCGTTAATTCTAATTCTGTCAATCAAAGTTGTCTGCTGACACTGCCCAGTGTCCCGTGGGGTGGAGGCAGAACTGGCTGGGTGAGAGCCACTGATCTCTCTCAGGTCATCTTCAGTCCGCACTGGCATCTACTGGAATGAGTTGTGTCCCTTTTAGTCTGTGGTGTTAATTCTTTCAGCATCCCAACTTTTTTTTTCTGAGACAGCCCCTGCCCCCCTTTTTAAAGTTAATCCTTTAATTGATTTTTTAGAGCAAGAGGAAGGGAGAGAGAGAGATAGAAACATCAATGATGAGAGAAACTTCATTGGTCAGCTGCCTCCTGCACACCCGCTACTGGGGACCAAGCCTGCAACCTGGGGATGTGCCATGACCAGGAATCGAACCAGTGACCTCTTGGTTCATGGGTCAACACTCAACCAACTGAGCTACATTGGCTGGGCCTGAGATAGCCTCTCTAAGACAGTGGGAGCCGATGCATCAGCTCTTGCTCAAATGAAGGAAGGGGCTCCATGACTGGAAAACCTCTGGGTGAGACCAGCATCAATGAACGTTTTAAATTCTATCCCATTGGCTCTCCTGGTGACAGTCGTTAGCAGCCAGGGACCCAGAAGCTCAGATAGGCAAGTGCACTGTCCGAGGTCACAATAGCATCTGACATTGTGTGGGCCTTTCCCCTCAATCTGGACACACCCCATAGAAACATGTGCTTGACCATCCCTTGGCCTGTATCTCCCCATCTGGTCAGCCTGGCCACGCTGCCACCTCCTTGTGGTCTGGCCTCCTCATGTCTGGTGGCCACCCTGGTGCCTTTGGCTTCTGGACTAGATATGTCTTCTTAATTTTTGTTTTTTAACTAGAGGCCTGGTGCATGAAATTCATGCATGGGTAGGGTCCCTAGGCCTGGCCAGCGACCAGGGCCGATTGGGGTCTTCTGGCTGCTGGCCGGGGCCTTCCTTCATTCTGCGCCACTCCCTGGTGGTCAGCACACGTCATAGTGAGCAATCCAACTCCTGGTCTCCCAGTTGAACTCCCACGGGGACAATTTGCATATTAGGCATATATATATATAGACTAGAGGTCCGATGCAAGAAGATTCATGCAAGAATAGGCCTTCCATCCCTTGGCAGCCGGCACTGGTTTCCCTCTGGCACCCAGGACCCAGGCCTTCACTCTGGCTGTTGCCTCCCGCCTTTGCTCTGGGGCTGGGAGCCGCCATCTTTGTCATGCTAATTTGCATATTCCCTCCTTATTGGCTGTGGGTGCTGCCATCTTTGTCATGAAATGATGGTCAATTTGCATATTCCATCTTTATTAGATAGGATTCTCACTGGAGGACATGTTTTTAAAAAATATATATATTTTATTGATTTTTTACAGAGAGGAAGGAAGAGGGATAGACTGTTAGAAACGTCGATGAGAGAGAAACATCGATCAGCTGCCTCCTACACATCCCCTACTGGGGATGTGCCCGCAACCAAGGTACATGCCCTTGACTGGAATTGAACCTGGGACCCTTCAGTCTGCAGGCAGATGCTCTATCCACTGAGCCAAACAGATTAAGGCTGGAGGACATGTTTTTATTGATTTTAGAGAGAAAGGAAGGGAGAGAGAGAGAGAGAGAGAGAGAGAGAGAGAGAGAGAGAGAAAGTCATCTATGTGAGAGAGAAATATCCATCAGTTGGCTCCCATATGCACCCAGACTGGGAATTGAACCTGCCACCTGGGCATGTGCCCTGACTGGGAATGGAACCTGCAACCTTCCAGTGTATGGGATGACACGCCAACCAGCTAAGCCACAATGGCCAGGGGTCTCCTTATTTTTTTGATGCAAAAGCAGTTGATTCTTTTGGGTTGTTCATCCTCACCCAAGAATATTTTTCCACTGATATTTAGAAAGTGGAAAGAAGGGGGAAAGACAGTGAGGGAAACATTGATGCAAGAGAGACACATTGATTGGTTGCCTCCCACATGCACCCCAACCAGGGCCGGGGCTTGAACCTGCAAATGAAGTACATACCCTTCACAGGAATCGAACCGAGGACTCTTCAGTCTGCAGGCTGACGCTCTATCCACTGAGACAAACTGGCTAGAGCTGCAGTTGGTTTTTGTTATTTGAGGTCCTCACCTTCTATAAAGTCACCGTGAACACTGAACTAGTGAACACGGAGTCACTGCTCCGAGGAGGAATCAGGGTTAGTGCCTGTGAGCCTCTGGTCACAACACTTGTATCAGCTGGTCAATACAGCACCTTGTATAAAATGTATTTTGGTTGTAAGATGCTGCATTTAATATATATTGTTCATTCATTAACACTGAACTCATGGCCAGCAGCAGGATAACTGAACAAAGCTTGTCTAACACAAGAGTTTTCTTTGCAAGATGCCCCCAGCCTTCCCATGATCAGGAGTGCTAGACAGAGCTTCAGCACTGTGCTCAGGGCCATTTACAACAATGGAATCACCAACAAAAAGCACAAAATTGTGAAAACCGTGGCTGTGTAGACTCTGAAAGGGACACAGTGTACAGTACAAGAGCTGAAGAAGGCAGATCGTTGTGCTAACCTCAGCTTGGAACCTGCCTCAGTGCGCTCTGCTCTGCGCATGTCTGCGAATGACCATGGAAGTCCCACCAATATTTTTTAAAAATATATTTTTATCGATTTCAGAGAGAGAGAGAGAGAGAGAGAAACATCAACGATGAGAGAGAATCATTAATTGGCCGCCTCCTGCATGCCCCTCACGGGGGATCAAACCCGCAACCCAGGCATATGCGCTTGACTGGAATTGAACCCGGGATCCTTTAGTCTGCAGGCCGATGCTCTATCCACTGAGCCAAACCAGTTAGGGCAGTCCCAACAGTATTGATTTTGGGGTTGCAGATACATTTTAGTAAGCAAATTTACATTTATGGGATCCACAAATAGTGAGGATCACTTGCATACATTTCAGGTGGTAACGAGTGCTGAGACGAAATGGAAAAGCTAGGCTGGGGATAGAGACAAGATGGGGTACATTAGTTTCCAAGGCTATCATAATGGAATACCACAAAGTGGGTGACTTAAAGCAACAGAACTGCATTCTCTCTCAGTTCCGGAGGCAGAAGTCCAAATTCGAGGTGGCGCAGAGCCGCGCTCCCTCCACAGGCTCCAGGGAAGAACCCTTCCTGGCCTCTTTCTCACCTCTGGTGGTGGCCAGCAATCAATTTGGTTCCTTGGGACCTCTCCCGGTGCGCCAGTGCAGCAGCGGAGACCGCACCATTTTAAGTGGCTGTTGCTGGCATCCAGAGACCAGCTTCTAACCTGGAAACAAGGGATCTCAAGCAGCGTGACTGCGTGAACTCAGACGAGCACTGCTTCTTCTCACGGAAAGCAGAGAGAGAACTACATAACCAAACACCTTGAGAAGAGAAACCATGGTGAAACAAAGAACCAACCCAAATATGAAAGAAAAACAGGCATCATCAGAAAAGGAAGTAAATGAAATGGAGGCAATGGAGGCAAGCAACCTGTCAGAGAAAGAATTCAGAGAAATGGCCATAAGGTGGATGAAAAGAATGGAAGACCAATTCAACAATATGTGTAGGAACGAAGAGGAAATGAAGAAGAACCAAGAGGAAATGAAGAGAAACCAAGAAGAAATGAAAAATGACATCACTGCTATAAATTTGGTTCCTTGGTTCATAGACGCACCATTCCATTCTCTGCCTCTGTTGTCACTTGGCCTTCTTCCCGTGTGTCTGTGTCCCTGTACCTCTTCTTCTGAGGACACTGGTCATGCTGGATTTAGGGCCCACTTTAATCCAGTATAACTTCATTTTGACATGCTTACAAAGACCCAGTTTCCAAATAAGGTCTCATATAAAGTTCCAGGTGGACATGAATTTTGGGGGAAACCTTATTGAACCCCGTCCAGGGGGTTATTTTAAAGAGGAAGGTCATTTCCCTGGCTGGTGTGGCTCAGTTGGTTGACCATCGTCCTGTGCACCAAAAGGTCACTGGTTCAATTACCGGTCAGGGCACATGCCCAGGTTACGGGTTTAATCCCCAGTTGGGGTACATATGGGAACCAGCTTATTGATGTTTCTCTCTCACACTGATGTATCTCTCTCTCTCTCTCTCTCTCTCGCTCTCCTTCTCTCTCAAATCAATAAAAACATATTAAAAAAAACACAAAGAGGAAGGTTATGAAAAGCCTTTTGGAGGAAGTAACATTTGAGTGTAGACTTGACTGAGGTGAGGGGGATCTGGGCAAAGAGCATTCTAAGCAGAGGGAACAACAAGTGCTAAGGGCCTGAGGTTCTCTGCGCCTGATTCATTCTAACATCATACAGAGGCCTAAGTAGCTGGCAGGGAGCGAGCAAGGGAGAGAAAGGGACGTGAGGACAGGAGGGGCTAGGGCAGGGCTTGCAGAGCCTTGTGGGCAGGGGGAGGACTTGGGATTTTACCCTAGGGGAGGTGGGAGCCCTGGAGGGCTGTGAGCAGAGGAGGGACAAGAGCAAGCCAGGCCCTGAGTTCTGCATCTCACAGAATCCACACAGTTACCCAGTGATGGATGCCTTCACTGGCCCTGTTTTCCAGATCACAGTGTTGCTAAGGGGTGATTCCTGATTCGCATTCACACCCTTCTGCCCTCCTGCGTGAGACTATACATGAAAGGCTAACTGCTGGCATTGTCTTTATAAAGTTATCACAAGGCATTTTGTGGACTCACGATGCATCTACGATAACTCTTGTGGCCTTTGAGATGGCCAGGGCTGAGGAACAGGAAATTTGAGGGCTTAGCAGAGGACAGGGGGTTTGGTCCAAGAGCCAAGAGCTGGACTGAAGACCAAGATGGTAACCATGGGGGCTGGGCCCCTTTCCAGTGTCTTGGGGACATTCTGGTCTTTGAGTCAGGGTGGCACGCAGGGCCTCCAGGCCTGGCTTTGTGTCCCCCTCATCCCCTCTCTCCAGGGCCAATCAAATTGAGGTGACTGCCCCTGCATCTCTGGGCCCTGGCAGTGGGCATTTACTTGTGGCCTTGGATTCTCAGAGTGTGTTCCCTGGAACCACGGCCAAGTGTGGGGTTAAGCAGAGATGAATGGCGGTGCTCGGTGCAGGGCTTCTCAGAGCCTTTCACATGCTCACGTGCTTTGTGCGGCTTTCCAGAATTTATCTGCCCCCTTGATGGTTTTTCCTCTGAAGCCTTTGTGGGGCAGTAGGGGTTTCTGGAACAGATAAAGGAAACACTGCCTTAACCCAAAAGGGAAACTTGAGTGGTGGAATTTCAGGCACAGACTTCTGGCTAGGCATCAAAGCTTTCTTCCCGCCTCCTCTTCCCAGAACCTGGGCACAGAGAACAAGGCGGGTGTCCCACGGCTCTCTCTGGGGTGGCCCAGTGGGGTTGCAAGCTCTGGGCAGCCAAATTAGGAGCTCAGGACAAGGCTGGATGGGGTCAGCCCAGGCAGAGCTGGGGCAGGGCTTGTTGGGATAAGGGGGGATGGGAGGCACAAGTTCTGAATTCATAGTATCCCTTGACCTCTGAGGGTTTTCCAGCAGGGAGGGGTGTGTCTTCTGGGAAGGCTGTGGAGTCCCCTGGGACAAAGCCCAGGGATTAGCTCAGGAGAGAAACATCTAATCCCCAGCAGGGTCCAGTCCAGGGTCACAGAGGGAGGCCACAGATTGGCCCTGCTCTTTGGAAAGTAAACACGAAAGAAATGCTGGCCTGGCTTCCCCTATCCAGCAGCCAGGGCTTTGCCTTCCGTGGAGGCTCCAGCGTGTCAGCCTCCACCCCCTTCATACTCTGTCTCCTTCTGTTCACCCCTCTGACCTCTCCCAGCATCTCTGACTGTGGGGGCCTGGGGACTTGGTCACTCCAGGCCTTGTCCCTGTGTTCCCTGGTGGGTACAGTCTAGAAAGGCATAGGGAAGTGGGGCAGATGTGGGCCGGCCACCCTGCCGGGTGGTTGTTATGATTACTGTTGTCATTGTTACTGTCAGTGAGACAGGGAAGCTGGGACAGAGCTGGACACAGAGGAAGTGCATGTCTCTAGGACACCCTGACCTTGAGCCTTTCACAGGGCTCGGAGGGTCAGCCCCCTGCTGCTCTCTGCCTCACCCACCTCTGGCTGCTGGAGCTGCACCTGCACCACCACAGTATGGAGCTGCTTGGCTGCACTGAGGATGGGTTCTTGCCTCAGCTTCCTCATCCAAGAACAGCTTAGCTATTCCCACCTCTTCTCTTGTCCTGGAACAAGCCCCCACCTCAATGCCTGACACTGATTCTCTGCTGGAGGTGGGGTGGGGTGAGTGGGGTGGGTTCGGGGGTAGAGAGGTGGGGTAGAGAGTGGGTGTTGGGGGTGTGGAGGTGTGGAGCAGCTCTGTGAGTCCACAAGGCAGGGCTGGTGGATTTGGGAGGTCAGAGAGGAGTGGAGACAGTGCACCCAGCGGAGGACCCAGCGTGGACACAAGTCTGGAGGTGTATTAGAAGGAAGGCGAGAGCCCAGGCCAGCTGGAGCAGAGAGCTGAGGAGTTTACATTCAGTGAGGCGGGCAAGAGGGAGCCATGGCAGGTTCTTGGGTTTTTTTTTCTAACTGTGGTAAATTGCATATCATAAAATTTACCTTTTAAACTATTTTAAGTGTCCAGTTCAGTGGTATTAGGCACATTTGCAATGTTGTGCAACCACCCCACCATCCATCTCCAGAACTTTCTCATCTTCTCAAACTGACACTCTGTCCCCATTAAACACTAAGTCCCCCTTCCACTCCCCCAGCCCCTGGCACCCACCATCTGTCTCTAGGGACCTCTGGTGAATGGAATAACACAGTAATTGTCCCTTTGTGTCTGGTTTATTATACTTTACATGTTTTCAAAGTTTATCCATGTTGTAGCATGTATCAGAACTTCATTATTTTTTATTATTATTTTATTTTAGAGAAGGAGAGAGAGAAACATTGATGATAGAGAAACATTGATTGGCTGCCTCTTGCATGTGCCCTACTGGGGATTGAGCCTGCAATGCAGGCATGTGCCCAGATCAGGAATCGAACCAGTGACCTCTTCGTGCCTGGGTTGATGCTCAATCACTGAACCACACTGGCTGGCAGAACTTCATTCTTTCAAAGACTGAATAGTATTCCATTGTTTGGATGGACCACATTGTGTTTAATCATTCATTTGTTAATGGAAACTGGGTTGCTTGCACATTTAAGCTATTGTGAATCACGCTGCTATAAACAGTGTTCAAATATCTGTTCAAGTCCCCACTTTCAATTCCTTTGAGTGTACACCTAGGAGTAGAATTGCTAGGTCATATGGTAACTCTTGGCTTAATTTTTTGAAGAACCACCAAACTGTTTTCCACAGTGACTACTCCATTTTCCATTCCCTCCAGCATTGCACAAGGATACCAATTTCTCCATATTCTCACCAACACTCATTATTTTCTTTCTTTCTTTTTCTCCTTATCAGATATATGATTTGCAAATATTTTCCCCAGGCCTTTTAAAAAAAATTCGAATTCTTTACTGTTGAAAGTATTATACATGTCTCCTTTTTTTCTTCCATTGTCCCCTCCCCGGTTGCTCCCACCTCCCAGCACATGCCCTCACCTCCCCCACTACTGTCTGTGTCCATTAGTTATGCTTATGTGCATGCATACAAGTCCTTTGGTTGATCTCTTATCCCCACTCCCCTTCCACCCTGCCTTGCCTTCCCTCTGAGGTTTGATGGTCTGTCCGATGTTTCTCTGTCTCTGGATCTATTTTTGTTCATCAGTTTACATTGTTCATTATATTGCACAAATAAGTGACATCATGTGATACTTATCCTTCTCTGACTGGCTTATTTCCCTTGGCATAATGCTCTCCAGTCCGTCCATGCTTTTGCGAATGGTAAGAGTTCTTTCTTTTTCACAACAGTGTAGTATTCCATTGTGTAGATGTACCACAGGTTTTTAATCCACTCATCTGCTGATGGGCACTTGGGCTGTTTCCAAATCTTAGCTATTGTAAATTGTGCTGCTATGAACATAGGGGTGCATATATTCTTTCTGACTGGTGTTTCTGAGTTCTTGGGATATATTGTGAAGCCATCTCTTGGACGATTAGTGACTTTGAGCATGTTTCATATGTCTCTTGGCCTTCTGTGTGTCAACTTTGAGAAGTGTCTATTTAGGTCCTTTGCCCATTTTTTGATTGGCTTGTTTATCTTTCTTTTGCTAAGTTGTATATGTTCCCTATAAATTTTAGAGATTAAACCTTTGTCAGATATAACATTGGCAAATATGTTCTCCCATGCAGTGGGCTTTCTTGTTATTTTGTTGATGGTTTCTTTTGCAGTGCAAAGCTTTTTATTTTGATGTAGTCCCATTTGTTTATTTTCTCCTTAGCTTCCATTGTTCTAGGAGATGTGTTGGTAAACATATTGCTGTGAGATATATAGTATTGGAAGTGCTAGTCATAGTGATCAGACAAGAAGAAGAAATAAAAGGTATCCAAATTGGAAAAGAAGTAAAACTGTGATTATTCACAGATGACATGATATTGTACATAAAAAAACCCTAAAGACTCCATCACAAAACTACTAGTTTAATAAATGAACTCGGCAATGTAGCAGGATACAAAATTAACACCCAGAAATCTACGGCATTTTTATACACCAATAATGAACTCACAGAAAACAAAACTAAAAAAAAATCCCATTTACTATTGCAACAAAAAAATTAAAATATCTAGGAATAAACTTAACTAAGGAAGTAAAAACCTGTACTCAGGAAACTATAGGACATTGGATAAATGAATGGAGGAAAATATAAATAAGTGGAAGAATATACTGTGTTTATGAATTCATGGTTGGTAGAATCAAGATCATTGAAATGTCCATACTTCCCAAAGCAATCTATAGATTCAATGCAATCCCCATTAAAATACCAATGACATATTTTACAGATCTAGAACAAACATTCCAAAAATTTATATGGAATAAAAATAGACTCCAAATAGCCACAGAAATCGTGAGAAAGAAGGACAAAGTTGGAAGGATCACAATACCAGATATCTAGCTATATTACAAAGCCACTGTTCTCAAAATGGCCTGGTACTGGCACAAGAACAGACATATAGACCAATGGAATAGAACAGAGAACCCAGAAATTGACCCAAGCCATTATGCTCAATTAATATTTGACAAAGGAGGCAAGAGCATACAATGGAGTCAAGACAGTCTCTTCAATAAATGGTGTTGGGAAAACTGAACAGATACATACAAAAAAATGAAACTAGACCACCAACTTACACCATACAAAAATAAACTCAAAATGGATAAAGGACTTAAATGTAAGACGGGAAACCATAAAAATCTTAGAAGAATCCATAGGCAGCAAAATATCAGAAAAACCTCATTTTTACATTTCCATTAAATCAGTGATACCGACCCAGATATTTGGGTTAAGAAGCAAGCAAAGGAAAGAAAAGAAGCATGTACAAGATACAAATAGATTGTTTTTCTGCACAATGTGGTATTTATTACTCTGATCAGAGAAATCCAAAGTTCACTATCCTGGAGGGATTCTGGAATTCCAGGCTGCTTCTGAGACTGTAGGCTGAATGGCCTTAGCTTGTCATTCTGGATGAGGTTTGCCCAAACAACGGACCTAAAGCTGCATCAGCAAAGATGCTAAGAACCGTTTTCTTCTAGCTGGGGCCTGTGGGTGAGATACTGATATAGGGAGTGGAAAGAACAGCCGGACGTTTCCTCCTCATCAGGAAAACTGTGCAGTTCCATGATTTGCTCTATGGTATAGGTATCAGGAAACAAAGCAGGAGCTGCGGGCTCCAGCCTCTCCAACTGAGGATCTTGCATTTGGACATCACTTGTGGGACCCTCGGTGATGACAGAGTCCCGTGCCAAATTAGAAGGGCCTACAGGCTGAGGTGAGAGGGAGCTAAGGGAACCTGAAACTACAGGGGAAATAATAAGGACTGGTGGATGTTGCGGGTGGGTGGGGTGGGCACATTCTTAGCTGGAAGAATCTGATTTGGTTGCTTTGGTGATAGCTGCTGCTGCCGCCTCTGCTTCCTTGGTTTGACTCAAGTCTTTTTAAAAAAAATATATTTTATTGATTTTTTACAGAGAGGAAGGGAGAGGGATAGAGAATTAGAAACATCGGTCAGCTGCCTCCTGCACACTTCCCACTGGGGATGTGCTCACAGCCAAGGTACATGCCCTTGAACGGAATTGAACATGGGACCCTTGAGTCAGCAGCCCGATGCTCTATCCACTGAGCCAAACCGGTTAAGGCGACTCAAGTCTTTATTGTTGACTCCAGTGGGTAGAGTTCCAAGGCAAGTTCCTTCTGGATATTTTTTTTGGAAACTTGTTGCCATTAAATTGAATCTCCAACTGTTCATGCTGCAGACACATGAATGAGGCATGTTTTCAGTACTTCTTCCATGTTATGGGACCAGCTGGATTCCGTGGTATCAAGTTCATGCTGGAATCAGCCATGTGGTTAAAAATGTCTGGCTGGGGATTCTCTGGGGCCATTCTGTTCACCAGAGGTACTGACATGGTACCACTTTGTCTTGTAGCATATTAATGCTGTAATCACTTGTGTGGACGAAAGAGAGGGGCTGGGGCTCCTCTGTTCATCTGGGCACCAGAGGGCTGCATTGGTAGGTCAGTCCCGAATCCCCTTGGGGTGCCCATTTTCAAGCCTGCGGGATGTGTCTCTCTGAAAATGCAGTTCCTTTAGTGTCTTCTCCTATGCCTTTAAAATTTTTTTTTAAAAAAATTTATTGATTTTTAGAAAGAGGAAGGAAGGGAGAGTGAGAGCGAAACATGGATCAGATCAGTTGCTTCCCACAAGAGCCCTGACTGGGATTGAACATGCAACCTGGGTATGTGCCCTGACGAATAGAACCCGCTGCCCTTTGGTGTACTGGATGAAGCTCCAACCACACCCGCCAGGACTTTTTGCTTTCTTGAGAGCTTGTTTTGGAGGTTCTAGCAGGGGAGCGCAGCTACTCGTATACCCTTGACCAAAGACCAGTCCTCTCCTAGGGGGGGTTGGGGTGGGGGGGAAGGTCGTCCTCTCCCACTGAGCTTGCAGCTTCGGGAGAAACGCACATGGATCGGTGAGGGAGGAGGGGGACACCCACCTAGCCAGCCAGATCAGCCGAATCAACCCTGGCGATTAATGGGGTGACATGTCACAGCCAGATCGCCCTCACTTCCACTTTTTGCTTTCTTAATAAACATCCTTTGATGCACAAAAGTTCTTAATTTGGATGAAGTTCAATTTCTCTATTTTGTCTTTTATTGCATGTGCTTTTGATAACATATACATAAAATCACTGCCAAACTCAATGTCATGAAGATTTTCCCCATGCTTTCTTCTAAGAGCTTTATAATTTTAGCTCTTAAGTTTAGGTCTTTAATGCCATGGTAGGTTCTTGAGCAGGGGAAGATCACGGAAGACTTTCCAAGCAGTATCTTGAGACCCCAGAGCACAAGTCATGTGGGAAACAGATAGGGGTTCAGCCAACCACAGGGACATTGGGAGCCAGACCGGAATTCCAGGTCTTGTTAATAGAAATAGTTTTTGGAGATCCAAGGAGGTGATATCAGCACAAATTGGCCTCTACAGAGACCTGAGTGGGTGGGTGGAGATGTTGGCAGCCCATGAAGCCACTGACAGGCTGGCCCAGGTAGAGAGTTGAGGAGTTGGGGAAGGAGACAGAGCAGGAGTCATCAGACACAGAGGAGGCAAGCTGGGGGTGTGGCATATGGACCTGAGAGAGAGGAGAGAGGGCTCACCAGTGTCCACTGCTCATAGGATTTAGCGACAAGGAACGCAAAGGGAATGAATGGGGTGAGGGGGTCCTAGCCATCTGCCTGGTACTCAGCCAGTCAATGGAATAAGGCCAGCAAAAACAGACTTTGACACTGGACTAGAGGATGGGAGAGGATAGGCAGCCCTTTCTTTCCTGTGCAGCTATGATTTTTACTGCACAGTGTGCCTTTTCCTCCTGGCTTTTATCCTTTTATTTAAAAAGTTAAGGTATAATTTACATACAGTTAAGTTTATCCATTTTAGTGCACAAAATTTGACAAATATAGCCATAGAACCACCATCTCAATCAACATAACAGAGTAGTCTCCCTTCCCCAGCCTCTGGCAACCACTGATCTGCTCTGTTACTATACGCTGTCTTTTCCAGAACATGTGCAAATGGAATTACTAGTATACACTCTGCAGCCTTTGAGTGTGGCTTCTTTCACTCAGCAGAATGCACTGGAGATTCAACCATGATGCTGTTGGTGCATCAACACCTCATTGTTTTTTATTGTTGAGGAGCATTCTGTAGTATGAATGTGACGCCTTTACCCATTCATCTATTGAGGTACGCTGGAGTTCTTTCCAATTTTTGGCAATCATAACTAGAGCTGCTATAAGCATGTGCAAGCTTTTGTATGAAGGTACATTTTCATGTCTCTTGATGAATATTCAGGAATCTTAACTCTCTCTTCCTCTTTTTAAAATAGTTTTGGACATAGTTCACATACCATGCAATTCATCCATTTTAAGTATACAATTCACAAGCATCACCATTATCTAATTTTAGAACATTTTCATCTGCCTGAATAGAAACCCTGAACCCATTAGTAATGACTCCCTATTCCCTGACCCCTACACCTTTGTTTTCTGTCTCTAGTTCTGCCTATTCTGGGTATTTCACATAAATGGAGTCATATCATATGTGGTCTTTTGTGAGTGGCATCTTTCACTTAGCCTCATGTTTTCGATATTCATTCACGTGTTGTAGTGTAAATCAGTATTTTATTTCTTTTTGTGGTTGAATAATATTCCATTGTATGGATGGACCACATTTTGTTTATCTGTCCATCTATTGATGGGCACTGGGTTGTTTACCGTTGGCTATTGTGAATTGTGTTGCTATAGGAACATTCCTGTACAGGTATATATATTTTAAAATATTTACTGCTGAGACTATTACAGATGTTCCCACCCTGTCCCAGGCCTTCACCACCCTATTGTTTGTGTCCATAGGTAATGCATATATTCATATGTTCTTTGGTTAATCTCTTCTCACTTCCCACCCCCACTTACTCTGAAATTGTCAGTCTGTCCCATGTTTCCATGCATCTGGTTCTGTTTTATTCATCAGTTTATTTTGTGCATTAGATTCCTTGTTCATTCATTTTGATTTTTAGATTTAATTGTTGATAGATATGTATTTACCAGAGGCTTGGTGCATTAATTCATGCACGGGTGAGGTCCCTCAGCCTGGCCGGCAATCGGGCTGAGCTGGGGCCATGGGAGGTTGGCCCACGGGAGGTTGGCCCACGAGGAGTAGGGGTGGGGCCAAGGGAAGGATCCATGGGAGTTGGCCGGCCGGGTGGGAGGGACTGTGGGAGGTTGGCCAGCTGGTGCCCATTGGAGTCATTGGCGCTGGTTGGCCACGGGGAGGAACCATCGGAGGTTGACCGGCCATGGGAAGAGACCACGGGAAGTTGGCTGGCCACAGGAGGTTGGCTGTGGGAGCGCACTCATTACCAGGGGGCAGCTCCTGCACTGAGCATCTGCCTCCTGGTGGTCAGTGTGTGTCATAGCGACTGGTTGACCAGTCGTTCTGGTCATTCTGGTTGTTCACTTGCTTAGGCTTTTCTATATATTGATTGCCAGCAGGCCGAAGCTCTATCCACTGAGCCAAACCGGCTACGGCTGATTGCCATTTTATTGTTCATACTTTTGATCTTTATTATTATTATTATTATTAAAGAACTAGAAGCCCAGTGCATGAAATCCCCCCTGCGGGATCAGGCCTAAACAGGCAGTTGGACATCCCCTTTGCAATCCGGGACCGCAGGCTCCTAACCACTGGCCTGCCTGCCTGCCTGCCTGATCACCCCTAACCAGGGCTCCGGAGCATGTCTGGCCCTGTCTTGCCCAGTCCTGATTGGCCAGACTCCAGAAGCAAGCTAATCTACTGGTCAGAGCGTCTGCCCCTGGTAGTCAGTGCACGTCATAGCGACTGGTCGAGTGTCTGCCCACTGGTGGTCAGTGCACATTATAGGGAGCAGTTGAGTGGCCTTATCATAGCATTTACATATTACACTTTGACTGGTTGAACAGTCGACCGGTCACTTAGCATATTAGGATTTTATTATATAGGATTTCACCAGGTAGGGGAAATTCTCTGTCATTATTTCTTCAAACTAGGGGCCCAGTACATGAATTTGTGCACCTAAAAAGGAACTGTGGGCCGTGAGGCTGTGGTGGCCACAGGGGTGGATCTGGGCCCATCCTCCGCACCCCTGCCCAGCCCCTCCCACCATGGCCCCTGGGTCTGTCAGCAGCCCTGCTCCCACCGCTCCCATGTGCTGATGGTGCCGGCCCCGCTTACACTTGCTGACGGCGCCAGCAGCGATTGCCCGTCAGGAGCAGAGGGAGGTGGAGAAGCCCTCAGGGGCAATCAGGCTGGCGGCAGCAGCTCGCACCTGCTGATGGTGCCGAGTGTTTGGGACAGGCGCCAGGTGCTGGCTGCGGGTGCGAGTGGGGCTGGCGCCAGCAGCAGGTGTGAGCACCAGGCAGGACCACGGTGTGCAGGAGCAAAGAATTTTCAGTAACCACCAGAGTCTCGCCCCAATGACAGTGACTGATGCCCTGCCTTGATCTGGCACCCCTGCTCACCTGCTCCACCATCCCACTGCTGCCAATGCCTGCCATGTTCTGTACACGCCCCCTGTGGTCAGTGCATGTCATAATGACCAGTTGTTCGGTTGTCCTGCCATTTGGTCTATTTGTATATTAGCCTTTTATTATATAGGATAGGTTTTCAATATCTTGCTTTCTCTCTTCTCCTTCTGGCATCCCCAAGATGTGAATGCTGGTATGCTTGAAGTTGTCCCAGAGGCTCCTTATACCATTTTCATACTTTTTGGGTTCTTTTTTCTTTTTGCTGTTCTGATTGAGTGTTTTTTGCTTCCTCATATTCCAAATTGCTGATTTGATTCTCAGCATCCTCTCATCTACTGTTGACTCCCTATAAATTATCATTCATTTGAGCTAGTGTATCCTGTATTTCTGACTGGTCTTTTTTCATGTCTTTGATGTTCTCACTAATTTCCTTGAAATTCTCACTAAGATCCTTAAAATTCTCACTAAGTCCCTTGAAGATCTCATTAAAATCCTTGTGTATCCTTATAACTATTATTTACAACTCTGTATCCAGTAGTTTGTTTGCTTCCATTTCATTTGGTTCTTTTTCTGGAGATTTCTTCTGTTATTTCATTTATGACATGTTTCTTTATTGCCACATTTTGGCTGCTTCCCTGTGTTTGTTTCTATGTATTAGGTAGAGCTGCTATGTCTCCTGGAATTAGTAGAGTGGCCTTGTATAGTATGTATCCTGTAGGGCACAGTGGCTCAGCCTCCCCAGTCACCTGATCTGGGCACTCTAGGTGTGCCCTTGTGTGGGTGTATGCACAGTCTTTTTGTAGTTGAGCCTTGATTGCTGTTGGCATCATGAGGAGGAATTGATCCCAGGCCAATTGGTGATAAGGACCAGCTGCAACTACAGTGGAAGAGCTGCTATGCAGGAGACATCCCTGTGGAGTAGGACTTGCTTCAGTGGGGCTTTGGTGCTCATTGAGGCTGCCTCTTTAGTGTGTTCCTCTTGGATGTGTAGGGCTGTAGTCTGGCATGGCCTGAAGCTGTCCACTGGCTACATTAGCTCTGGGGGTCCCCTGGAGGTGTAAAGTCAGCCACTGCCTGTGCCCTGTCTGGGATCACCCATCAGGAGCTACAGAGCAAGCTGCAGATGGCTGTTACTTGTTTTGGGTTTAGAAGTGTTCAGGAGAGGCCAGCTGTGAA
The DNA here is from genome assembly GCF_000327345.1 of Myotis davidii. Lineage (NCBI taxonomy): Eukaryota > Metazoa > Chordata > Mammalia > Chiroptera > Vespertilionidae > Myotis > Myotis davidii. The sequence continues at coordinate 47,571 of NW_006289825.1, read as the reverse complement.
ACAAGGCAGGCTGCGGCTAGTGCCGGGCCTGGTACCTCTTATTGAGAGGAATGGGGCATGCTGATGCCAGCTGCTGCTTATTTGAGAGATTTTAGGAAAGTCTGAAGCCTGAGCCAGGACAGGCCATTCATATGGAAAAGTCACTGCAAACAGCTTGGGTGGGGCTGCAAATTGGGTGGGGTCTCAGGGACTCACCAAGATGGAGCGAACAGCCTGAACCAGGTTGAACCAGCCTGCCAGTAAGCTGGGAGGATTTCGGCACAGGAACAATGACCTCTGCCAGCACTCTTGTCTGGGAGAAAGCCACCCCTGAGTTCTTGCCCAGATGCCAGACAATCTAGTTCCTCCTGGTATGTTCCTGTATCCTCCCAAGCTGGATCTCAGAGGGAACACATCCGAGTAAGTCTGTGTGCTGGCCCTTTAAGAGGAACTGCTGGGACTCTGGCAGATCTCTGTGTCACTCAGCCACAATCCTCGCTGGTTTTTACAGCCTAAAGTTACAGGGACTTCTCTTCCCAGCACTGGAATTCAGTGCTGAGTAGTCTGGGGTGGGGTTGAGACCCCTTGCTTTTCACAGGAGGCCTACGCAGCCTATTCCACACCTCTACCCCTTCTACCAGTCTCAATTTGCCTTATTCTTACTTCTCTCGTTGTAGAGAAGTTAGCCAGATTTCAGGTGGTTCTGAATGATGGCTGTTCTGTATTTTAGTTTCAATTTTGATGTTGTGGGAGGTGGTGAGTACCTGCGTTTACCTACACCGCCATCTTGGTTCCTCCTCTCTATTGTCTTTTTTCAGGTATTTGTTTTAATACATGTTTTAAATTTTTTTAGTATATATCAATTAATGGAATTTCCAATTCATGTGGAAACTCTATGTTTAACATTTTGAAGAATTGCCAAGCTGTTTTCAATGGTGACTGTACCATTTTACATTCCCATCAGCAGTGTGGGAGGGTTCTAATTTCTCCACATCCTCTCCAACACTTATTATCATCTGACTTTTTGATTCTGACCATCATACTGTGCATGAAATGATGTCTCATTGTGGTTTCAATTTTCATTTCCCTAATGGCTAGTTATGTTGAACATCAGTTCAACTGGCTGTTTGTACATCTTCTTTGGAGAAATGTCTATTTAGATCCTTTGCCCATTTTTTAATCTGGTTAGAACAGCTGTGGGCAAACTACGGCCCGCGGGCCGGATCCGGGTCATTTCAAATGAATAAAACTAAAAAAAAAAAAAAAAGACCGTACCCTTTTATGTAATTATGTTTACTTTGAATTTATATTAGTTCACACAAACACTCCATCCATGCTTTTGTTCCGGCCCTCTGGTCCAGTTTAAGAACCCATTGTGGCCCTCGAGTCAAAAAGTTTGCCCACCCCTGGGTTAGAATGAAGATTCTGGCTTCCCCTTTGGTCACCCTGACCCCCGGTCTCACCTAATTCCCACTCCTGTAAATTATCCTCAGCCCCAGCTCCATCCCTGAATGTTTCCCATCATCTAGGGGACCAGCAGCCCACCTCAATCTGAAAATACTCACACTCTTCTAATACTTGCCGAACTTCCCCAATACAAATCTTGCTAGTTTCACTTTAATAGAAAAACAACTGGTAGCTGCTGTGGGGAGGCAAATTTTCTCCATTATAAAACCTTTCAAATATACAGAAAAATGGAAAGAATTGTACACTGGCCTGCCCACACTTAGATTCTACAATAAACATGTTACTATATTCACTTTATCACCTAACTGTCCATCCCTTCCACCCCTCCTGCCCCTCGCTCCCACTCTCCCTCCCCTCTCCATCAATCCATGTTATTTTTTGGGTGCATCACCAGAACCCATCCCCCCTAAACACTTAAGCATACACATTATAATCTGGAGTTGGTATGACATTCGTACACTTGGGGGATCCCTTAGCCTGGCTGGTGTCCGCTCGCAGTCCAGGAGCCCTCAGGGGTGCCCGACTAGTGGGGGAGTGGGTCTAAGCCGTCAGTCGGACATCCTTCATCCTTAGCACTGCCGCGGAGGCAGGAGAGGCTCCGGCTACCACCACTGCGCTTGCCAGCCGTGAGCCCGGCTTCTGGCTGAGTGGCACTCCCCCTGTGGGAGCGCACTGACCACCAGGGGGCAGCTCCTGCATTGAGCGTCTGCCCCCTGGTGGTCCGTGCATGTCATAGGGACTGGTTGTTCCACCATTCGGTTTAATTACATATTAGCCTTTTATTATATAGGGTAGGACTAGAGGTGCACAAAATTCGTGCATGGGGGGGGGGCCCTCAGCCCGGCCTGCACCCTCTCCAATCCGGCACCCCTCACGGATGTCCAACTGCTGGTTTAGGCCTGATCCCACTACCGGCAGTTGGACATCCCATCGTAATCCGGGACTGCTGGCCCCTAACTGCCTCTGCCTTGGCCCCTGCCATCGTAGCTTTGTCTGGAAGGATGTCTGGAAGATGTCCAGTCTAATTAGCATATTACCCTTTTATTAGTATAGATTACCATTATCCCAGGAAGTGAAGTGTATAGTTTGAAGTTATCTGTCTTGCTACATATCTATTTAGAGATCAAAGTAACTTTAATAACGCACCCTCAGAAAGGATAATACAAATGTCCTATTTTTCCTCTACAAATAGATGTGGACTTGTTTCCATTCCAATCCTCAATCATGCATCTCATTCTCACATCCTGTTGATAGATTTTCAGGTTAGCTTATGCTTTCTGGAAACTTGTCCATGGTGGGGGCCAGGCAAGGTAGGGATTTTCAGGATGATGGAGGAGAAATTCTAAGGCTGAGGGGGAAGAGTCATTGGAGAGGAAGGAGGGAAGGCTGTGGAGTAAGTCCCTCTTATGGGCAAGCTTGTTCCAGCCTCAGGGCCTGTGCACTTGCAGTGGCCCTTGCCTGGTGTGAGCTTCCCTGGAATTTCGAGTTGCAGTCTGCACCGTCTTTCAGATCTGAGCTCAGATGCTACCTCCTCAGAGAAGGTGACCATCCCAGCTAAAGATGCCCATCTTTCACTATTCTCTGCTTGTTTCCTGTACAGCACTTACCTCAATCTGTTATTAATTTTGGCTCCTTGTTTATCACACTCCCTTCTTCCTCCTGGAGTGTTAGCTTTAAGAGGGCAGGGATTATGATGGCCTCACCCTGTATCCCCAACACCAGCGCTAAAATACAATAAGAAGTCAACAGGTGCCTGTGCAAGGAACGCATGGTCCTAGGCGCTGAGGCCCGGTGACCAAGCAGGTGTCCGTGCTTCCATGCAAGGCCAGAGGTGGGTTTGGGGGTCCCATATCTGGGCCCAGCAGGCTGGTGCTCAACTCCAAATCCTATTGGCTTTCCTATTCCTCTTACCCTGCAGGTTCCTTTGAGGTTCAGGAAGGTCGCGGGGATGCGGGACCCGCACCCTTCTTCCTGGCCAGCATCTCATGCGAGAGGCCCCAGAGCACCTGAGTTGGTGGGCAAGACCTGTGCACCCTTCGCGCTGCGCCAGGCCCTGTGCTGGGGCTGGAGGTGCTCTCGCGAGGGCACGACCTGCACTACCACTCTTCCCCATCGAGCACAGCGGCTTTCAGCACATGCTGGGTGCCTGCAGGTCCTGCAAACGATAGGTGGGTGGGTTCAAGGCGTGCTCTACAGGTGGAAGCCGCCGGGGAGAACGCAGGAGCTCGGCTGGGGCAGGGCTTCGGAGAATCGGGAAGTGGCTGAGGGACAGAAGACACTCAGGGGGACTGGAAGGACCATGATGGCTGGGGCACTTGGGGGTCTTCGCCTGCCGGCACCACACACTTGGAAGCTGGAGGTGAAGGGGCGGGGCCAGAACACCAAGGCCGGGGAGGGGTGGTGAGGGCCTCGGGCATAGTGGGTATGGCCTGTCTTTCTTGGAGGAGGGCGGGGCCTGGGAAGAGGCCTAGGGCGCGCGTGGTCTCCAAAGTGAAGTTCAGGTTCCACTTCCTGAGCCCTGTCTTGTCCCTGATTGTGCACCCGCCCTGGTGCAGTCGGGGGTCAGGAGGGACAGGGAAAGTGGGCTGTGGAAAGAGCCTGAGAGCAGGGGGGCTCCAAGGAGAGGATGTGAAGTAAAGACGGTGGGGAGGGTGGTGCGGGAAATCTGTTCTTCTGCAGCCTGTGCTGTGCTAAGGAGCGTGGCTACCTGCATCAGATCTGGAAGCTGGAGGAGCGCGGGGCGGGGTGGGGGATGGGGTGCAGGCTGGGGTGCAGGCCGGGCAGTGTGGGGAAGGGTCACAGAGACGGTGGGGACTGTCCTCAGCAGCCTGCACCACGCTCCCCAGGAGCGCCTGGTTGGGGGTGCTATGGAGATGCCGGCCATTGAGAGGGCCCAGGAAGGACAAGAGGGTTTGTGTGACTGTGCCCTTGGTCACAGCAGCAACTGTCCCGAGCCTTCCCTTCCCAGTGCTAAGCACTGGGCCTGGCCATCACCAGCCTGGACCCCAGGTGGGTGGCCAATAGTTGTGTGGACTACTAGCAGATGTCCTGGTGCCATAGCAGCCTGACTGCCCCGGGAAGCAGAATGCAAGTTACCACAGAATGCAAACCAAGGGCTGGTTCCTGCCTGGGGTGTTGGGCCTGGGTCCTTGAGGAGGTGATGGCTTGGAACCAGGAGCCTTGGTGCAAAGATGGGCCTGTGTGAGGGGTGTGCCTGTGTCAGTCCACATGGAGACTCCTATGTGTTTATGAGAATGTGTGTTAGCTATTGTGTGCCTTTAAAAAAATATATATATTTTATTGATTTTTACAGAGAGGAAGGGAGAGAGATAGAGAGTTAGAAACACTGATGAGAGAGAAACATCGATCAGCTGTCTCCTGCACACCTCCCACTGGGGATGTGCCCGCAACCAAGGTACATGCCCTTGACCGGAATCGAACCCGGGACCCTTCAGTCCGAAGGCCAATGCTCTATCCACTGAGCCAAACCAGTTAGGGCTGTTGTGTGCTTTTGTGAGTGTGCAGAAGGAGGTGCTAGGGGAACGGAGCTCAGCGCTTAGGAAGCCTGTGAAGTTGGGCTGCCTGGGTTGGAATCTGGCTCCTGCCAGTTAAGGACTGTGGGCCTTGTCCTTTTGCCCAACTTGCCCCTGCCTCTTCTTTAGTTGTGGATTCATTCATTCTGCAAATATTTACTGAGCATCTACTGTGTACTAGGCACTGTTCTAGACACTGAGAGTCACAGCAATGAACCAGCCAGACACAAATCCTTGCTCTGGTGAGCGAGGCTGACACTAAAGATGAGGAAATAACGTATACAGCATGTCAAATGGTGGTAAGTTTAATGTGTGTGCATGTGGGGAGGGGGTCGCCATTTTAGATTGGGAAGGCTTCCTCAAAAGTCGGCATTTGGATAAAGACTAGAAGAAGGCGTGGAGTGAGCTGTGCAGTGCTTCAGGGGTAAGAGCCTCCATGGTAGAGGAAGAGCACGTGCAAAGGTCCAGTGAGGAGGCCAGAGGCCCATGTGACTGCAACAGAGTGAGCAAGGGAGAGAGGGAGGACACGAGGGCAGGGAGAGGGTAGGGGGACAGGTGTGCAGGGCCTTGTGGGCCTGGTAGGGGGAGGGTTAGGGTTTACCCTGGGAGGGTATTAGAGCAACTTCCTCTGGCTGCTGTGTGGATGATAATGGTATTTGCCCTAAGGAGTTGTTATGAGAATTAGATGAATAACTGTGTAAATTCACAATGTAGTGACTGGAGCATATTAAACATGGCATTGAATATTAGGTTATGATTAAGTGTGGTGGCCATGTGTATCTTGGGGTTTGTCTGAGCCATAGCTGAGCTGGGTGGCTTGTTGTTGTGAAAAAAATCTCTCTAAAAAAACTCCCTGCTGGGTGTTTGAAAGCTCTGTTGAGGTTACTGCTTTCTTGCTGGGACAGGCCCTTTTGTGTAACAGATGTTATCCAGATGTCAGCTGGGGTCACTCGGGCCTCAGAATTTTGGCGCCTGCCTCTCTCCCACAACCGCAGGAAGCCCAGGGTCTTTCCTGAGAAGCCTGTGTTCCCAGGGCCTGTGTTCTCATGTTGTTTCTTGGCCTGAGTTCCTGCCCACTGAACCCTCGCTCTCACCCACCTTCCTGGGCCAACCCTTCATTTCCCCCAACCACCACATGCGATCTTGGCACACTACCCGATTGCCCACAGGTCGCCCACAAGATGTGGGCGCTCTCCTAACACCCTGCCATTCTGATGGTTTTAACATGGGTTGAGCTTCTGTAAGCTGTTGCTTGACAAACATTCCAGCGCCCAAAAGCAAAGTTTGCACACTTCTTGCACAACCTGACAAAGTTTATGACCTGCTTAGAGTTAACTGGGCTGTCATTTAGGATGGACTGTCACTTAGGATGCTCAAGGTCATTGGCTATGAACAGCTGCCAATGCTTTTGATGTGGAGGCAGGTAGGAGGAGCAGAGTTGGCTGTGGGATGTCACGGCCGGAGGAGATGGGTGCTGGCACAGAACTGAGAGCGAGGCTGGCAGTGAGCAGATCAGCCACCCATTCCGGGGAAACATCAAGAGACTAGTTACAGCTGCAAAGAGCCAGACTCCCGGAAAATTAGGCAAGGGCTGCTTCAGACAGAAATCTGTTGTCCATTCTCTTGGCAGTGCCTGTTTTCAGGCAGTAACTAACTGCTTTCTCAGGGTGTGGATAGTCGGGACTTAGAGATCGAAGCTGTAGCAAAAGAACTTTGTGCCCTGGGCAGGGCAGGACATGGGGGGACAGTCCAGTACTGTCTAGTTCCAAGACAAGAGTGCAGGATGTGTTAGAAAGATTTATTCTATGCAAGCCTACAATGAAGACCAAGGTCATGCTTAACTTTGACCACAGGTCAGAGCTGCTGTCATATAGACTGAATTGTACTCAGGACTGTTCTCTGTAAGGCGCACTTGGTTTTCCCCACAATTGTAATTGTAGCATTTGGTGTAAACTTGACTAGAAACTTGACCCTTGGCATGAACCTTTGAAAGCACATTGTCTGGTATTTCTTAACCTTTCCTGGCTCACAAACTCATTGGGAATTCTAATCCAATCTAAAGACCACCTCTGACCCACTGCCTTCCCCTTCCACCCCAAATATACTTACCCGGAGTATTTTTTGTGGTGGTCCAACCTAGGTTAAAAGCCTCTGACTTTAGTTCATTTCTCTCATTTTACATGAGAGAAAACAGTCATCAGGGCAGAGCACCTTGCTCAGGGTCACACATATAATCAGTGACAGAGCTGGGTGTCAGTCCAATGCTGCAATGAACTGTAGAGTCAGAACTGGATGCTGATTCTTACAGAAAGTTGTCATCTCCCTGTGCCTCAGTTCCCTCATCTACAAAAGCAAGACAATAATAATAGTTGATTCCTTAGCCTGAACTTCTAACTTAAGTGGCAGCCTGAACCAGACAAAGAATTCCTGCCACCTACTGGCTCTGTGGTGAATAAAGTCAAATTCATGGCCCTGAAACATGGTGTCCACACCAATGTCTTTGTGTTATCATTAGGGAATTAGTGGCTGCTCTTTTATGAGCGTGGGTTTCTTCTTCCAAAGAGAGTATATTTGAAAATTCTATCAGTTAGCCTTGGCTGTGTAACAAAGTACCCTAAAATCTTAGTGGCTTAAAACAATGGTCATTTATTAACACTTGATTCTGTTGGTTGGCCATTTGGGCTGAGTTCAGCTTGGTGGTTCTTCCATTGGTCTTGTTTGGGGTCACTCATGGGATTGCAGTTAGCTGGTGGGTTGGCTGGGCTGGATGATCTTGGAGAGCTTTACACACGTTTGTCAGTTGCAGGCTATTGGTGGGGGTGCCTTGGTCTCCTCCACGTGGCCCTCCTGCAGGGCAGCTCAAACTCATTCCTTCGGTGGTTTCAGAGTTGCCAGGAGAAGCAGAGAGGGCAGGGCTCACTGTGCAAGCCCTTCTCAAGCTTCCACGTGTGTCGTTTTGCTCGTGTTTCATTGGCCACAACAAGGCACATGGTCAAGTCCAGGTCCAGGAGGAAGAGAAATAGAATTCATATCTGCCAAATATTGTGGGTATTTTCCCCCTCTCCATTTTCCACGCATGTTTTCTGATGAGTGGTTGGGTATTTTCAGTTTAAACCTTAAAAGGTTTTGACCCTAAAAGGTGCTTTCAGTTCTCAAAATAAGGGAACTTGTAATGAGAGACTGTAACCTCCAGGTTAGCTCACCAATGTAGTTACAGAAGTGACTTCCTCTGTATGGGACATTTGCATTTCTTTGTTGTGGAGTTCTTTCTCATCCATCTGCACTGCTCCCATTACTCCTTCCCCATTGTCTACCTCCCCACTTTTCACTGCCTTATGGGCTAAACATATTATTGTGTATAACAGGATACTGTAAAAATTAAGTTACAAAATTTTTATTAAAACGTTTCTTACATACTGTTGTATTGCCTGAGCCGCAAAATATTCATTGTGCTCCCGGCAGGGATTGCGCTTCTTGGTCCCGGGGTCCATGTACTCCTGGGCCAGGCCAGAGTTGATGATGCCGACGGCATCCTGCGCTTGCTGCCCGGCCGCCCCACAAGGAAGTCCTCCGGCTGCACGTCGCGGCAGATGACGCTCTTGGTGTGCACACACTCCATGCATGTGATCAGCTGGATGGCGATCATGAGCACAGTCTTGAGTGTGATGTGTGGTCACGCAGATCGAATAGGTCCTCCATGGTCCATGAGTTTGACACGCTTAGTCTAGAACCTTTAGTGGCTCCCTGAGGCCCTGCACATTGCAGCCTCTGCTGTAATCTCCCACTGACGTTCTCACCTCCCTCAGCTCCAACCCCATGGGACTCCTCTCTATTTCTCCAACTCGCCAAACTTATTCCTGTATCAGGAACTTTGCTCCTACTGTTCCCTCTGCCTACAGTGCCTTTTCTCTATGCCTTTTGGTTAATTTTGCCATGTCCTTAGGGACGTGGTTCCTCACCACTCTCCTCCTGACCCGAGTCCAGGCCAGCCTGGGTTCAAATCCAGTTCCATCACTTCATTGCTGTGTGACCTTGGGCCATTACCTTGATTCCTCTGTGTCTCAGTTTCCTTATCTGAGAATGAGGTAATAATAGTACCTGCCTCACAGGTTTGGGTGAAAAATAAAGGAGGTTATTATTTGTAAAGTGATTAGAACAGTGCTGGGCACTTAGTAGTCATGCGGGCAGCTAATAATAATAATAATAGTTATTATTCTGTACTTTTCTGTGACCACTGGGAGATATTTTTTTTTGAGGATAATAACAGGATAAAAATCGTTTTATATGCATTTGATCAATAACAATTAGGTGATATAAGAACAAGGTTTGAGCAGCATCAATTTGTGAGCATACAGGCCCTGTTGACGTCTTGGGATGGCTGTCAACCTCCTCTGTAGTCGGTGGCTTCTCATCCTTGAGATGAAGGCGAGTGTCAGAGACAGGGGCAGATGTCCATTCATGGTTAGGTACCTAAGAAGGTGAGGTCCCTTTAACACTGCCGGAGAGTCTTTCATTAATGTCTTTCCCAATGGACAAAAGTATCTCTGGGGTGTTGTTGTCTTTGAATCTTTGTCTCCTAGGAGTACCATGAAATGAAGGTTACTAATTGGTTAGTTACTATGATGCAGAATGACTGCCTTTTAGTTTTCCATATATTTCGGAAATAAAAGATTTAAAAATCAACGATATTTTGGGTCCACGCACGCCCAGCAGTGGCGGCAGTTGCCGGCAACACTGGTGTGTAAGTGAGGGCCATGGCAACACTATGAGCCACAAGCCGTGCAGCAGGGCAGTCGGTGCCCAACATGTGGCGGCAGTGAGGGAGCGGTGGCTCTGGGCCCACGTGGCGCTGCTGAGGAAGCAGTGGCCACCCAGCTCGGTCTTTCGGCCACTGGGCCATGGCAGAGGCTGGGAGCTGGGAGCCATGAGATCTGAGGTGGTGGGACCTGTCAGCAGAATGTGTCCTCCCCTGAGTGTGACTTTGAGGCCATTGAGATGAGTCCCGTGGCCTGGCCCTTGCAAGTACCCACATCTCAGCAGCCAGGAGTCCGCCAGGTGCCATGGTGTCTGTCCAGCAGCAGTCACGGTGGAGAGGCCAGGGTACAACAAACTGATGGACTTTGAGAAGACAGGAGGGGAAGGGGCGTCAGAGGAGGGCGGGAGAATGTGCAAAGCTGGTGGCCGGACCAGCCACAGCGGCGGCACACGGGGACCAGTTGGGGGTCCTGATGGTGGGCCCCAACTTCCGGGTTGGGAAGAAGATAGGCTGTGGCAACTTTGGGGAGCTCGGCTCAGAAAGAATCTCTATACAAATGAATACTTAGCTCTCCGATTGGAGTCCATCCGGTGTGGGCGCCGCAGCCGTGCCTGGAACACAGCTTCCGCCCGCAGCTCGGCTCACAGAGGGTGTCCCTCCGGTCCCTCTGGCCCGTGCAGGAAGTACAGCACCATGCACGATCTGCTGGGCCGGCCTGGAGGACCTATTCGATCTGCGTGAGCACACATCACGCTCAAGACTGTGCTCATGATCGCCATCCAGCTGATCACATGCATGGAGTGTGTGCACACCAAGAGCGTCATCTGCCGCGACGTGCAGCCGGAGGACTTCCTGGTGCGGAGGCGGGCAGCAAGCGCAGCACGCCGTCCGCATCATCGACTCTGGCCTGGCCCAGGAGTACATGGACCCGGGACCAAGAAGCGCAATCCCCGCCGCGAGCACAAAAGCCTGAAGGGCACAGCGCGCCCCATGAGATCAGCACACACCTGGGCCAGGAGCAGAGCCCCTGACAACCTGGAGGCGCTAGGCCACAGTCCATGGGCTGCCTGCCCTGGCAGGGCTCAGGGACGTGCTCAAAGAGCACTACCCGAGATCGGGGACACCCAGCGGGCTGTGCCCATTGAGGTGCTCTGCGAGAGCCACCCGGAGGAGATGGCCCGTACCCGCGCTGTGTACCTGCGGCGCCGGCGTCTTGGAGAAGCCTGACCAGGCGACCTGCGGCTCCTCACAGACGCTTCGCTCTCAGCGGCTCCGTGTTGCACTGCGAGTAGCCTGGGCGGGGAGCCCCTGCCCAGCCCATCGGCACAGCTCAGCCCACCTGCCTGGGCAAACTCAGCCTAGGGCAAAGCCCAGCAAAAGCAGGCATGGACTCCAGCAACAGAGCTGAGTGCGGGCGACCCCACTGCCGGTCCCCCCAACGCCCCATCACAGCGCCTGCAGAGGCAGGGCGGCGGATGGCACCAGTGCTGCTGTTTCTTCAAGAGGAGCAAGAGGAAGTCACCGCAGAGGCACAGGTGACCCTGGCAGTGGCTCCCATACCCTCCGCTGTGGTTTCTGGAGGAGCTCGTCCGGTGGCCCACAGCCAAGACATAGACTGTGGTCCGGAGCTGCTCACCGCACGTGGGTGACTTCCTTCACATAAGACTTTGGCCGAAATTTCTCCTGTGTCCAGTCCTCCCTTCCAAGAACATTAACTATTTAAAACGAGGTAAAGAAAACACCGCCTGCCCTGCCCGCTCTGCCAAGTCTGCTGGAGTGAGTGTGAGCTGGCGGCCCCGGCGCTGTCCAGCTTGCCCGCCCCATTAGTCTACCTCGTCTCCCCCTATCCAAAGGCCATTTTTCCCCAGGGGGCGCTGTGGGGCATTGCTGCCAGGGGTGAGCCCACCCCGGGCCTCCCTAAATCAAAGGGGGAAGGCGCGGTGGGAGTGACACCCCAAGCAGAATGCTGCACCAAAGCTTGGGCGGCATGGCCCAGGTGTTCCTGCTGCACCTGCTCCTGGAGCCGGGGGCAGCCGCCTGTGCGGTCACTAGGCCATGGCTGTGCCCGGGTGTGAGGGCGTCTTGGGTCTGAGCCACTGGAAACAGCGCCTTAAAGTCCCGTCTCAGCCCGCAGGAGTGGCAGAGGCCAGGCAGCCACAGTCAGGTGGGCGGAGCCGCTGGGGCGTTGGCGGTGGTGTGTGCGTCTAGGTGTTGCTTTACAAAGTGTACAGAAATGGCACCTCTGTTTCTCTGATGCCTTGTGGAAGCCATACAACTTAGGGGCTTTTAAAAAAAAATAAAGGAAAATGAAACAAACCAAAAAAAATCAACAATATTTTAAACAGAGTCATAAGAATAGTTATTCTCAATTCATTTAGTCCCATAACTATTTTTGTTTATCCTGGTTATTTGCCAGTATTTTTGAATTCAGTTATTCCTTGAAGTTTCATAAATCTTCATTCAGTTCAAAGATATGACCTGCTTAGAGGCTGCAGTTTAGAGTAGGTCAGAATTCTTTTCATGGATTTTCCTGAAGCTATGATATACCTTGGCTCATGCATGAAGTCACCTGACTGCTGAGAGTCTTGCTTGGGCCCTTCCTGCATTGCTGGCTGACTCTCGATCCCGAGCTCTTAGTCAGCCCAGGGGTAATGGCTGTCCCTCCTCACCAAGGCCGTGGCAACTTGGCAGCAGGGTCCACCTCCTCAGGAGAGGGGGTCCATTTTCTCTGTGGTATCCTGGACAAGCCTGCAAATTGTTAGAATTAAGGCGAACCCCCCAAGTCAGGGGTTCTGGTAGAATACAAAACATACTGGGGAGCCAGGCAGCAGGCAGACATCTTTACTTCTAGTGGAAGAGTGCGTTTATCTCTGCCGCCATCTTAGTTTCCTCCTAGAGAATTCTCGAGATTTTATGTGTTTAGTAAAAACGGTGAAGCATTGCAAACCATGAATTACAATAATTTTCATTGGCAAGTTCCTCAATGGACCCTAGTACTGAATTTGAATAATATCATTAAAGTGGAGACTTATCTTTTTATTTATTTTAGTTTTTCAGCTTTATTGAGAACCATAATGGACAAATAACATTGTAAGATATTTTAAAGTGCATGAAATTTATGTTTTTAAAACTGTTTCTTATTTTAACACTAAAAAGTGAGTCAAGAAAATAAGATGTTCCATCAGTGGTACGATGTAGTGGCTTCCCAAATTGTACTGTTTGCAAGTATTTCAGTTTCATTAAAATTCATATAGTTACTGGACAATTATTTACATAAAATGTTATATCAGACATTAATAAAATTTTTACCATCTGTATTTTAATGCTATCATTATTATTTGTTTCATTTCATGATTACTGCTGGAGATAAATTTGTTTTATAGGAAGGAGAAATTTAAATACTTTAATGCACCGGGAATAAGGCTGAGATCCCAATGTCAGTTGCATGAACCAGCAATTACACGCATCTTCCACCAGAGGCCGCTGTTCCCAAGCCGAGGGCCGCAGGTAAATCTACTTCAAATCTCACGGGGCTGGGAGCCCCCTCTGGGGACTCATGCTCCTCCCCACCTCCAGGCTCCCATTCAGTTCCCGCCGCCGTCTGTTCACTCCCTGGCCCGTGTGAGGGATCTTTCCTACCAGCAGTTTAACCACTTCCCTTCACCTCCTCCCAGGGCCCCCCAACATGTCCACTCTGATTCTTAATTCTGGGCCTTTCCACGTGAAAGGCATTAGAACAGTGGCTCTCAACCTTCCTAATGCCGCGACCCTTTAATACAGTTCCTCATGTTGTGGTGACCCCCATATTTCATTGTTACAAATTGAACATAATTAAAGCACAGTGATTAATCACAAAAACAATATGTAATTATATATGTGTTTTCCGATGGTCTTAGGCGACCCCTGTAAAAGGGTCGTTAGACCCCCAAAGGGGTCGAGACCCACAGGTTGTGAACCGCTGCACTAGAAAATTTGAAAGGCAATGGGGAGCCACAGAGGGTGTTTGAGCAGTAGGGTGTCCTCACATGTAAGAAGACAAAGGGTCCTTTTCCTTTTGTCCCCCCACTTTCTAGAAGGGCCTTAGGGTATTCCTGTAAGAGTCTGAAGCTATGGCCAACCCAGACGCCCTGCTTGGGCCCCCAGTGACTAGACCAGCAGGTCCCTCTGTGAGAGCCCTGTGTACCCTCCTGGTGGGGCTGAGTGACTCTTCTGAGCCTGGGCAGACAGCAGCTGGGGAGACAGCCCTGCAGGGAAAGCCACAGGCTAGGGACTGGGTGTCACTTTTATAGAAGTGCTGGTGTCCCCTACCTTGCAGAGAAATGGGAGGCCCCAGGAGCTAATGTTGTCCACACAGGATTCGCTGGGGCAGCAGTGGCCTGGAGGTGAGCACCCGGTACAGGTGGGGCCTGCTGGGCTGGCTGTGGGGTCCTTGGGAACCCCATACCCAGACCACCTCCGCTGCTCCTCTCAGCCCCTCTCTGTCTGGACAATGTCCCTTCCTTCTCCCAGGCTCTCTCTGTTGGAGCCTTTTCATCCTTTCACCTCTTTCTTATCTTGTCCCTATCTCTCTCTGCATCTCTGTCTTATTACTCTCTCTCTGGATCTCTAGCTCTCTTTCATTTTTCTCTGTGTCTTCCTACCTATGTGTCTTTTTGTCTCTGTTGCCTCCAGGCACTGTTGGGGGAATACAGGATGCCCTCCCCCTCCCTCCCCCTCTGTTTAAGTTCTGCCTCATCTGACACCATTGCCCTGAGGGGTAGAAAAAGGTGAGGGGCTTGCCCTGGGGAAGGATCGGGGAGGGCTGGCTGACAGGGAGCCCAGGGCCCAGCCGCTGGAGCTGTGTAGGAACATCAGGCTTCAGACCCAGTGCTGACCTCCATTGTTGGGGGGCCCTCCTGCAGCCACCTCTTTCCTTTCCCCATATTCTAACCCACAACCCACATCCTCTCCAAAGCTCAACTTCCTTCTGCATCCCTACTTCTTCCTCCAGCCCACCTTCTCCCACAGCCCACCTTATCCCACAGCCCACCTCCCACAGCCCACCTTCTCCCCACAGCCCACCTTCTCACCACAGCCTACCTTCTCCCACAGCCCACCTTCTCCCACAGCCCACCTTCTCCCACAGCTCACCTTCTCCTACTGCCCACCTTCTCCCACAGCCCACATCCTTCCCATAGCCCATCTTGTTCTCGGTTTTCTCCCTGTCCTTTCTTGTCAACAGACTCCCAACCTCCTCTCATATCTTTGCATCTCCAGTGGATATTGTCCCCACATCCTGCCCCCTTCTCTACATGGTGCAGCTGCTAATGGCTGATGTCAACTTGTCAGCACTAATGGCATGGGAAGGCAGGGGCTCCATGTGACTCTGAGAAGGACCTCATAGCATTCATCCTGGTGGGTGACTATACACATTTGTGGGTGGGTGGGTGTGTGTGTGGGTGGGTGGGGGGAGTCAAGTTCTCAGAAGATGGTGCTCAGGGATCAGGGAGGGTCTGGCTGTTGGGTTCGTCACTGAGGAACCCAACTGTGTTCCAGGACCTGGTGATGAGATGTGTCCAGCTGTTGTGCAGACCCAGGGGTGGTGCTCTCAGGGTCTATCTGTTGTGGGGTTTGACTGTTGTGGGGTTGGGTCTGCGTAACTGGCTGTGGAGGAGAAGAGTGAGTGGTTGTTGCAGACAATTAGTGTGACAGCCCTCTACTGTTTGCCCACCTGTTGTGTGTGGCTGTAGTTCCTGGGATAGTGGCCATCTGCTTTTTTTCTCTCTCCCTCTCTCCTCTCTGCCCTTCCTGCTTTCTCTGTTTCTTACTGTCTATCTCCTCTTCTCTCTATTTCTCTCCATCTCTGTGCCCCTATATTGAACTTTTATTCAAACATTAACAGGGCAATTATTTTGTGCCACCATCTGGCTGCAGCAGTACCCTGGGGCTCTGGGTCCTGCTCAGCTGGGAAGAAGAGGTGGGACACCCCCACCCATCCATGGTGGGCACAGAAGGTGGAAATCACTGGTTCACTTGGAGGAAATGGGCTCGAGGTATGTGTCTCAGAGACCACACCTACCCGGGCAGGCCTTGTTCCCCGAACTCCAAGTCCAAGGCTGAGGGGTTTGGGTGGGTGCAGGGACTCTGTTCTGGGGGAGCAGAGAAGATTATGGGTCTCAAGAGGGGATCAGTCATGCATATATTGAAATGGGAGGGCATTTCAGTCAGAGGGACTAGCCCATGCAAAAGTCCTGAGGCAGGACTGTGCCTGGAGTGTTGGAAGAACAGTGAGGAGGCCCATGTGGCTGGAGCAGAATGAGGAAGGGGCCGAGAGGGAAGAGGTAAGTTCAGGGAGGGGTGAGGGCAGGTCACACAGGGCCTTGGGGTTGCTGAGAACTTGGGCTTTTACCTCGCGGGAAGTGGGAAACACGGCTGAATGTGTGTGCCGCTTCGCTGACATGCCAGCCCTTGCCCCAGACATGGCCACCAGCACTGTGACCCCTCCTTTTAAAGTAAATTTTTATTGTGGTAAAATCTGCCATATTAACTATTTTTAACTAAACAGTTCAGGGGTATTAAGTACATTCACATTATTGTGAAACCACCTCCACCATCATCTCCAGAACTTCCTCATCTTCTCAAACTGAAACTCTGTCCCCATTAAACACTTACTTCTCTTCTCCCTCCCCCAGCTCCTGGCACCCACCATCTACTTCTGTATCTGACTCCTCTAGGAACCTCATGTAAGTGGAATCACATAGTATTTGTCCTTTTGTGACTGGCTTATTTCACTGAACATAATGTCCTCAAGGCTCAGCCTTGTAGCATGGGTCAAAATATCCTTCCTTTTTTAAGGCTGAGTATTAGTCCATTGTCTGGATGGATCACATTTTGTTTATCCATTCATCCGCTGGTAAACACTTGCTTCTGTGTTTTGGCTCCCATGTATCATGCTGCTGTGGACATGGATGTGAAAATAGCTCTTCAAGACCCTGCTTTCAGGAAAACAAGATGGCGGCATAGGTAAACACCGGGAATTGCTGCCTCGCACAACCACTTCAAAAATACATCTATTTCTTTGTATCCTTTGTATTTATGTGGAGTAAGTTGTTATGGCTCCTCTTTAATTTCTGATTTTCTTTATATTGGTCCTCTCTTTATTTCTTGATAAGTCTGATTAAAAGTTTGTCAATCTTGTTTATCTTTTCAAAAAGAAAACAGCTCTTGGTGTCATTGATCTTTTGTAATTTTTTAGACTCTATTGTATGTATTTCTGCTCTAATCTATAGTAGTTCATTTCTTTTACTCACTTTGGGCGCTGCTTCTTGTTCTTTTTCTAGTTCCTGTAAGTATAAGGTTAGATCATTGATGGAGAACCTTTGAGCTTGGCGGGTCAAAATTTTGAAAAAACCTAAGTTAACTCTGGTGCCGTGTCACATATAGAAATTTTTTGATATTTGCAACCATAGTAAAACAAAGACTTATATTTTTGATATTTATTTTATATATTTAAATGCCATTTAACAAAGAAAAATCAACCCAAAAAATGAGTTCGCATTTCACTTCTGACACATGTGTCATAGGTTCACCATCACTGCTCTAACCAGATGTGCCCACAATTATCTTGGATTTAAAAACATCACTTATTCAACTAATATTTACTGAGCATCTCCTCGGGGCCAAGTGCTGTGCTCATTGCGGAGAAGACAGTGGAGGGAGGGCAGATGCAGGCCCTGCTTTCGCGTGGCTCCCTGTGGAAGTGGCAGACACTTAACAAGCACCTAACTGCACACTCAGAGCAGTGCTGCAAGGCGAGGGTATCCGGGAATGCAGTTTCATTAGAGAGTCAGAGAAGACCCCTGTAAGAAGCAGAGTTTAAGCTGAGTCCGTTTTAGATGGAAGGAAGGCT
>NW_006289825.1:25455-29336 GCF_000327345.1 Myotis davidii | reverse complement strand
AAAAAAAAAGACCCTGCTTTCAATTGGTTTGGGTCTATATCTATAAGTGGGACTGCTGAGTCACATGGTTATTCTATATGTAACTACTTGAGGAATTGCTAGACTGTTTTACACAGTGGCTGCACCATTTTACATTACCATCAGCATTGAACAGGATTCTAATTTCTCCCTATCCTCCCCAATAGTTTGATATTTTCTGTTTTTATTTTTAAAATTTTACAGTAGCCATCTTCATGAGTGTGAGGCTGGCATTTCTTCATAGTTTTAAAGTGCACTTCCCTAATGATTAGTAATGTTGGGCATCTTTTATGTGCTTAGTGGCTATTCATACATCTTCTTTGGAAAAATGTCTATTTAAGTCCTTTGCTCATTTAAAAATATATTTTTATTGATTTCAGAGAGGAAGGAAGAGGGAGAGAGAGATACTAGTACGATGAGATTGAGTCATTGATTGGCTGCCTCCTGCATGTCCCTACTGGGGATGGAGCCTGCAACCTGGGCATGTGTCCTGACCAGGAATTGAACCTTGACCTCCTGGTTCTTAGGTCAATGCTCAACCACTGACCCACACTGGCTGGGTTCCTTTGCTGATTTTTAAATAAAAAATTTTAACATTTTTTTTTATCCTTACCCAAGGATATGTTTATTGATGAGAGAGAGAGAGAGAGAGAGAGAGAGAGAGAGAGAGCGAGAGAGAGAGAAATATTGATGTGATTGATTGCCTCTTGCACATGCCCTGACCAGGGATAGAACCCGAAACCTAGGTATGTATCCTGGTCAGAAATCCAACCTGCCACCTTCTGGTGCATGGGACGACGCTCCAATCAACTGAGCTACTGGCCAGAGCCCTTTGCCCATGTAAGTCACATTTTGTTGTTGAATTTTAGGAATTCTCTGTATATTCTGGATAGTAATACTTTCTCCCATCCTGTGGGCTGCCTTTTCACTGTGGCTAGTGTCTTTCCTGGCTCTCCTGTTTCTACAGCTGAAACAGTGGCAGTTGGGTCCAGGTGAGATCCTGGGACCCAGTGTTGCAGCCACCACCTCTTCTAATCAAGTGGCTGCCAAGCCTAGGCCGGCCTGGGGGGCAGGTCTTTATGAATCATCCTGGGAGGCAGCCACTGCCTCTGTAGCAGGGTGTCTCCACACACAGTGTAGCCATTCAGAGCTGGGAAAGCCTGTGTGCTCTGCTCTGTAGGATGGTGAGCGGCATCCCTGGCCTCTACCCAGCAGATGGCAGTAGCACTCTCCCCTTATTGTGACAATCAAATATGTCTCTGGACATTGACAAATGTCCCCAGGGTTTGGAACCACTGCCCTAAAGCTGGAGGGTGGGAGGGAGGCCGCCCGGGTGTGTGTGTGGGATAGGCTCTGCAGAGGAGGAGCCAGGAGCCTGGGTGCCACCTCAGGTGAGCAAGCCTCAGTCTCCCCACCTGTAGAATGGGGGTCTGGAGGTGATGACAGGACTCAGTGCACTTACTCATTCATTCGACAAGGATTTATCAAGCACCTGTGTTTATCCCCACTCCAGGCCTCGGGTGGAGAAGAGAGGATTAATGAATTACACAGTGAATGCAGTCACTGCCATTGTCAATGCTGAGAAGCAGAAACACCAGCTGTTCAGTCAGCGCAGAGCCCGGGCACTGATCTCTCCTGGGAAGTCAGGGAGGGCCTCTCGGAGAGGTTGCAATAAGAGGATGAGAATGAGGGAGCGAAGGGAGACGAGGAAGAGTGGTCCAGACAGCAGGACTGCACGTGCAAAGGCTCTTTGGTGTCTGAGTGGTCGGAAGGCCGGAGTGGTTGGGGCATGGGTGGGACCAGCTCCATCTGGACCTTGTGGGCCCTGCGGGTGGGGCAAGGGAATGTGGTCTTGACGTGCTGAGGCTTTAGGTTGGAAAGTGGGGTAATGTGATTTTGGGTGGTGAAGATCTCTCTGCAGATGGTGTCTGTAAAGTGCTTCACACAGGCTGGGGTGGGCACCCAGAAAGGGCTCGAGTGATGCCCATGGGTGTTTCGGACACACAGAGAAGGCACAGGGTCCAGGCCCTGCCTCCTGAGGTCCCCAGGGATGCTGCCGCCGCCTGTCTCCAGGAGCCATGCATATGCCAGGCTTGGGGTGGGGGCTGGAGAGTGAGATGTCCCTGCTGTGTATGCAGTGTCAGAGATGGTTGAGGGACAGCCACCACTGCGGTGGGGTGCAGGGCTGCCTGGGCTGGAAGCTCCTTCTTTCAGAGCATTCCTGGGCCCATTTCACAGGAGGGAGACTGAGGCCCTGGGCTCCATGGGCACTGAGTCCTGATCCAGGTCTGGCCTCAAGGTGCCATGGGCTTGCTGTACCTCTGGCTATGTCTCAGAGCCTGAGAGGTTGTGCTCCAGAGTACAGCTGCCCAGGTTCCAAGCCCACCTGTGACCAGATGGGTGGCCCTGGACCAGACACTACCCCTCTGAGCCTCTGTAGCAGAAAGGGAAGAACCTGCCCCTCGGGGAAGTTGTGTAAATTAACATTTTTTGCATTCATTCATTTACTCAACAAATGGATATTAAGCCCCTACTGTGTGCCTGGTGCTGTTCTAAACACTGGGGATACAGAGGGTACTACCCCGTCCTCCAGGACTGGCATCCTAGAGGCACAGATAGACACTGAGCACGTCAGTCAGTCATTAGAAAGTCAGGGAATGATAAGTGCCCTGAGGAAACACAGCAGGCAGAGGAGGAAAATGAATGGGGTTGTGGTGTGAGTGGCGATTCAGGCGGGTGTCAGGACAGTCCTTGTGAGGAGGTGAGGCCTGGATGAGGCGAGGAGGGGCCATGCGAGGACGTGGTGGGACAGCATTCCTAGCAGAAGGAACAGCTCATGCCAAGATCCTGAGGCAGCACTGTGCCTGGTCTGTGGGGGGAAGGAGGCTTGTGTGGCTGGAGCAGGACGAAAGGAGGCATAGCCATGAGGCTGGGTGTAGGATTGAGATTTGCGTGTAGGGCCCAGCAGGCCTGGAGGGGGTCCAGCCGTCTGCAGGGGGTTTGGGGACTCAGATGCCTGGAAAGGGCCTGCGCAGAAGGATCTAGAGCAGCGGTCCTCAACCTTCCTAACGCTGCGACCCTTTAACACAGTTCCTCATGGTGTGGTGACCCCCAATTTCATTGTCACAACTTGAACATAATTAAAGCATAGTGATTAATCACAACACAATATGTAATTAATATATGTGTTTTCCGATGGTCTTAGGCAACTCCTGTGAAAGGGTCGTTCAACTGCCAAAGGGGTGGCGACCCACAGGTTGAGAACCGTTGTCCTAGAGGGAGGATGGGAAAATAGAAAATTGTTTATTGGGTCCTATAGCTTTTGCCTGAAAGTGACAGACATCACCTTCTCTCCTATCTTATTGACCAAAGTAAGTACTGTATCTCTATTTCAAAGAGGTCAAGTAATACAATCTTAGGTTATCACCAGGAACTGGAGATGCAGAAATATTTGGTGAACAACACTGATGAGTTACCAACAAAAGAAAATCAGTGTCTGCAAAACCTGCTTGCCGTGGGACCAGAAATTGTCCTTGTAGCAGGAAAGCAGACTTTTAACACTACTCCCTGCCATTCCCCACGCCTTGTAAGGACTTCCTCTTTTCTTGTCTTTGTCTTTAAGAACTGAAGTGGTTAAATAGATCGGATTTTAAGCATAGGGAGAGATCCTAGCCTAATTATTGATGCTAGATCTTAGCCTAGCATGTATGAACAGGTCTTAGCAAACTACTTGAAATGTTTAATGAAAACAGTATTGACTCAGCTTCAGCATTTAATTGCAGCTCATATCAGGCCCAATAATGTATAGTTTTGCTAATAACCCTAAAGTTATAAATAATGTATTGAAATTCTAAAATGTTGTG
>NW_006289825.1:24641-24870 GCF_000327345.1 Myotis davidii | reverse complement strand
GGGAGGCGGGCTGGGCTTCCAGGGCCGTGGGAACAGCCCCTGCAGACCCTGTCCCCCCTGGGCAGCCAGCCTTCTTAGAGGAGAGCCTCCTGGGTCAGCTTGGGTGCCCAAATTGGGGCCTCGACTCCCAGTGTGAAGCATGCAGGAGACAGCTGATCAATGATTCTCATCATTGATGTTTCCAACTCTCTCTCCCTCTCCCTTCCTCTCTGAAATCAATAAAAAAATA
>NW_006289825.1:20898-22054 GCF_000327345.1 Myotis davidii | reverse complement strand
T
The DNA here is from genome assembly GCF_000327345.1 of Myotis davidii. Lineage (NCBI taxonomy): Eukaryota > Metazoa > Chordata > Mammalia > Chiroptera > Vespertilionidae > Myotis > Myotis davidii. The sequence goes on along the minus strand of NW_006289825.1, from coordinate 22,053 downwards.
TCAGAGCCCCAGCAGCGCTGCTGATGCCTGAACGGTATGTGGAATGAAGGGGGCTGGCATCGGGAGGCCACTATGGCACGGGGCAAGCACTATGGGCAGTCTATCTGAAGTGTACCTGGCGTATAAGACGACCCCCCACTTGGAGGCATATTTTTCAGGGCCAAAAAATCGTCTTATACGCCGGCAAATACGGTATGTGTTTTCTGATGGTCTTAGGCGACCCCTGTGAAAGGGTCGTTCGACCCGCAAAGGGGTTGCCACCCACGAGTTGAGAACCGCTGATCTAGGGGGTCCTGGCCTTGGCTGGACACAGATTACCTCTGAGCTCCCTTCCATTGAGTCTGGACAGTGGGGCGTGGTGCCCTCACCCCTTCCTGGTGATGTCACCTTCAGGCTGGATTGGGGGCTGCATGGCCACAGAAGATTTGAGGCTTCTCTCATTTGGGGCTTTTCCCCTGTTTGGGTTGGAAAGAGGGGGAGATAGAGCCAGAAGGATCTGTCTGACCAGGAGCCAAGGGCTTAAGTTCCCTGCGATGAATTTTGTTCCATGTGTATTTTCAAGAAGTTGATTTCCATGGAGCTGACCGCCTTGTGACATGGTCCTTCCATCAAATCAGACCCTGTGAACCCTGTGGGCCTCCCTGAAGTGCATGGAGTTCCAGAATGGAACACCTAATATGCACATCTAGGACTGAGAATGCACCCAGGCTGTTTACCCACCCAGGCACCAACCTTGTACCCATTTGACAGTTGAAAAGACTGAGGCTCAGAGAACAGCAGGCCCTTGTCTAAGGTCAAGCAGCATGTCATTGGAAGGGATGGGATTGCTGGCTCCTATCCCCAAGCCCCTCCATCATCAGCCTGCTCGTGGCTCTGGGGACTCTGGCTGGGCTTGTGGGCTGGGCACAGAGGTACCATGGCTTCAGCCTCTCCATGGGCTCCGGGTGGGGCGAGGGGAAGGTGAGGTCTCCTGTGGCCCCGAGTGCCTTGCATTTTCCCCTTGAAATCTGAGCTTCACAGAGGGGTCTCAGTTTTAGAAGTCAGTTTCACTGGAGCTTTTAAGAGGCAGAGGTTCACTCGGAGTGAGAGTGCCGGACCCCAGGCTCCAGTGGACTCCCTGACTCTTGTGAGGATGTAGCCTCTTGGGACTCAGCA
>NW_006289825.1:20087-20828 GCF_000327345.1 Myotis davidii | reverse complement strand
GGCCGTGGGAACAGCCCCTGCAGACCCTGTCCCCCCTGGGCAGCCAGCCTTCTTAGAGGAGAGCCTCCTGGGTCAGCTTGGGGAGGAGGGTGCCTTCTTCATTCCGCCCTCCTCCCCACTGAGTCTGGGCAGGGAGGTGTGGAGAAGACAGAGAGACAGACTGAAAGAAGCGTTTCCTACCCCTCACTTGCACACCTCCTGTGGTGGGCAGCTCATTACCTCTCCAGGCAGCCTCTGCTGGATTAGTAAGCTGGAATTCTTAAGAAAATTCTTTCAGATGCTGGCCCCACATTGAACCTCCAGCCCCTTCTCTGTGGTCCTGGCTTAGCCTTCTGGGACCACACAGAGCACACCCCTTCTCCAAATATTTCACTCCTATGTCTATTGAGTGCCTGGTCTGCATGTGGAGATGCAGATCACGAGTGATCACTGCCTCGCCCCAGCTGGTTGGCTCAGATGGTTGGAGTGTCATCCTTTACGCCAAAAAGGTTTCAGTTTTGATTCTTGGTCAGGGCACATACCCAGGTTTCGGGTTCAGTACCAACACTACCATCACCAACAGCAACACTCTTGACATCACAAATATCATCATATTTGTGTCTACCTAATGACTTTGACAGATGTTACCAATAAGTCATGTTGACTTGTGGGGAAGCATGGGACTTGGTTGGAAAGTCTGTAAGGAGGATTCTCCAAAATGTCAGAGGTCTCTAGGAGGAACTTGCTGAAGGCAGCAGCCCC
>NW_006289825.1:18037-19504 GCF_000327345.1 Myotis davidii | reverse complement strand
TGGTATTTATAGCTGCTTTATTCATAGCTGCCACAACTTGGAAGCAACCCAGATGCCCTCCAGTAGGTGAGTGGGTAAATAAACTGGCACACCCAGACAATGAGTTATTATTATTATTCAGCACTACATTGAGCCATCAAGCCTTACAAAGACTTGGAGGAACTTTAAATGCATGTTACCAAGTGAAAGGAGCCAACTGAAAAGCCTAATACCATAGGATTCCAATTATATGACGTTCTGGAAAAGGCCAAAGTATGAAGACAGTAAAAATATCAGTGGTTTCCAGGAGCTGTGGGTGGGTGGAGGGAAGAACAGGTAGAGTACAGAGGGTTGTTAAGGCAGTGAAGATACTTTGTATGGTCCTATGATGATGGATACATGTAATGACACATTTTTCTAAACCCACAGAATATACAGCACTAAGGTGAATCCCAAGATAAACTGTGGACTGAGTGATTATGTTGCATCAATGTAGGCTTATGAATTATAACAAATGTGCCACTCTGGTGGGGATGTTGATAGCGGTAGGCCTGGGGCAAGCATTATGTGGGAAATCTCTGTACCTTCCTTTTAAATTTGCTGTGAATCTAATTTTCTTTTAAACATACACATTTAACTTTACTTATCATTGTCATTTAAAGCTTGATTTATAAAACACAAAAAGAACATTAAGAGTTCAATATCAGCAGAATTTAAACAGGAGAAATAGGGGCAACTTTGTAAGTATAAATTATATGCGTTAAAGTCAAATAATTGGAGGGCTTTTCAATATGGAAACTATACAAATGAAATAAATGGCAAAAGGACCTTCTAGGAATATTGTCACTGTGGGTTATCAGTTACTTTAGGACTAAGCAAAAATTCTGAATATTCAAACTTCTTTTGTTGTTTCATATTTACCTATACTCTGAGTCAAGCTACTTGACAAAAAGGTCTGATTTAGGAAGGCATTTAGCTTTATAGCAAATTTTTCCATCTCCAGTTACCACCTTCAAAGGAATTTAATTACAGTGCTGATATAATCTGCTGGTTTCCTTCAAACAGTGTGCAAAAAATGACATCTGTACAGATCAGCAGACCAAATGAACAGCAGACTCCCAGCAGCGGCAGGAATGTCACTGGCCGTGATCGGTCTGATCACCGAGCGGATCTCACCTTGATGGCTTTCTGAGACTCCTCTCTGGGTGCACTGTCATCTCTGGCCTCCTTGTCACACTCAGGTCTGACTGCCACCTTTCAAGGACCTCCCCACTTTCCATATTTGAGATGACCACCCCCAGCTTCTGCGCTGAGCACTTGTACAACCAAACTTTCCGTTGTTCCACCACCTTGTTTAGGGGTTTCATAAGCTCAGGGTCAGTGGTTACAAACAAGGGGAGTCCATATTTCTGCACTCGAGTAAAGGTTTCAGGATAATTCCCATGCTGATGCAAAATGCTGTTGATGCTGAAGGAGAAGAACTTGGAC
>NW_006289825.1:12375-17103 GCF_000327345.1 Myotis davidii | reverse complement strand
CTCTTTCCCTCCCCCTCTCTCTCTCTCAAATAATATAAAAAAAATCAAATCAAATCAATAAACATATTCTTGGGTGAGGGTTAATAAAAAAAGAGTCATCGCTCTAGCTGGTTTGATTCAGTGGACAGAAGGGCCAGGTTCAAATCAATAAAATATATTAAAAAAAAAAAAGAGTCATCGCTCTAGCTGGTTTGATTCAGTGGACAGAAGGGTCCCAGGTTCAATTCAGGTCAAGGGCTCGGGTTATGGGCTCGATCCCTAGCAGGGGGCGTGCAGGAGGCAGCCAATCAATGATTTTCTTTCATCATTGATGTTTCTATCTCTTTCTCCCTTCCTCTCTGAAATCAATTAAAAACAAAAAGAGTGATAACTGCCCTCACAAAAATAGCGGCAAATAAGTACATGGAAAGACTCTCCACATCAAATATTATCAGAGAAATGCAAACTAACTCAGCATGAGACACCACCGCACACCGATTTGAATGGTCAAGTCTGGAACACGAACACCACCAAATACTGCTGAGGATGTGGAGCAGCAAGAGCTCTCATTCATTGCTGGTGGGAAGCAAACCACCTTGAAAGATAAGCTGGCTATTGGTTACAAACGTCAACACACTCTTATCATAAGATTCAGCAGTCGGACTCCTTGGTATTTTCCCCAAGGAGTTCAAAAGTTATATTCACACAGAAACCTCTGTATGGGTATTTATAGCTGCTTTATTCATAGCTGCCACAACTTGGAAGCAACCCAGATGCCCTCCAGTAGGTGAGTGGGTAAATAAACTGGCACACCCAGACAATGAGTTATTATTATTATTCAGCACTACATTGAGCCATCAAGCCTTACAAAGACTTGGAGGAACTTTAAATGCATGTTACCAAGTGAAAGGAGCCAACTGAAAAGCCTAATACCATAGGATTCCAATTATATGACGTTCTGGAAAAGGCCAAAGTATGAAGACAGTAAAAATATCAGTGGTTTCCAGGAGCTGTGGGTGGGTGGAGGGAAGAACAGGTAGAGTACAGAGGGTTGTTAAGGCAGTGAAGATACTTTGTATGGTCCTATGATGATGGATACATGTAATGACAGATTTTTCTAAACCCACAGAATATACAGCACTAAGGTGAATCCCAAGATAAACTGTGGACTGAGTGATTATGTTGCATCAATGTAGGCTTATGAATTATAACAAATGTGCCACTCTGGTGGGGATGTTGATAGCGGTAGGCCTGGGGCAAGCATTATGTGGGAACCTGAACATAGCTCAGCATTTATATGTTGCAGTTGTCTTGCACATGCTATTACTCTTAGGTTTTACGCCGCTGCAAGTAAAAACCGTATTTAAAGCTTGATTTATAAAACACAAAAAGAACATTAAGAGTTCAATATCAGCAGAATTTAAACAGGAGAAATAGGGGCAACTTTGTAAGTATAAATTATATGCGTTAAAGTCAAATAATTGGAGGGCTTTTCAATATGGAAACTATACAAATGAAATAAATGGCAAAAGGACCTTCTAGGAATATTGTCACTGTGGGTTATCAGTTACTTTAGGACTAAGCAAAAATTCTGAATATTCAAACTTCTTTTGTTGTTTCATATTTACCTATACTCTGAGTCAAGCTACTTGACAAAAAGGTCTGATTTAGGAAGGCATTTAGGCATAGCAAAAGTTTTCCATCTCCAGTTACCACCTTCAAAGGAATTAGCATTGCAGTGCTGATATAATCGGCTGGTTCCCTTCGAACGGTATGCAAAAAATTATGTCAACTCTTTGAAAAGTCAAACAGGCACCAAAAAATGGAACAATATGCCTAGTTCAGTAAAAATACAATGTTAAGTTTTCCCCACCTAAAAACTAATCAATGAAACAAAACAAGAACTGCAGTTGACTTGGTCTCAGAAAACACACACGTGGGATTCCATCATTGTTCCCGGCGCTCCTGCAGTCATTGGCAGGACTTGTAGGCCCCATGCCGCTCACTTGGTGGAGTGTCGTTGTGAGGGACACGTGAGGGCGGACCTGCTCAGACTTGGCAAGGAACTGTGGTCTGGACTCTTTCCACTTCAGGTACTACCACATCTTTGTCTGTACAGATCAGCAGACCAAATGAACAGCAGACTCCCAGCAGCGGCCGGAATGTCACTGGCTGTGATCGGTCTGATCACCGAGCAGATCTCACCTTGATGGCTTTCTGAGACTCCTCTCTGGGTGCACTGTCATCTCTGGCCTCCTTGTCACACTCAGGTCTGACTGCCACCTTTCAAGGACCTCCCCACTTTCCATATTTGAGATGACCACCCCCAGCTTCTGCGCTGAGCACTGTACAACCAAACTTTCCGTTGTTCCACCACCTTGTTTAGGGGTTTCATAAGCTCAGGGTCAGTGGTTACAAGCAAGGGGAGTCCATATTTCTGCACTCGAGTAAAGGTTTCAGGATAATTCCCATGCTGACACAAAATGCTGTTGATGCTGAAGGAGAAGAACTTGGCCACGGTGTTGGTGCTCCCGTGCAGGGGACGCCCTGCTCCCCAGACAGGTGCCATGGCCCAGTCCGCAGGCAGCACGCACCCACCGCACCAGAGACCGCACCTGCCATTCTTGGGGCTCCACTAAAAAAGAAAAGACTTTAAATATGAAAAAATATCGGACACGTGTGAAGGGGTAAAAGAACGGCAGTATTATTGTGGTGGGCAGTTAGACATGAGTAGAGCAAGGACGGTGGGCCAGGCGCAGAAGGTCACCAGGGCGGAAAGCCTTGGTGCCCAGCGGCAGGCAAAACTGGGCAAACAAGGACCTCGCTCGCCCCAGGGGAACCTTTCTTCCTGTAGCATATCGATGGCCATGCAGTTTAGATCCCTGGCCTTTCAGATGGCTAGTCATGAGGCTGGGACCCACTGGCATGTTGCTAGTCATGGGGTAGACCCCATTAGAGGAGGAACAAGGCCACAAACAGTGGCCTCTTTGACTCCCATGTGGGCCATTGCACAACCACTCCCTTAAGCATTACCCCCTAGGGATAACATCTGGGCCTCAGTTGTGTTGTAGCTCCAGGCCCAGAAAAGCAGCAAAACCAGACAAGGGATGCCAGGGCTGCCTCAGGACCAGCGGCGTTGACTACCGCCTTCCCTGGCGTTGACCAATCAGTGGAGACCATGGCCCTGAAAGGACACACCTGGAGAGCTGATGAATATTCTGTGGATCCTCTGCTGGGACTCCCCCTGAAATCCCCATCCTTAAAAGCCCTTAGGATGGAGGACCCAGCGGCTCTTCCTCTTGGAAGCACACCCGCACCTTTCCCACCCCGCCCTTCCCCGAGGCCCGTTACCTTTACCCGTCTCTCTCCTAAGCTCCAAGGGCTTGTCCTTTGCCTCTGTAACATGTTTCCTGAGCCCGTTTCTTCTACAGCTCACTTCTATATCTGTGACTTTCTAAATAAACTTTTTCTTATAGTTTGGGGGAAAAAACTCAGAGCAATCACTACGATGATGGTGGAAACCCACATGGTGCTGGGAGCCCAGAAAAGGCTCCTGGCCAGCTGAGAGGGGTCAGTGTGGTAGGCATCCTGTAAGAGGTAACATCTATGCTAAGTCCTAAAGGACGAGTAAATTTGACCAGGGAAGAGGTGAAGGGAAGAGGAAGAATGCTTCAGGCAGAAGGAACAGCATTGGAGGAGAGAAAACATCTTTCCAACAAACAAAAGAGGTTCTAACTGGCTGGAATGGTGTGCTTGATCAGGGAAATTGGGGCTACTGAGGCCGAGTAGAGAGATGCCTGAAGCAGTGATTGAGATGGGGGAGTGACACCTTTATTCCTCAAACAGGGTAGGAGTCCAACTCTGTTTTGCCTAATTGCTTTGCCAGGAAGCAATTTACACCTCCACCTTCTAGGCCAGGGGTGGGCAAACTTTTTGACTCGAGGCCACAATGGGTTCTTAAACTGGACCGGAGGGCCGGAACAAAAGCATGGATGGAGTGTTTGTGTGAACTACTATAAATTCAAAGTAAACACCATTACATAAAAGGGTATGGTCTTTTTTTAAATAGTTTTATTCATTTCAAACAGGCCGATCCAGGATCCGGCCAGCGGGCAGTAGTTTACCCACGGCTGTTACTTTAGGACTAAGCAAAAATTCTGAATATTCAAACTTCTTTTGTTGTTTCATATTTACCTATACTCTGAGTCAAGCTACTTGACAAAAAGGTCTGATTTAGGAAGGCATTTAGGCATAGCAAAAGTTTTCCATCTCCAGTTACCACCTTCAAAGGAATTAGCATTGCAGTGCTGATATAATCGGCTGGTTCCCTTCGAACGGTATGCAAAAAATTATGTCAACTCTTTGAAAAGTCAAACAGGCACCAAAAAATGGAACAATATGCCTAGTTCAGTAAAAATACAATGTTAAGTTTTCCCCACCTAAAAACTAATCAATGAAACAAAACAAGAACTGCAGTTGACTTGGTCTCAGAAAACACACACGTGGGATTCCATCATTGTTCCCGGCGCTCCTGCAGTCATTGGCAGGACTTGTAGGCCCCATGCCGCTCACTTGGTGGAGTGTCGTTGTGAGGGACACGTGAGGGCGGACCTGCTCAGACTTGGCAAGGAACTGTGGTCTGGACTCTTTCCACTTCAGGTACTACCACATCTTTGTCTGTACAGATCAGCAGACCAAATGAACAGCAGACTCCCAGCAGCGGCCGGAATGTCACTGGCTGCCCTCAGT
>NW_006289825.1:10033-11145 GCF_000327345.1 Myotis davidii | reverse complement strand
CACCCTCCCACATGCCCTTCCAGGGGTGGGCAAACTTTTTGACTCGAGGGCCACAATGGGTTCTTAAACTGGACCGGAGGGCCGGAACAAAAGCATGGATGGAGTGTTTGTGTGAACTACTATAAATTCAAAGTAAACACCATTACATAAAAGGGTATGGTCTTTTTTTAAATAGTTTTATTCATTTCAAACGGGCCGATCCAGGATCTGGCCAGCGGGCAGTAGTTTACCCACGGCTGTTCTAGGCACACGCATTTTTGTTAGCATTGGGCTTTATCATTTAAAAAATCTTTGCCAATTTCAACTGGAAAAAAAACTGGTATCTCATTGTGTAAATGAAAAGAAATGAGTATTTCTCTTGAGCATTGAACACTTTTCATATGTGCATTGGCCACACACATACCACCTCTGGCCAGCGGGCAGTAGTTTACCCACGGCTGTTCTAGGCACACGCATTTTTGTTAGCATTGGGCTTTATCATTTAAAAAATCTTTGCCAATTTCAACTGGAAAAAAACCTGGTATCTCATTGTGTAAATGAAAAGAAATGAGTATTTCTCTTGAGCATTGAACACTTTTCATATGTGCATTGGCCACACACATACCACCTCTTGCCACTGGAGAGTTTGCGGCCATTTCTAGCTCACCTCTTAGCGCGGAGCAAAGGGAAAGCGTGTGGGCTGCCCTCTGGACACGTGGGTGGGGAATTTGTGAAGCAGCCTACTCTCTCTCCTTGGGTGCAACAATTTTTCTCACCTCCCCCCCTATTCTTTCAAGGCTTTAAATTTCTCTCTCCTCTGTGGTTGGCTGAGTCGCCAAGTGACGGTAGCTCTGTCCTCATCTAAGGTGTCTTTGGGCTCAAAGAAGAGGGTTGCTGAGCCTCAGGAAGATGTTCCAGGCGAGACCACCCAGGTATGTCCTCGTCTTATACGCACAACTTACTATTTAATTCTCAAAACATTTGCTTGTGACACGAACTTGAACCCGTTTTATAGACGGTGAATCTGAGGCTCAGAGATCCTTAAGTAACCAACTCAGCATCCATGGCCACTGTTGGCTATTTCTCTTAGTTTCATAGAGCCAAATCCTCTCCTGACATTAAGCTTTTGTTTA
>NW_006289825.1:6209-9989 GCF_000327345.1 Myotis davidii | reverse complement strand
GGGCGGGTCCATACCTGCCATCCCACCCGGTCCAGTCAGAGATGGAAGCCCTGCTCCTCATTAGGGAGGACCTGTGGAGTCCAGCTCAGCAGCAACCTTATACACAGAGGAGGAAAAGGAAAACAGGAAAGAGAAGGGGAAACCAGAGTACACACTTGGAGAGCCGCAAATGGCCTCCAGGCTCATCTCCCAAGTTATATCTCATTCCGGGCTTCTAAAACCTGGGCTCCAGGTTCTGGGTCCATCTTTGCTACTTAAATCCCATGTGACCTTGGTAAGTCCTTCCCCAAATCTGTATCTTGGTTTCTTCTTCTATTAGTCAACTTATCTCTTGAATTTTGTAGCAACTATATTTTTCATATCTTAGTTCTAACTAGTTCATTTTTTAATCTTCCTGTTTCCCTCCCCTCCCCCAATATCCTGTTCTTGTTTTAGGTAATTATTCCATCTTTTATCGTTTGGAGTCACTTAATCTATTTACTGTAATAGATGTTACAATCACATGACATTCTCTATTTCCTCTGATGTAAATTCTTCCAGTTGAGGAGTTTGTGGGAGCTTTATAAAGTGGTTGTGAATTTTTTATCTCTTCAGGGTATTTCTCCCTGGTCAGAGTCTTCTGAGATTGCTCTTACCTCATATGTTGGGAAGCACTGCACTTCCATGAGTGGAGTACTCTTGTCATTGGGCACTTTTGCTTTGGTTTCTGGTTCAAGTTAGCATTTTCTTGCCATTTTTAAGTGTTTAGGGGAGAAATGGGGAGGTTTCAGTGTGTACTTGGTTCACCATCTTGAAAGGAAGTCCAATTCCATCATCTGTAAACTGATACAGGAGTGTTGGGTGGTCTCTGAGGGTTCTCATAGATATTCTCAACACAGATAACCATAGGGGTCTGAAAACAGATGCCCAGTGGGAGAGGGTTCTAACACCACCACCACCAAATAAAAATAGCAATGTGGATCATTTGCTATTATTATGTACTGGATCTTAGCACATAGGATCTCATTTATTCTTTTTTAAACATATTTTTATTGATTTCAGAGAGGAAGGGAGAGGGAGAGAGAGATATAAACATCAACGATGAGAGAGAATCATCGATCGGCTGCCTCCTGCAAGCCCCCTACTGGGGAGTGAGCCCATAACCCAGGCATGTGCTCTTGACCGGAATTGAACCCGGGACCCTCTTTGGTCTGCAGGTCGATGCTCTATCCACTGAGCAAAACCAGCTAGGGCTCATTTATTCTTTACATAACCAAGAAGTAGGTGGTACTATTATCCTTATTTTAGATTAGGCCTTTGAAGTTCATAGAGGTGAAGAGACTTGCCTAAGAACACTCAGCTAGGAAGCAGAATTTGAATCCACTTAAAGCAGGGTTAAGCTTATCTGTCCCTCCATTGCATCATCCCAGTGGCTTGGGTATTCACAGCCCTGTCCCATTGTTCACTGTGCCATTTCTGGATTCTTTTTTTCCTCTGTAGACACCTACCTCTACCCATCAGAGGTGCGAAATGAACTCAAAACTGTGTCCTCAGTGGAAGAAGCTGGACAAGTGGGAAGGTTTAACCTGGTGTGTCAGGCTCTGGAGCCTGTTGCACCTGGAACCTTGCTGTGCTGACTCCGGCAGATCACTTGACCTCCCAGAGCCCCAGTTTGCAGTGAGTGCAAAGTGGGACATTTCCTGTGCCTGACACATAGTAGGTGCTTCATAAACACCACTGATGTTCATGGAGAAAGCAGACTAGAGTAGTGATGGATGAATGTCAAATCCCCAAAGTGTTTTAGGGGTCAAATTCCCAGAGTGTCTAAGGGGCCAGAGGGAGAAGTTTTTCATGGACACAAAGAGAGAACTAATTCCAGTATGTAAAGGTTCCGTGCAGTTGACAGCTCCCCCAGCCTCACAGGGGCTGACTTTAGAGTGAAGGAGCTCCCGTCACTCAAGAGAACCAAGCCGAATTTTGATTGCCACTGGTCAGGGAGGCTGCGCAGACTGGGGGGCTGAGTCGGCCTCAGCTGTCTTTGAGGGAGACCCTTTTTCTGTTTTTCATCCTCAACGCCTGTTTTACAAGGAGTGTCCCCTGTCTCTCTGCCCTCCATTAGAGCTTCCTCTGTGACCACAGGAAAGCCCAGCCCAGCCCTCGCTCTGTCTTCTCTAAATAAACGTGGGCACCTGAGCTATCTACTGCCCATCTCCCTCCGGGTTCCTGTGGATGTGTGGGGAGTGGCGATTAGGGGGAGCTCAGGCCAAGCTACAGGGAGGAGGGACCCTCCAAGGAGACCGAACCTGTCCCTTTTCTGTCTGACCATCAGTCCACACTTGGTCTTATTCCTCATGCGTCTGCTGGTTTGACTTGGACTTACAGAACCCCTGGTTCTGTGTGCCTTCTCTTTCTAGCCCAGCTGCCCTGGTTCAGTCATCTTTGGGCTTGCCTGCCACCCCCATTGTCTCTCCTACCGCCAGAGTTGTGCCTTCCAGGCCCTGGCCCCAGGGCCCTGGCATGTGCCTTGACCTCCACACTGGTGTACATTGTCTCCTGGGCTTGGGTCAGCATCCTTGAAGTTGGAGTGGTGGTCAGGACCCTGGCTAGGGCCCCCAGGACAGGATCAGGAAGGCAGCGGGAGGATGCTGTAGCTGCTGGGACAGGGACCCTGAGTGAGAGCTAGTCTGGGGGCTTGTTTTGGCTGGTGCTCAGGTGATCTGTCCGAGTGTTGGAAGACCCAGGCACAGCCCTTTAGGGGGCTGAGAGGACACATTCCGGATCACTGTAGTCCACTCTCACAGCTCCTGCTCATTTGTTCATTCACTCAATCTTTGTTTTTAATTTTTAAAAAATTTTATGAGTTTATTTGAGCCAAATGACAACATATGCTGGGGAGCAAGATCTGAAATGCTCCCTATTTCACTCATTCTTTTTTTTTTAATATATTTTTTATTGATTAAGATATTACATAGGTGTCCCTGTCCCCACATCACCCTTCAGTGCTCCCCCCCCCGTTGTCCGTGTCCATTGGTTGGGCCTCTATGCAGGGGGAGGAGAGAGCAGGCCCCCCAGCCTGTCCTAGGACTGCAGTTTCCAGGCCTCCAGCTGCTTGGATTTAAAACTGCCACATTGTTCCTTAGAGATAAAATGCTAAGGTTTGGGTGATATTGAGTTCAGCTCCTGATAGTAGCTGGACTGTTAAGTGTTTGCAGTTTTGCTGTAAAGAAAGTTGTTCTTGCCCAGTTAACATGGCTCAGTGGTTGAGTGTTGACCTATGAACCAGGAGGTCACAGTTCAATTCCCAGTCAGGGCACATGCCCAGTTGCAGACCCAGTTTGGGGTGTGCAGGAGGCAACTGATCAATTATTATCTTTCATTACTGATGTTTCTATTTCTCTCTCCCACTCCCTTCCTCTCTGAAATCAATTAAAAAATATTTTTTAAAAAGTTGTTCTTTGGGGAGGAGGTGAGAAGGCATTGAGGTGAGAGCAGTATTCAGAGCATTAAATAGTGAGAATGCTGGCCTTGGGATCTAAAGGTTCAACGAGAGGTCCCTTCACTGTGTCATACAGAGGCTTTGCAAGAAGACTACAGTTGGGAACCCAGAGGCGAAAGTACCCAGTGAACCCAAGAAAGAAGAGTATTTCTTGTCTAGAGGAGGGAAAGTCATGGAGGAGGTAATGCAGTTATGATCTAAGGCAGTGATGGTGGACCTATGGCATGCATGTCAGAGGTGACACACGAACTCATTTTTTTTGGTTGATTTTTCTTTGTTAAATGGCATTTAAATATATAAAATAA
>NW_006289825.1:3159-5687 GCF_000327345.1 Myotis davidii | reverse complement strand
CTGGGCTGGAGCTCAGGTTCTGCGACTCCCTCCCAATTGTTCGCGCCGCTCCCTCCGAGCCGCCGTCCGCGCCCAGCCCCCGCTCCGCGCGCACTGGTACCTCAGAATTTCACTTCAGCACTGCGCCTCCTCTGAGTCTGGATATGATATTCTCTTTATTCCTAGTTGTAGAATTTCCACTCAGCCAGCCCTTCTGTGGTTCTGGATGTTGTCCGTTCTCTGTTTCAGGCTTAATTGGAATTGGTTGTTCAAGGCAGCTATCTCCGGCGTTAACCTATGCCGCCATCTTCGGTTCTCCCACTCATTCTTTAATTTATTGAAATTCTCATGCATCCACTGGTTCATTCCAAAATATATTCATGCACTCATTGGTTTATTTTTAAAACATTCATGGCCTGGCTGGTGTGGCTCAGTGGAGGTCACAGTTCCATCCCTGGTCAGGGCACATACCTGGGTTGTGGGCTCAATCCCCAGTAGGGCAGCCAATCAATTATCTCTCATCATTGATGTTTCTATATCTCCCTCTTCCTTCCTCTCTGAAAAAAAAATTGTATTGTGGTAAAATACACATAACATAACATTCACTATTTGCATCATTTTAAAAATATATTTTTATTGATTTCAGAGAAGAAGGGAGAGGGAGAGAGAGATAGAAACATCAATGATGAGAAAGAATCATCGATTGGCTGCCTTCTGCACACACCGCCCCCACCCGCCGGGCATCTGCCCTTGATCAGAATTGAACCCTCCCTTCCTCCCTCCCTTCCTTCCTTAAATTGATTTTATTTATTTATTTGATTTTATTTTTTTGCATATTAGGCTTTTATTATATAGGTCACAGTGGTTCTCAACCTTCCTAATGCTGCGTCCCTTTAATACAGTTCCTCATGTTGTGGTAACCCCCAACCATAAAATTATTTTCGTTGTTACTTCATAACTGTAATTTTGCTACTGTTATGAACCATAAAGTAAATATCTGATATGCAGGATGTATTTTCAGGAGTCGCGACCCACAGGTTGAGAACTGTTGAAGGATAATTGAAAAGATGCAGGAAAACCTCACCAAATACATCCCAGCCTCATGGGGACTGGAAACCAGAAAGTCAACATGAGCCAAAGCAGCTACTCTTGTCTCTGTCTCTCTCAGGTACCATATAGATTTTAGGCCCAGCTTTGAACTTCTTCTAACTACAGATTAGCTTTCCTTCTCTTCCTGTTCACTCATAACAGCAGCTTGTCTTCCTGCTGTTGGTTTGTCAGAACTGGCTCTGTATGACTTTTCAGTGGAGGTCACCACCACCAATTTACAATGACTTCTGGTTCTCTGAGTTCAAAATTTGATGTTTTTTTTTTGATTAATTAAATCTTTATTGTTCAGATTATTACAGTTGTTTTTCTTTTTTCCCCACATAGTTCCCCTCCACCTGGTTCCCACCCCAACCTCCTCCCCACTCTCTACCCACTGTCCTCATCCATAGGTGCATGATTTTTGTCCAGTCTCTTCCCAAATCCCCCTCACCCCTATCCCCCCCAAGAATAGTCAGTCCATTCCCTTTCTATGCCCCTGATTCTATTATAATCACCAGTTCATTCTGTTCATCAGATTACTTATTCACTTGATTTTCAGATTCACTTGTTGATAGATGTGTATTTGTTGTTCATAATTTGTATCTTTACCTTTTTCTTCTTTTTCCTCTTCTTAAAGGATAGCTTTCAGCATTTCATATAATACTAGTTTGGTGGTGATGAGCTCCTTTAGCTTTTTCTTTTTTTTTTTTTTCCTTTAGCTTTTTCTTATCTGTGAAGCTTTTTATCTGACCTTCAATTTTGAATGATAGCTTTGCTGGATGAAGTAGTCTTGGTTGTAGGTTCTTGCTATTCATCACTTTGAATATTTCTTGCCACTCCCTTCTGGCCTGCAAAGTTTTTGTTGAGAAATCAGCTGAAAGTCGTATGGATACTCCCTTGTAGGTAACTGACTTTCTTTCTCTTGCTGCTTGTAAGATTCTCTCTTTGTCTTTTGCTCTTGGCATTTAAATTATGATGTGTCTTGGTGTGGTCCTCTTTGGATTCCTTTTGTTTGGGGTTCTCTGTGCTTCCTGGACTTGTAAGTCTATTTCTTTCACCAGGTAGAGGAAGTTTTCTGACATTATTCAAATAGGTTTCTTCAAATAGGTATTCTTCAAATAGGTTTTCAATATCTTGCTCTCTCTCTTCTTCGGGCACCCCTATAATTTGGATATTGGTACGCTTGAAGCTGTCCCAGAAGCTCCTTACACTATCTTCGTTTTTTTGGATTCTTTTTTCATTTTGCTTTTCTGGTTGGGTGTTTTTTGCTTCTTCATATTTCAAATCATTGACTTGATTCTTGCGATCCTCTAGTCTGCTGTTGGAAGTCTGTATAATATTCTTTATTTCAGTCAGTGTATGCTTAATTTCTAGTTGGTCCTTTTTCACAACCTCGAGGGTCTCACTAGACTTATTGAGGATCTCATTAAATTTCTCAGAGGTGTCACTAGATTTCTTGA
>NW_006289825.1:0-2709 GCF_000327345.1 Myotis davidii | reverse complement strand
CTGCTCTGTGTCCTGCCCTCAGAGGCTTTACTTCTCAATGTCCCACTAATCACTGCAAGCCCCTCGGAGAGAAGGCTGCCGTCGCGTTCCGACCGATGCCAGACAGTCCCACTTCTCCTGTATCAGTCTGGATCCTTAGAGACTCACTGGGAACTGGAGCTCAGAGCCTGAGACTCCCTCCGATTGAAAACAACAACCGCGCCCTCAGCCGCCAGCCTGCTCCGAATGCACCTCCGCACCTTAGTATTTTACTTACACACTGTGCCTCCTCTGAGTCTCGGTATGCTTTTCTCTTTCCTTCTAGTTGTAGAATTTCCACTCAGCCAGCCAGCCTTCCTGTGGTTCTGGATGATGTCCGTTTTGTCTTTTAGTTATATTTTTGAAGTGGTTTTTCGAGGCAGCAAACTTCATTGTTTACCTATGCCGCCATCTTGGTTTCCCGACAATTATAAATTTTAAAAAATTAGTTATGATTAAAGGTTAGTTTTATATAGTTTTTTTAATTTTTGGTTTTAGAGTAGTTGGAGTGGTGAGAAGTATGTCTTAAAGTCTATATTTTTTTAGTTGGCCTATTGTTTTTGTTTTGTTTGTGTTTGTTTAATTGTTTATTATATTTCCTTTAAAGATTTTGGCTTTGAATTTTTTTAGGGAACGGAGATACTGGATTTCTTCTGTAATTATTTTGTGTTGAGATGGGTCAAAGCTTTTTTTCAGAGCCAAGAGATTTTTGCTCTTTGTCAGAGGGACGATGAGGTCTGGGCACAGAAGGAGGTGGCAATGGTCCCTAGAGGTAGTATTCCTTAGGTGCAAGTTGGGCTTGTAATTTGGTGGAGACAAAATGTGTTATAAAATTTAGTATATTTGGACAAAAGTTAGAACAGTTTCTAATAATTTCCTGTTGAAACAATTTTTCTTCCCCAAATAAACATCCTTGAAAAAACACATACATCTATAATATCTTTCAAACAAGGACGTTTTAAAATCTAAACACAAAAATTCTAATAAAACACCCCATAACTAAGACTTGTTTGGAAAAATAAAGGTAGGGTCTGCTGCCTTTGGCAAGGTCCCCCAAAGGCCTCTGACCTTTCAACAAATCCTCCTTACAAGTTTTCCAGCTAACTCGCATACTTCCCCACAAATTACAATGTGTATTTTGTGTCAGTCTGTTGGGGTTCATCTTGTTTGGGACTCTGTGTGCTTCTTGGACTTGGATGACTTTTTTCTTCCCAAAGTCAGGGAAATTTTCTGTCATTATTTCTTTAAATAGGTTTTCTATTCCTTGCTCAGCTTCCTCTCCTTCTGGCACCCCTATTATGCAGATGTTTTGTTTTGTGTTGTCCCAGAGCTCCCTTAGACTCTTCTGCGTTTTAATTTTTTTCCCCCAGTTGCTGCTCTGCTTGGGTATATTTTTCTACCTTGTCTTGTAACTTGCTATTTTGGTCCTCAGCTTCTTCTAGTCTACTGTTGAAACCTTCCATTGTTTTCTTTTTTTTTTAAATATATTTTATTGATTTTTTACAGAGAGGAAGGGAGAGAGAGAGAGAGAGTCAGAAACATCGATGAGAGAGAAACATCGATCAGCTGCCTCCTGCACACCTCCTACTGGGGATGTGCCCGCAACCCAGGTACATGCCCTTGACTGGAATCGAACCTGGGACCTTTCAGTCCACAGGCCGACGCTCTATCCACTGAGCCAAACTGGTTTCGGCCCATTGTTTTCTTTATTGCAGCTATGTCATTCATTTCCTCTTGGTTCTTACCCGTGTTGGTGAATTTCTCATCCAGATGTTTGAGCATTCTTATAACCATTACTTTGAATTCTTTCTCTGAAAATTGATTGCCTCCATTTCATTTAGTTCCTTTTCTGATTCCCCCTTTCCTTTCATTTGGGGGTTGTTTCTTTGTCTTACCATTTTTGCTACTCCTTTGTATTAGGTCAAACTGCTATGGCATCCAGATTTTTTGAATTGGTCTTATGTAGTAGATAATTGGTCTTATTTTGTGGGACCCAGTGGTGCAGTCTCTCAGGTCTCCTGGGTTGGGTGTTCTACAGAGGCCCCCTATTTGAGATATTTGTGTTCTCCTGATGTATGTGGGTTCTGAATGTTATTGTCCCATTTGTGGATGGAATCTCCTCTCCTGTCTGATTATGTAGTTCGCTCCCTACCACATCATGCTGACTGAACAGCACAAAATACAACACAACAAGACATGACACAGGAGGAATAGAACATGAATGTACAAATGACACCTATAACCCCAAATAAAAGTGGGTACCAGAGAAGAGAGAATTAGGAAAGAGAAAAGAGCAACAATAGTAGTGAGGAAAAAAAAAGAAAGAATATTGGGAGAAAGTACAACAAAACAAATAAATAAACCAAAAAGTGCAAACAAAAAACACCCAGAAAAGGGGGCAGGGGGCAGAATCTGTAGATGAGGAGCTTAAATAGAGAAAATAAGGTTAAGGAATTGGATGAATAGAGGAAGGACCATGGATTAAAATAGAGGAGGGAGAAAAAATATGAGAAGACAAGAAGAAAAAATGAAAAAAAAACACCAATATTTTAAAAAGGAGAATAGAGGAGAGAGCAGATAGGCCCAATTTTAGGATGTGAAACAAGTTAAAAAATTAGGAGAGGTAAAGAGCAAGAGAGGAGAAAAAAAGAAAAAAAAATTAAGTAGTGAATGTTGTGCCCAGATTTCAAG
>NW_006289824.1:1754993-1762316 GCF_000327345.1 Myotis davidii | reverse complement strand
CCAGGAGGAGCTTAAAATAACTACTGCTCTACACTGCATGGGATTCCACACATTAGGTAAAGACACAAAAGTAGTGTCCTGATGAGAGACATCATGTTTTTTAAGACCACTGGAGGTACTGACAAAAAAATCCAATTATGTATGAATACTCAGCAAACCTGTTCTGTTGGAGAATAAAAGGAGGCTTACCAAACGTGCGATTGAGAATAACTAGAGAAAAGAAGAGAAAAATCAACAACTCTTCTTGATTCACCTTATTATTTTGATACAACTCCTCTTGATTCACCTTATTTTGATTTTCCTCACTTGTAACTGTGAGATTACAATGGATTAAATGAACTCCCATCCTGTAAACTGGTCCCTATTGTTAGCTTAAAGCACAGTGGAGAAGCAGCTCAGAACATAGTTCATATGTCTGGAGCCATAGTCACATGAAACAATAACCATATCATTTCCTTTTATGTTTATGCCATTTTATATAGACACATGTGATATCATATTTATGGAAATCCATATGTATGTATGTATACATACTTCTCTTTAGTTCTCATTCATCTATTTTCTTCTCATCAAAGCAATGCATAAATGTGAAATAAAAGTATTTAAATTTCAACAAACAATAATAATGTGATAAATAATGAAGAATGAAAGATTAAACTAGGAAAAGGAAACAGTGGTAGTGATATAGATTTAACAACCTATCATAAAATTATATTTTAAACTATGGTATTTTATAGAAAATTATCATTTAACTCTAGTATTACAGAATCAAGGATACTAAAAAAGCAAGCAAATAAACAAACAAAACATGTATTTTTAAAGTAACTGAGCTATTATTCTGAATAGAAAACAATAAAATATCTACTTTTTGGAATGTGGAATAAAAATAAAGAGTCTTGAGGTTAACCTGAAACAATTTTTTAAATCATAAATAATTATAAGTAATAATTAAGTTTAATAAGTCACAAAATGTGTAGGTTTTTAAATTTACATGAATAATACTCAGATTCAACTTAAAATAAATTGGCTTTTATTTTTCCTAACTAGAATATGAGAACACAAAGAACTTGTAATTCTATTATAATCTTTTTAATCCTCTCCTGAGGATATTTTTCCCAAGGATTTATTTTTTTAGAGAGAGTAGAGGGGAGGGAGCAAAGAGAGAGAGAGAAACATCAATACGAGACAGACACATCGATTGGTTGCCTCCCACATATGCCAGGGTGGGGAATAGAGCCTGCAACCAAGGTACTTGCCCTTGACTGGGAATCTGCTAATCTAATCACTGAGCAAAATGGCCAGGGCTCTCCTATAATTTTTTATTTAAAAATAAAAAAATAAATTGCTGTAAGTGGCTTACAAAGCTTTCAAAATCTGTTTTTTTTGTACCATATTTTTGAGCAATGCACTATTTAATCGAACTTTCAGAATATGCTTCATTCCAATAGCAGGCATCACAACTGTAGCTCTCTATTCACAGAGACACAATATTCTAATAAGAACAGTTTACTTAAGATTATAATTCAAGTTTCTAGCACAGGAATGTGACCTTATAAATTGTCGAAGCTGGTTTGATATTGAAGCTTGAAGTCTACAAACAGGAGATCAGAATAAAGTTGTATGTAAAGTAGGAGAATAAGAACTGGGTACCCAAGTACAACCAGGGTGTCATAAGGAGGTTGAAACCCATGTTTGTTCTTGTTGCCTTTCACCATAATGGAGTGGGTACTAAACACACACATAGCTTGCCTAGAGCTGGAGAAGTGGAAACATGATCCAGGGAAGTGAAAGCAGTTTTAAATCCAGTTAACTGCCTCAGGTCAATAGGTGAGCCAGTAGGTCAGTGGCAAGATGTGTGAGCTACAAAACAGCTGCTAGTTGAAGTCCACCTTCCACACCTGGTACAATAATCTCCGTTATGACTCTCTGAAATCACTGACAGGAAAGAGTATGCTGGGAAATTACTTCAACCTCGTCACGTTCACACATTACAAAGACACCACAGCTTGCTGAACACGGATTGCTGGAATGCAACACCAGAGTTTCTGATTCATCAGATCTGGGTATCTGCAAATCTAGCAAGTTCCGAGAGATGTTGCTGCTGCTCTCTGGGAACCACATATTGAGAGTCGTGTAACAAGTCTCAGGGCTGTTGGTAATTCAGTATTTTAAATAATATGGTTTAGTAAAATGTGTTACTCTCTGTTAGTATTTTGTAAAACTGCCTTAGAGATTCATAAACTACATATGTTTACCAGAATTTTAGAATTCTAACGTTGACATTTGCTAATTATTTTTTACAATCAGGATGCATTAACACTAAAGATATCTCTCTCAATCCAAGTCATTCTTGGATTGCACTGCATCTATTATAATGGAATTTAAAGTATTTTACAATGATGATCTTATACATTTTTTGGCATGTGATTTCCATATAGCTCTGTTGCTTTTGAGAATATAAAAATTGGAAGGCTTTTATTTATTTACTTACTTCTAAATAATATTATTTTTTATTTTTCAATTGCAGTTGACATACATACAATATCATATTACTTTCAGATGCACAGCCCAGTGGTTAGACATTATATAACTTACTAAGTGATCATTCTGATAAATCTTGTACCCACTGACACCACACAAACTTTTACAATATCATTGACTATATTCCCTATGCTGTACTTTACATCCTAAGACTACTCTGTAATTACCAATTTGTACTTTTTATTTCCTTCACCTTTTTACTCATTTCCTCATCTCCCCTTCCATTTGGCAATCATCAGAATGTTTTCTGTATCTATGAGTCTGTTCTGCTTGTTTGTTCATTTTATTTTTTATTTTTTTTTAGATTGCACATATAAGTGAAGTCATATGTCATTTGTCTTACTCTTTCTGGCTTATTAGACTCAGCATACTACCTGCTATGTGCATTCATGGGTTTCAGATTTCCCTTTTTTTATGGATGAGTCATATTCCATTGCATATATACAACACATTTTTATCCATTTATCTATTGATGAACAGTTAGGTTGCTTCCACATATTAGCTATTGTAAGTAATGCTGCATTGAATATACATATACATGGCTTAGTGTTTGGGGTTTCATCAGATAAATACCTATAAGTGAAATTACTGGGTCCTTCTTTGTTATATGACCTTTGTTTTAAAGTCTATTTTGTCTGGTGTTAGTATTGCTACCCTAGTTTTGTCGTTTCCATTTTCATGAAATCTTTTCCCATCCCTTTACTTTTAATCTGTTTTCAATCTGAAATGAGTCCCCTTTAGACAACATATGTAAGGGTATTATTTTGTTATCCATTCAGCTTCCATGTGTCTTTTGATTGGAGAATTTAATCCACTTGCATTTAAAGTAATTGTTGATAGATATGTATTTGTTGCCAGTTAATTATTCATGTTTTTATCTTTTTTTTCGCTTCTTAAAGACGATTCTTTAACATTTCTTGTAGTACTCTTTTGGTGGTAATGAATTCCTTTAGCTTTTTCTTATATTTTCTTATTATTTTTATTTTTTTTCTTTCTGATTGTATGTTTTATGCTTCCTTATCTTCCAAATATGTGATTTGACTCTTTGCTTCATCTTCTCCATTGTTGATTCCCTATAATGAATTCTTCATTTCAACAAATGTATTCATCATTTCTAACTGATTCGTTATTTTATGTTTTTATCTTTGCAATTATGTTTCCTATTTCTTTGTTCAAGTTCTCACTAAGTTCATCTACTCTTCATCTAACTTCATTGAGTATTATTATAACTAGTATTGTTACAACTAGTATTTTTATATTGTTATAACTAGTATTATTATAACTAGTATTTTGAATGCACTGCATCTAGTACATTGCTTGTCTCCATTTTGTTTAGTTCTTTTCTTGGGTGTGTTCTAGTCTTTTATTAGGATACTAGAGGCCTGATGCATGAAATTCATGCAAAAGTAGGCCTTCCCTTTCCCAGATACCGGCACCAGCTTCCCTCTGGCACCTGGACCCAGGCTTCCTTAGCAGCCCCAGCTTCATCTGGCAGGTTGTCAGGAAGGATGTCTGGTCTAATTAGCATATTATGCTTTTATTATTATAGATGTTTCTTTGTTTCTTCATCTTGGCTGCCTCCCTGTGTTTGTTTCTATATATTAGGTAGAGCCACTATGTCTCCCTGGCTTAGTATAGTGGCCTTATGCCTGGAACCAATTCCAGCATGTCATAATTTTAAGAGTTTCATCAAAAGGTTGATGAAACTTGGGGACTCAACAGGGTTGAGTCACACATGTAGTCACCTGTTGAGAATGGCTAAAGGCATTTCCCCAAACCTGAATAGGAAACTGATTGTGGCTACGAGATAGTTAAAGGGCATCTTAATCTACATGATATTGCCTCCTACTGGCCAAACACCTGAACAGGTGTAGGCTATTCCCCAAACTGACAATGCTTCTGTACCCTTTGAAACCTTACCCTCTGAAGTGTATTATCTCCACCTTGCCCTAGGACAAATTGTGTTAATAAAAGCAAGGGTCCTAGACAAGGAAGCACTCTTCAGTTCCTTTAGCTGAAGGTCTTCTGACCCCCAATGCCTTTCAAAATTATAACTCATCTCTGGACTCTTTATTAGTCTCTGGAGTTCATCTTCGCACAGTCTTTTCCAGATTCCTGAACTCTTCTTGATGCTGGGACATGAACCCCGGCAGCCTTATATAGTAGGTGTCTTGTAGGTTCCAGTGGCATAGCCTCCCCATTCACCAGAACTGAGTACTCGAGGTTCCTCTCTGTGTGGGTTGTGTACACTCTCCTGTTTTAGTTGAGCCTTGATTATTGTTCATACCTGAATAAAAGGATTTATCCTCAAGTTTATTGTCTGTGGGGACTAGTTGTGACCACTAACCAACAACCAAGGATAATCATCTGTGCAGTGGATGATCCCATGGAGCAGGACTCTGGTACCCACTGAGTCTGCCTCCTGATTTTGTCTTCTTTAGAGAAAGTTTGGTGATACTCTGACATGGTATGCATCTGTCCACTGGATGCACTGGCTCTGGGGTCTCCAGGGAGTTGCAGGCCAAGGTGAGCTGCCCCCTGTGTGCTGTTCAGGGCCACCTGGCACAAGCTACAGAATGATCTTCAATGCCCAGGAGAGTACAAGCTGTGAACAGAAGCCAGCTGGTACCAGTACCTGGCTTGAGACACTAGTATTGAGCATGCTGAGGGCAGATGTTGCTTGTTTGAGAGATTTTAGGAAAGTCTGAGGCATGAGCCAAGACAGGTCATTTGTATGGAAAAGTCACTGGAAACATCTTGGTTGGGCCTGCAAGTTGGTGAGGCAAGGTCTAAGGGAATCACTGAGGTGAGGTGAACAGTGTTAGGCAGGGTAAGTCTCACATATGATGTCCAGTCTCATGGTGCTGACTCTATAAAGGGAAGTCTTAGAAAAGGAAGAATGACCCTGTTAGCACTTCTGTCTGAGAGAATGCTGCCTCTCCAGCTCTTGCCCTGATGCCAGACAATTCAGTTCCTCCCCATATGTCCCTGATGCTTTTCCAGCTGCTGCCCCAGAACTGGAGCTAAGAGGGATTGAGTTGTTTCTAGGACCTTTAAGAGGAATGCCTGTGACTTCAGCAGCCATCTGTCTCACTTAGCCGCAATCTCCACTAGTTTTTATAGCCAGAAATTATGGGGACTTCTTTTCCTGGCATTGGAAACCTGGGTTGGGTGGCCTGGTGTGGGGCTGGGATCCCTCATTCCTCAAGGTGGAACTCTGAAGCCAAGATACCGTTTCTGAGTTTTATCTGCCATGCCTGAGTATGGGACCAGCCCATTCAGTGTTTCTGTCCCTCCTACCAGTCTTCTCATGGCTTCTTCTTTATATTCTCAATTTTAGGACTTCTGTTCAGCTATATTTCAGGATGTTCTGAATGATGGCTGTGCTGTAGTTTAGTTTTAATTTTGATGTGGTTGTGGGAGAATGCAAGTACTGAATTTACCTACCCTACCATCTTGACTAGATCCTCTGGAAGTCATGTTAGTCTTGTTTGTTTCATAGTTGTAGTAGTTTTGTGTCTTTTTCATTTTAGCTCTTCTGCTAATATAACAACAATTTCAGATTACTGTTTTAATTTGCATTTCCTACACAGCTGAATTAATTTTTATATATTTTTGGCTATGTAGATTTTTTTAAAAACTGCCTTTTATTACTTTTGATCATTTTCTGTTTTTTTGTTTGTTTGTTTGCTTTTTTTCTTACATTTGTAGTAGTATTTTTATATATAAATCTCTTTTGGAATCATGTCTGCAATTAACTTCTCTTACTTTGTGGCTTGCATTTTCACTGTGATGAAAGTCTTGTGATGTTTAGTTCTTAGTCTTTATATAATCCAATATATTATTTTTCCTTTTATTATCACCACTTTTGTATACTGTTAAATAAATCTTTGTATGTCCTTTTCATGAAGATGTATGGTTTCCTCTACAGAGATTTTTAGAGTCTTTGCTTCAAATAAGTTTATAGATATTCAGACATTGTATTTCATTAGGATAACATTGTTGTGAATTAAAATAAGAAATCTCATGTGACACTATCTTTGTATGTCTCTGACAGTATTTCATGTGCTATACTGTCAATTTGATAGGCAGGTGAACTTGCTTAACAAATTTTACTTATGATTTTTTCCATTTATATCCATATTAAAGTTAATTATAATTTTATTTTATTCTACTTTTTAGTTTTTCCCCCCCAATATTTTACTTACTTCATGTAATTTGTTCCACAGTTTTCTTTCTGTTTCTATTCCCAGGAATTGTGGAATAGAATTATCTGTCCTTAAATATTTGGCAGAATTTTACAGCAAAACCATCTTTTCAAAAGATAATTTACCTTCGTTTCTCAGCAACTAATTCTACCTCTTTCATTGATTTCAATAATATGTTATTACTCCATTTGTTTTTTGTAGTTTTGTTTTGTTGTTGTTGTTTGGTTTGTTATTTTGGGCTTCATGATTACTTTCTTAGGGTGGACTTTAGTCAATTCAATATGGCATTAAATTTTGCAGATACTTTTGTCTGTATCCATTGAGATGATCCTATGACTTTTCTTCTTTGTTCTGTTCATGTGTTGAATTATGTTGGTGGATTTTCAAATGTTAAAAACCATGACATCGCCGAAACCGGTTTGGCTCAGTGGATAGAGCGTCGGCTTGCGGACTGAAGGGTCCCAGGTTCGATTCCGGTCAAGGGCATGTACATGGGTTGCGGGCACATCCCCAGTGGGAGATGTGCAGGAGGCAGCTGATCGATGTTTCTCTCTCATCGATGTTTCTAACTATC
>NW_006289824.1:1745866-1754831 GCF_000327345.1 Myotis davidii | reverse complement strand
ATAATAAAAGCATAATATTCTAATTAGATCAGACAGCTGAAAGTCCCTCTGGATTCCTTCCAGATGTTCTTCCAGACAAAGCCATGGGGGTTGCAAGGGCCAAAGGCAGGCAGCCACAGTGGCTGGCAGTGGCAGCAGCAGCGGGATGATGAGGGCGGTGCCTTCTCCTGACCAGCCAGGTCACCTCCTACAGAGGGAGGACAGACTATGGCTTAGGACATCCCCTGAGGGCTCCCAGACTGTGAGAGGGGCAGGCTAGGCTGAGGTACCCACCCTCCTGCTCCAGGGCATGAATTTTCATGCACCAGGCCTCTAGTTTACATATAACTGAAAATCAATCACGTGGATAATATTGCTGGCTTAAAATATCAGTCATCCTCTTTCACAGTAAGTATGTTTTATTCTCATTGGGCCAGCAGAAGTTGTTTATGGTAGCAGGATATAAATTATCCTCCTGTTCCATCTTGACAAATGTGTTTTTTGTTTGTTTGTTTGTTTTTTATGGTATCATATGCCAGGGTACCAGGCAACACCTTGGTGGAAAGTTGTTGAAATTGAAAAACTTACATTATATGTAGGGCATTGATTAATATCAGTAGAACAAATGCATTTTGGATTTGGATACCTTTTGTACTCAAATATGTAAACATATGTTAACTTCTCAATATTTTATTATTGCTTTTCATTGGCTTTCAATTAATATTTAATTTCTTCAAAAATTTCAAGACTGCTATCATTTCTCATTTATTGGGAAATCTGAACAATGCATTTCCCTTCTTAGTCAACATTTTGGAAACCTTTAATCAAGTCAATCAATGTTTAACCTCCTGTGCTATTTCAAGTTTTATTAATGTATCTATTGCTACAAGCATAAGCTCATTAAAATGGACTGACATAACTATTTTAAGTCCTCCCTCCATCTGTCTTTCTATCTTTCTATGTACTTTTCAGAGAACATATTAAGTTGGATTCCCATGAATTAAAATATAAGGAAAATCCAAAGTATCATATATTTAAATATTCAAAATTTTATTAATATACTGTATCTTACCAACCATGTTAATGATCTTAGTATCATACATAGTTGAAAGCTATGTTCATATTTGTGCAAATATAAACTAAACAAGTAATCTAAATTCAACTTAGAGTTATATCTTACAAAATATAATGTTGAGAAATTACAACACTACAGCCTTAAATAAGGAACATTTTATTATAGATATTTATGAAAAGAATAAATTCAATATAATGCTTAAAATAATTGATTTGTTTGTTTAAATAAACATCAAATAATTAAAACATCAAACTATATGGTTGCAAGTCAATTGGAAGTGGAAACAGGATTATTTCTTTTTCTCTTCTCAATACAATAAATAATTACACTTTTTTTGTAGGTGGTTTTGCAGTTGAATTAGGGCAGTCAACATGACATAAGGCTAATATAATACCTGCCAGCATGAATATATTTATAGAAACAGTAAACTAATTAATTCCTTAAAGAGCCCAGTGACTTATGACACATTATACAATCCCATCAAATGAGACTAGTATTACTTACCTGGGGAAGGCATTTCTTCATCAGCATGTAATCAGTGTTTAACTTTGGAAAGATGATCATGCTTCTTTAAAAACTACAAAACGATCCTCTGAGAAGCAATGAGGGGGATGAAATAATTCCCCTCTATCATCCAACTGAACACAGTATTTCCAAAGCGTTGCATAGAAATATGGAAAATACATATTCAAAAGTCTACAACTCTCTTTGTGTTGTCTGTGATTGTCCATATATCCCTATAGCTCTAATTCTCAGTGTTAGTGTTTTATATCATAGAAGTATTTGTGATTGACAGGAGACATGTTTAATGTTAATATCATTGATTCAATCCTTCATTTATCATTCTTCTCCAACTGTTGGATTAGCAAAGCCTCTGCTTCTGCTTCCTTCAAATACCCTAAAGCAACAATATTTTTTTCACAGAGTGAGTAGCTCTCACAAAGTTCCATAAACCACTACTGGTGATTAGTGTTCCTAATAAATCAAACACCCAATTAATCTTCTTCTCTTATAGATTGCTTCAACTTTTTCCTATTTAAAATAATTTATTTCTTTCTTTGGCATATGAGCAAGGATATATTCAGAAAAGAGAAACGGATAATGACTGTTTTTTTTTTCAAATCTTAAAATTCACTGCTGTTTTTGGATTTGTACATAATTGCATTTGTTTTTATAGCCAGAATAATTTACAAAATTATCAATATTTTATAAAAAGAAGTTCTACCACTTACTAAATTCAGCAATATTTAGGGATAATAATAAGATGTTGCCTCCACATTATATAATAGCATATTACAGTCTCACATCGTCACCACATATGTTCTGAAATAAATTCTTAAAAAAATAGAAAGTAGCAAAGCAAGTGTGACATTTTCATCAGTGTATTGGGAATAAAAATTGGAATGACAATACATGTTTAAATTCATTACAGTAATTCTTCAAAATGTATACAGTAAGAACCACACCCTATCACATCCCAGATAACTGTTCTGAATGGACTGTCGGAAGGTATATAGATAAATTAATCATCATTTCCCTATAAGCCAGCATTCAAAAAAATTAGAATAGTTATTAGAATAATTTAAATTATAGCTAATTTAGGAACAATAATTAATCACTATTTTTTCTAGGGAAAAATGGTCCTGTCCTGGAGCCATACAACTCATGCTGTCCCAGATTTTGCTAAGAGCTGGAGCTCAGCTGGGCAGGGCTTCCAAGTTGTGAGGATGAGGTTAGTGTATCTCCTGGGTGCCGGCCAGGCTTTAGTGAGGATGGGAGAAGTGGTTCTTGCCCCAGAGCCCCACAAATCAGTCTCTCCCAAATTCTGTCCAGAGGACAGCAAGGCGAAGCCACCAGGAGTTGCAGCATAGGCCCACAAGCAGCCTGGAGAGTGGAGTTAGTGGATTTTACGTGATGGGGAGGTGCCAGTCAGGTTTGCAGAAAACTGGGAAAAACTGCTTCTGCCCCAAAACCACATCACTCAGTCACTGATATCCCCTGAATCTGCCCAGACCTCTACTTCCCAGCCCAGGCAGCTAACGCTCAAGCAGGGCGCAAGCTCCACAGTGTCGGGTGGCAAGGAGTCCAGTGAGTGGGTCTATTGATTCACCCCAGGCTTATGCTATATTGAGGAGAGTATTCCACCCAAGAAAGATGGTGCCTGCTTTGTGGGAAGAGTGATTCAGCACAGGAATCCTGGTGGTTGTCCTTTCAGCTCTTTCCCCAGAGCCACAAACCCATCTTTCCTCAGGAGACTAGGTAGCTCTGTCTTCTTTCTGCCAGATCCCAGGGTAAGTGGCGGTGAATCGGATTTTGTGTGTTGGCTCTTTAAGAGGGCTCCTCTGTCTGTAGCATGCTTTCCTCTATCCCTAGCAGATAGAATCCCCACTGATTTTCACAGCAACAGTGTTATGTGGTGTTATGTGTGTGCCTCTTCCCATCTCTGGTGCTCTGTGCTCTGGGCTAGGGAGCTCAGCTTGGGATGGAGATGCCACTCTTCTCAGGGGGAAACTCTTACACTGAGATATACTTCCGGAATCACAACTACCACCCGTGGGAGCAGGGCCAGCCCTCTTTGTGTTTTCACCCTTCCTCCCAATCTCTATGTGGTTTCTTCTCTAAATTTTTGATTATTAAAGTTCTCTTCAACTTGAGTTCATCATTCAGGTTGATTGTTCTAATTTTTAGATGTAATTCAAGTTTGTTCTTAGGAGGAGGTGAGTGTAGCTCCCACCTACTCTGCTATCATCTTGTATCTCAAAATTAATCCTAGATAGAATTTAAGGGTTTAATGTCAGTCTGTCAATAGGAAATTGGACATATACCAGTAAGTAGATAGGCAACCAGTGAGTGGAAGCCCATTGGGTCCAAGAATAGCTACTATCCTACAGCATTGCTAAGCCATTCATGTGCCTATTGTTCCATTCAGGTGGCTGTGACAGAAGCTGACTGATATAAACTAGCTGAGTCATTTTGTCTAGTTGATAATTTAGTGCCCATTCTGGGGAGGATGGTATCTGCTGAGCTTTAATATGCTTCACAAAATTATTTTGACTTCATGACCATTTCTGAATTCTTTGATCTCTTCTAATGCTGGCACTTGGAGTTTTTTCCACATTGATAAAAATATATACCCTAAAGAAATTGCTCCCACATTCATGCGCACTCTCTTGGATAAAAGGCATACCACACTATTATTTTTTAAGGAAGCAGAGTTGTGCAGATTAGCAGCGAGGTGTGGGGTACTTGCTCAAACTAGGGTAAAGGAAAGTGATTGTTCAAGATTTTCTAGGTTATTTACCTATACCATGATCCAATTCCATTTTTTTCTACATGGCTTGCAGGCCTGATAATTCAATCAACTGTAGAGATATGCTGCCCTTATGATAAAGTCTTTATATTAGTACTCTACTTTTCTGCCCTCAAGTCAGAGGAACTAAGACTCTCTTTTTATGTTGCCAAACCTGGAGGCCCTTTGGCTTTACACTTAGCCCTTAATTGATGAAAAATCAGCCTCAGTATTTTATTTTCTTTCACTAAATCACCTTTTGCCCCTGGAAAAAAGAAACTGATTCTATAGTCCCTATAATAACTTTTCTCATAATTCTGGATCTTGATACAATTTACTTCCAGGCATATTCACTTTCCCTTGTATGCCATTCCAACATAAGAATTAAAACTTCTAAGAATTGTGTCATTAGTGTAGCTGGCTACCAGGGGGTAATTCAGTTTCTCCACCACCACCAAAAAAAAAAAAAAAAGAAAGAAAAAAAAAACATTCTATTGTGTGTTTCCTGGGACCACTTCTGTCAACAATGGTTATAGGCCTGGTTCCCGTGGAAATAGACTGTGAGAGAGAGAGATTTGCTTCCATGAAGTTTAATGGGGAGAGCACTTAGAAACAGCATCTGCAATGAAATGAAGGAAGCAAAATAAGCAAGTGACAAGTTGCTATGGCCTCATTTGATCCAACAGGGAGGTCTAAAGCTGGGAAGACCCTTCAGAGTTGATACAGTTGAAGCAAGTGGAATGAATCTTTGTCCCTACATGGATTAGTCATTGGGTATTTGTTGCCTCCTCAGAGGTGGTGCATCCTTCAGAATAGTATATTCTTTGGACAGGAGCTTGGGTACCGATTTAGCTATGGGCTATCAGTAGACATTCCTAGAAGCTGGGGAGAGGCGAGGGATAATAGATTAGTGCCTCCCTTCTAAAGAGACAATCTGTTAGTGCTCTACCACAGCCATACAAAGCTTTTGATTCCAAAATGTGCTCCAAGATGTGATTCACTATTATTTAGTCTATAAATTATTCATTTTAAAATTGCAAATTATTTCAAATTTCTACATTTTACATTTGTGAAAGTTAAGCTTATTTTTTATCTCTACTTGGAAGTTGTGTTGGGTCTTACTTTTTAGTTAAGAATATATTGTGGGTATTATAATCCTTAAATGAGAGTAGTCTTATTCAGATCTCCAATTTATGAATATAGAAAGAAGTGGAATTTTCTGGTGTGTTTTTTTCCTGTTTGTTTATTTACCATTAGAATCCTTCTCTTAGATCTTCAAGTAGAGGCTCAATTGTATGCATAACCTCTAGCCAAGTTTTTTGTTTTTGCTTTTTTAAAAATCAATTAGTTCCTGCGAATATGATGACTTAAGTAGATACTTTCCATTTGCATGATATTATAAGGCCTATAATTTCAAGTAGCTTGTGCCTGGTGTTTCAGTATTATCAAAGAATGAATGTAGGGGAAAACATGCCTCTCTGATAATCCAATTCAGGGGTTAGCACTTTATTTTTCCTGACATCCCCACTGTGCATCTTCACTCAACATTCACTTTCACATTTGCCAAGGTAACATTTCTAAGATTTATACTAATATATTTGTTATTACCTACTGAACTCTCCCCACCACACCCGCCTCCCATGCTAATATCTTAATGACAAGGCAAAACATGTTCTACAGTGTATGTTTTCTGCTGTTAACATATAAACAAACACTTAATATTTTTAATTCAGCATAATAATTTGGTTATTCATTGACAAAAAATGTTTTTATATTTATGCAACATCTTCAAAGTTAACTATATAAAAACATATTAAATCTAAAACTGAGAGAAAATAAAATGTTACTTTATAAAACAAAGATCACAATAATAGTACCTTTTGAATGAGCTCTACTTGACTGAAAATTTTGACAATTATTTACTTCAGTAAAAAAAATACAAGTGTTAATAATACCCTTACCATTTGTCTCTAAACAAAACCACAACAAGTAACCTCGAATGAAATGATAGCATTAAAGAATCTTCAAAACCAAACAACTGCTCCAAATGTAAGACCTTTCCTCTGTGCTATAATTTATTAGGATGGTTTGACACTGGTTTGGGATTCTTTTTACTGTTTTTACTGTTTACTAATATATCTATAGATATAGATAGATATAGATATAGATATAGATATAGATATAGATATAGATATAGATATAGATATAGATATAGATATAGATATATTCATATTACATACAGGTGTAGTTACTTCCTGTTTAAGAGGATTTATGTAGATTACTTTTTCCAATTGTACAGATTATTTTTTCCCAGGTATTTAATTTAACCAAATTCACTTGCTTTAAAGGAGAAATTTTGATGTTATCTTATTCTAGAAAAGGAGAGCTTCACTTTAGGATATAATAATCATTATTACTAAGTAATAAATAGAATTATTAGTAGAATTATTAACATTTTAATAGGGCTCATATGTGTCATGTACCATTATAAACGTTTTACATATATTAACTACATATCATACACATCTGTTTATCTAAATTTCATAATAATTCTTTAACATAAGTACCAATATTTGCATATTAAAATGATGGAACTGAGGGGCAAAAGCTAAATTGCTTTCCCAATTTGTGAAAGCTACTAAATATTTGTTGTATAATAAAAAAAAAAAAATTGGGCTGGCCTCTCTTCCTTGTTTCTGGGAGGGAACCTCTTAACCCTTGGAATTTCCAAAATGATAAGAGTTCATGTTATTCACTATTGCTCTCAACACCACCACACTTGATAGTTTATGCTAAAAAGCTGACTTACAGTGGGCCCATAGATGTTGATAATAATGATATGACTCAGGACAAGTTAAACTCATTTCATATTATCTATCTATTGATTTAGATAGTACCATTTGCTTGTATAAGGAATAATGTATAAAGACCAGGGTCTTTATAAGTAAAACAAACAAAAAACTCATAGTTTTATTTTAGAAGAAATGGGAAACTTTTATATTCTAGTTATATACTCCCAAATAGTCACAGTTCTACTCTAAGTTAAATGCTTATTTTTTATGCCTACTTATCTATAAAGATTAAAAAAAACACAACAGAAAGTGAGAATAAGAATGAAATTGACATGAACCTGCTACTTTTCATTGTTGTTCCATAAATTCAAGTATTTTTATCTGGAACTATTTCATATTCTGCCTTCAACAGTCTGCTGCCTTTTACCTTTACCTAGGAAAAAGAAAATAATAACAAAAAGAAAAAATCAAAACAAATTATAAACTCTCAAACAACAACAAAAACAATCTTTGAGGGATATCACTATCCTTTTGTACTCTCATTTCACATGGAAAATACCAGGTCTAAAAATGTTGCTGATTCTCAGTTACATAATTAAAGAAATTAACATCTTATTTATTTTTAAATTTTTTATAGTAAGTGAATTTACTTAAAATAAGTCAGGAGAATTGTATCCCACAGCTTTTTACTTTTTAAAGGTGTTTATTATTTTACCATAAGTTTGCCGTTACTTTGGATGCAATATGTTCCTTCATACCATCTTAAATCTAATAACATTGCAACAGTTAAAAAATACGTATCCCAAAATAATCTTTATATAGGATCCATATCTCCTTTGTTCTCTCCACTAAATTTTTGCAAGGTTCATTTAAATGACTACAAAAAATGAAAATAAAGAAGGATGTACAGCAAACAAGAAGAAAATATGACAAAAATATATACAAAATACTTCTATTAATGTGGGTCTCTATATCCATTCAGGGGACTAATAAAGCTATAGTAAATACATGAAAATATTCAATCAACTATAAAGATGTGAGAATAATTTTCATTTTAATAGAATTATTTCACTCTTACCAAAATTAATTCAGGATAAAAATCCACATGAATCAGTAGTAGGTATCCAACCTGAAATGGAGTGATTGCTTTAAATGATTTCCAATACATCATATGTTATTATGTTAGGATATGACAGATTTTGCTGTGCTTCATCGGGTTACATAATATCATTTTGAATATAACTCTAAGTCTATCTAATATAAGATGATGAATCAGGAAATAAAATGACAAGGACTCATTTACTTCTATATTTTAAATTAGATTTTTCTGTCCACACAAAAGAAACCAAGAAAACCAAAATGGCTTCTGGGAGCATTGTCTCATTGATGTCAGTGAGCAATCACCAACTATAATCCCTAGTTCATAATGGGCAGAAATGTGTTATGTCTCAGTAAGGATTTGTGTATATGAGACAGATTCTATGGAAATAGCATACATCAGGCTTTCTACAGTTTAGTGTGGCTATGATACTGTAAGAAGCGTTCTGTCAAATTTAGGAATCAAAAAAATACATTAAAATTATTATAATCTGCCCTGGCCCATATTTCTCATTGGTTAGATCATTGGCTCATGCATCAAAGGGTTGCAGGTTCGATCCCTGGTCAAGGGAACATACCTGGATTGCAGGTTTGATCTCTAACCCTGGTCTGGATGCATACAGGAGGCAACTAATATCTCTCTCCTCTCTTTATCTCTTTCTCTCTCTCCCTCTCCCTCCCTCCCTTCCACTCTTTCTAAAAAGCAATGGGGAAAATTATATATATATATAT
>NW_006289824.1:1731633-1745358 GCF_000327345.1 Myotis davidii | reverse complement strand
AAAAAAAAACACCTCAATTATCTACCATAGCCATTATGCTACAAAATTGAATATACTGGATATCCCCCAAAATGTATACACACTTTAACAGCTGATAGTTCAATTGATGGAAAATGACAAAATCTCCATAGATATTATCATTAGTACAGAAATTCACATGAAAAATTAGGAACACAAGCCCACTACATAAGAACATTAGGCCACTAAGTGTTATGACAAAAAAAAAATACACTATTAAAGTGTAGATTTTTAGATTGTTTTCATATAAATACAAGATTTTAGAGGTAGCTGCCCTCTCTAATTTAGGTGTTTCTCTTGTATAATATGTGAATAAAATTGACAATCAATTGATCAATGAAATTATAATTTTTATTATCACTTTTACTCTATGCTGAATAAATGCAAAGTAGTTCTGAAATAAGAGCAGATTTCTCTTTAAAAATCATAAATACCATGGTCTAGATTTACCCTCTGTTGCTAGTTAAGTTTTATAATAATGACTAGAGGCCTGATGCACTAAATTCATTCAAGGGGCTCGGCCCTCACAGCCGCGGGGACTTGCCTCAGCCCTCTTAGCCCCAGCTTTGTCCAGAAGGTCATCCAGAAAGACGTCTGAAAGATTGTTTGGCTGTCCAGTCTAATTAGCATATCAAGCTTTGATTATTATAGATGATCAACTGATTATACATTTATAAAGCATCTACCTATACAAAATGATATGCTGCAGAATTTCAGGTATCATACCAATGGGAGTGATATAGACAGGTAAACAATCAGCTATAACCAACTACAAATGTTATGATATATCTTTATACTAGAGGCCCGGTGCATGATATTTGTGCATGGAAGGGGGTGGTCCCTCAGCCCAGCCTGTACCCTCTTCAATCTGGGACCCCTCAGGGGATGTCTGACTGCCTCTTAAGGTGCAATCCTGGGGATCAGGCCTAAACTGGCAGTCAGACATCCCTCTCACAATCCAGGACCTCTGGCTCCTAACTGCTCGTCTGCCTGCCTACCCTCATCCCCCCTAATTGCCCCCTCTGCTGGCCTGGTTGCCCCTAACCTCCTCTGCTTGGCCCTGCACCCGGGACCCAGGATTCCTTCCTCCAGCTGTTCACAGGCATCTAGAACCTGGCTTCCCTCCCTCTGGCCAGGCACAGGCACCCGGGACTGCAGGGCGGGCAGCTTGTCCCTCTCCCAGGCCACAGGTGCAGGTGCAGGTACCGCGGGGTGGGCAGCTTGTCCCTCTCCTAGGCTGCAGCCTGCCTGGTCACCTTTCTCTCTCGTGAGCTCATTTGAGCATTGCTGGTCCCCATTCCTCTCTCGTGAGCTCATTTGTGCCTGGCTGGTCCCCATTTCTCTCTCCCCAGTGTGGCCTGTCTGAGTCGTTAGGGCATGACAACCATTTGCATATTAGCTCTTTATTGTATAGGATCAGGAGACTGTTGTGTGGAAAGAAAATGGGGGAAACAGGACTGCATTGTCTCTCTTTAACTGTGGGTATGCTGCAGAGAAGGAAAAATCCCTTTGCAAGCATGCTAATTATAGCCCAAATGCTGTAATTTGGTAGTGGGAGAATCCTTACATTCAAAATTCTTTTGCATTTGTACCTAGCCTGTTCAGGATTTCCTGTGGAAAATAAACATAGTGTTTTAGGATTTATTATGAAGCTCCTTGAGAAATGTATTATAAACTGTAATTATGAGGGAATAGCGTGTAGATATTACAAAAGAGCACCCTTTTGTGTGAATGGTGACCTAGATGCATCACTTTGGGACCACAGATGTTAAAACCACACTAGAGTACATCCTAACACAGCAAGAGACAAACCTGGGAGCTCTGTGGGGAGTTTGCACTTCTCCATACTTCTTCATCTGTTGCACATTTACTGTTATTTTTCAAATTCTTACGTTATTAGTAAACATTGGTACTGGCTATGAGCTCCAATTTTGTGGAATTTAACAATCCCATGTTGTGAGTTATCTCAGGTTGTCAGTCTGATTTGAAGTAGGGGATTATAAGATTTGTTTTGTAGCTACTTGAGCAAAGCAATTACTCTTTTTTTACATAGCTTGTATATTTGGGGGGATTGTAATTGAAGGATTAATGGAGATTATAGGCCTTAATACTCCAAGTCTATCCACTTCTTGGCACTATCACTGTAGTGTAAACAGTGTAAATGCTAAGAGATAAGTAAATCTTTCATGTAAATAGGTACACACCTATTACTTGGGAAGAAGAGATGAGACTAAGGTAATCATCGTTTTTCGTTTCCTGTGCCTAATTTTTTATTAGTTTACTAGCTTACTAGATGGGCCTATGAAGGATAATCAGCAATGACATACATGGATTTACAATTTAGGGAAATATATCCCACCTTTGATGTAGAGGATAAATTACAGAAAGGGATAAGAAGAAGCAAGGAGAAGAGCTGGCAGGGTTGGGGTGGGCAACTGTATTTTTTGAGAGAAAAATTGATTTGGGCATTATATTTTGATAGGAGTGAGAGGTGCAGAGATATCATGGGGGCACTGAGAATCTATTGTATGTCAGATTATGAGTAGGGTAAAGTTCAGGATGAATATAATTATTTGTTTGCTATAAGTAATAGTTGTAGACAAGAGGGAAAAGATTTATTGGAATAGTTCTAAAATACTATAGTTTTTTGTTTGTTTTATTTTTTGTTTTTCATATAATCCAGTGGTATAGAGAATATTAGAGGTGTTTTAGGAGACCTGTCCCCAGCACTATGGAGTCTATGTGAGTAGCTCCCAAATATTATAAATATGCATATGACCTGTTCACATCCAGCTTCTATTTAGCTGCAAAGTAGATATTAGCAGCAGCCAAACAGAATCTGAGCTCTTCTGAAGCTACATCAATCAATCTCTTGGCAAGTGCCTAAAAAGGTAAGCATGTGTGAGAAACTGCAGCATAAGGAAAGGGCACAGCGGAAGAGTCAGAGAAAATTTGTAGCAAGAATATAATTTCTAAAAACATGGAACTTTACTATAAGTAAGAGGCTGTGGAGAACAGGGAGGGTCCAGAAAGACTTTCCATAACTCTCTGTTCTTTGAAAGCACAGACTGTAGTAACAAGTGTAGACCACGCCTGGTCTGTCCACTGAACTGAGAGATGCATATGGAGGAGAGCTGGGGCTTTGGGGAATATTGTCCCCTAGGAGTGACCAGTCATATGCTGGGACCGAGGACGAAGACAGCACTGATGCAGGGGGAGTAAAGAATGGCAATGGATGGGGACAAGCTGAGGCCACATTTCCGGTGCTTAGTCTTAATGTCTGTCAGGGCCTGTCTAGGGAATCCTCTGCCCACTCCCCAGAGTGGAGACTGTAGAAGTTTCTGGGTCATGGTTAGTCTTGTTCATAGATTGAGCGGTGTGATCAGCAGGGAGGATTAGGGTTAGGAGGCTGAGGTATGGGGTGGGGAATCCCAACATTCTTGACTTCACAGCTGTGCCACTTGGGGAGTTACCTGGTTGTGAGGAGATGCCCTCTACCACCGACTTGCAGGGTGCTTTCTGCCTGGGCCTTGTCTCCTCATCTGTGAAGGCCTTGCCCACCAGGCCCAGCTGCGGATGAGGCCCTCCCAGCAGGCGGTGGCAATGCAGTCCTCTCACATGAGGAGAACAGGGCTGGCCCTGGGCCATCTTGGTGCACTTCAGGGGCTCTAGCAGCAGCACCCAGGCTGGGGCCAGTGGGCTGCCGCGGATCAGGCCTCTGGGTTAGTCCTGGCTGTCCTTACCACCACTTCTACCCTGTCTGGTATTACCCAGGCCAACCAATAATGAATGGGGACAGTCACAGGCTACCACCTGCCCATCAGTGAAGAACCACACAATGACCACGCCATCCTTACGACCTGTCGTTACACAGTGGCCGTCAGGGCTCCAGAACACACAAAAGAGCTTCCCCAAAGTAGCACTTTAGATGACTAAGCAGGATCAGGCTAGGTGCAAGCCATAGGCAAGAAGGCAAATATGTTCAGTGGCCCCCAGCCCACTGCCCTCTTAGCAGTTGGTGCCAGGACCCTTGCTCCTGGCAACGCAGGCAGGGACGCTGTGGCCCTGCTTTAGCAGGCTGCATTCTGGGGCTTTCCCAGGTGACTAGGTGGCTGTTGCTGTACAGGTGCAGGTGGTCACTGGCATGTGATGATCAAAACTGGCTCTCTGACTCAGAATGCAAGGTTAAAAATTATGCTCATATTTGAGAGAAAAAATAAATAAAAATTACAAAAGAGATAATAAATACAAAAATGCCCCCCCGTAGTAGTAAATACTCAGTCAGAAGAGGGTTGTCAGTTTGAAAGTTACTAACTCAAAATTTAAAAGTACTGAAGTATAGTTTTTCAGAAAACGTTACAAAAATTAATTTTTGCATAAAGCAACAAACTTATTTGAAATAGTGCTTCACCTGACTCTTAGACTAAATTACAGTTTCAAGAATAAAATAGTATGGTCAAAAAATAATAATGCTTTTACTAAACAGTGAAATGGCATAAGTCAGGAAAATCTAAAAATTTATTTCACATAAAGGGACAAACTTTAATTGCCAAAATTAAATACATAGTAAAAAATACTTGGATCCAAATAACTTCTATTAACAAAAATTAATTGAAATCTGTAGTCATTAAAGTAACTAAAGTCTAATTCTTCTAAATTACCTTTTATGCAGAGAAGAATTAGAATAGTCTAATTATAGAAATACTCTAGGCAAAGGCAGGGTTTTCATATATAAAGAGATTGAACTAATAGCGAGCATACCTCTCAATGACCAGGCAGAAAAATGTAGAGCATAAGGCCATATGAAAATATATATTTCATCAAAAAATGTATTAGCCTATTAATTATTAGCATACATTAAATATGTAAAATTTAATTATAATAAATAATTCTCAGATTTTATGTTTATACTTGCATAGTACTTAAAAATTCTGGAGCAAAGTAAGTACTCAATAAATAATGATGATGATGATAATGGTGATAATCATAATTCTTCTATGCCACTTCTAAAAGCACACCTACCCTGGCTGGAATGGCTCAGTGGTTGAGCGTCAACCTATGAATCTGGAGGTCACGGTTCGATTCCCGGTCAGGGCACATGTCCAAGTTGTGGGATTGATCCCCATGTGGGGCATGCAGTAGGAGCTGATCAATGATCCCCTCTCATCATTGATGTTTCTATCTCTCTCTCCCTCTTTCTTCCTCTCTGAAATCAATAAAATATATATATTTTTAAAAGAATATATAGTGGTTTCTTATTCTGAGGAGGGGAACATCTTTGGTCTCTGAGAAACAGAACACGTTAGTGGTAGAAGAGGCAAAACTCTAAGATAATTTTCTGGAATCTCAGAATCAAAGACATTTTTGCATTATTCCTTGGTTGAACTGGTGATTATACCAACATTTTATGAAATAAATAGTTTCTAATATAAAGGAACCTTAAGTTCACTGAATTTTCTTACCCCAGTATTGGTTAAGAACTGATGATTTCAATATGCCCAAGAGTTGCACTGAAAAATCAGAATGTTTTCTGGATCTACAGAAATTGCTGGTGGGAACCAGGTTAACTCAGCAGCAATATGCATTGTACTGTAAAACAAACAGAGGCAGACGCTTTGCTTTCTAAGTGATGTCAATGTACAAAAACATCTAGCAAGGTTGTAAACTCCAGTGTTTCTCAACCTACATCTTAATGAAATTTTGACATTATTTAAGTCCTCTTGGAAGAGTGTAGAGCACACCAACATTGATGGAGCCCAACATTGCTTTGGTTTCAGTTTTGATATCTTGGAGGAATGGAGGCTCATAATAGAAGTAAAGATGAGGTTCAAAAAACTTAAAATAATAAAGTTATTATTTTTGTATATTTGGATACCTGGTATGAATACTTGTATGCTTAATCATGTTATATCAAAATAAGTAAATGTAAACTGTATTTCAAATTAAAAAATTATATACCTATAAAACCCAAGACAATCAGCAAAACCTGAATAAAATTGATGGGTTTAAAAATAAATTTTAAACATTTTATTATTCATCAATAATAACCACTTAAAAACCTATGAATAAAGCATTTATTCATAGCCCCAGGAAAATAATTGTGAAGTACTTAGGAATAATTTTAATGAAAATATTATATTATTTAAATAATATGGTTAGAATAAACATATCAGATAAAATAAATCCTATCTATAAAGATATAATTGCTACATACATTAATGTATAAATATTAATGCAAAATTAAAAGGCACAAAGGAATAAATTGAGAAATTTACAAATTTAATTAAGTGCTTTAGAAGCTTGCCAAATATGAAGTAAAAGGTATAATTATTAGCATTCATACATAGACAAGTAAGCAGGTAGAAATTATAGTTGAAAAATTCAGTTTTAGTACTAATAATATAATAGTGTGTCTGAAAAACAAGAGTGATAATTTTGCTTTCAGATGAAAATAATTATGAAAAGGGTATTGGTTGATTCGATTGCAAAAATAAAAGACTGCATTTTCTTCCATTGAGCATATAAATGGAAGATGAAATCATGAACTCAAATTTCCAGTTATAAGTAAGATGAGAAAGCTTGAAGTGGACAGGTCAAAATTACATCTGATAACAACTAGAAAGTATCAATAACCTAAAAAATTTTTCTAAGCAAGGCACCAATCTAGAATTACATACCCAGCAAAATATTCCCCTCAAAACAAAATAAAACTCTTATAGAAAGCAAAAACAAGATTTTCCTCTAGTCTAATTTTACTGAAAGAAATGCTAACAGAGTTCTTCCAGTAATAAAAAAGAAAAAGAAAAGAAAATGAAGAAAGAAAAGATTTTCTTAACATGGAAAAGGTAAAGGTGAGTAAATATAAAAGTATATTGAATATCTAAAACAATTATTTTAATATCTTGTATCCTTTAAAATATATATGAACAGACATAATAAAAAAAGAGAAAGGAAGTAAATATTTTTAAAAGCTCTAATGTTCTAGCATTGTCAGGGAGTGGTAAAAGTGAAAAATATTATATATATGTATAAATATTATATATATGTTGTATGAGTTATATAGCAATCATTTAAGTCATAATTTTAAGATAACAGTAATAACAAAGTATCATATAATTAAAACTATCTTCTGGAAAAGCACAAACATATATGATTAATCCAAGCTAAACTAAGAAGAAAATGAAAGAAACAGTAATCTGGTAAATCAACCATAGTAGTAGTGTAATACTAGAGAAAGTAGACTATCAGTTCAAGTAAAATACTGGACAAAGTAAAATATAATGAAAGAAATGTCACTACAGCTAAAGAATGATGTAATGATTACTTTTATATGTCAATTTGACTGCATCATTGTGTGTTTAATTTCTGGCCACACAATCTCTAGGTGTATCTTTAATGTGGTCCTGGATGAAATTAAGATTTGAGTTGGTGAGCTCAGTACAGTAGTTTGACTTCCCCATTGTGGGTGGGCATCATTCAACCCATTGAAGGCCTGAATAGAACGAAAAGGCAGAGAAAGGAAGAATTCCCTCTTTTTGCTTCCTACCTGTTTGGTTGAGTTGAGCCACCTCATCACATCTCCTCAGGTCCTTGGACTAGGATTTACACCATCAAGTCCCCTGAGACTGAATTACACCACCAGCTTTCTTGGATGAACAGTTTGAAGGTGGCATATCATGGAACTTCTCAATGACCATATTCATATGATACGATTTCTCAATATAAATCATGTGTGCATACATACATATATCCTATGTGTTGTTTCTTAAGAGAATCCTCACTAATACAAGGTCAATTTTATAATGATAGGAACTTCCTCAAAAGGGGACACAATTAAGGGGCCAACTCAATGAATACCAGAGACCAGCTGAAGTAAATCCTGCTCTATGTGGTCAGATACTGCACAACTGATTCTGCACAGTAGTCAGTGGTTGCAATCAGTTCTTGCAGCCAATCCTCCTGGGGATTAATACCTCCCACTGAGGTACAAACAACAATCAAGTCTTAACTATGACAGGAAGGTGTACATAGTCCACACAGAGTGGGAACCTAGAATGCCCAACTCTGGTGAATGAGAAGGCTGCCCCACTGGACCCTACAGGACACCTATCACATAAGGCCATGCCACCAAGCCAGGAACAGATAGCAGATATTCCTAATACATAGAAACAAAAACACGTAGGCAGCCAGAATGATGAAACAAAGAAACATGTCCCAATGAAAGAACAGAACAAAACTTGAGAAAAGGAACTAAACAATAACCAGTCAGAAATGACAAATACATTAGTTGAAATGAAAAATACATTACAAGTAACCAACTGTAGAGAAGATGAAGCAGAGGATCAAATCTGAGATTTGGAAGACAAGGAAGCAGAAAACACCCAATTGAAAGAGTGAAAAAAAGGGAGAGGGATAGTATAAGGAGCCTCTGAGACAACTTTAAGCCTACCCACTTTTGTACCATGGGTGTGCCAGAAAGAGAAGAGAGAGAACAATGAATTGAAAACCTATGTGAAAAAATGATGATGGAAAATTTCCCTAACCTGGTGAAGGAAATAGAGGTACAAATCCAGGAAGCACAGACAGACCCAAACCAGATGAACCCAAAGAGGCCCTCACCAGGATACATCAAAATTAAAATGGGCAAAGGTTGCCCTAACCAGTTTGGCTCGGTGGATAGAGCATCAGCCTGCCGACTGAAGGGACCCAGGTTCAATTCCAGTCAAGGGCATGTACCTTGGTTGTGGGCACATCCCCAGTAGGGGGTGTGCAGGAGGCAGCTGATCGATGTTTACCTCTCATTGATGTTTCTAACTATTCCTCTCCCTTCCTCTCTGTAAAAAATCAATAAAATATATATTTTTAGAAAAATAGGCAAAGGTTAAAGACAAAGAGTATATCTTAAAAGTATTATCTACAAGGGATCTCCCATAAGACTATCAGCTAATATCTCAACAGAAACATTACAGACCAGAAAGTATTGGCAAGAAATATTCAAAGTGGTGGAAAGCAAGGACCTACAAAAAAAAATTATTCTACCCAAGAAAGCTATCATTTAGAGTCAAAGGACAGATTAAGAGCTTCCCAGACAAGAAAAGGATCAAGAGTCCATTAGCACCAAACTAGGATTACATGAAATGCTAAAGGGTGATCTTTAAGAAGAAGAGGTGAAAAAAGGATAAAAAAAATGTCGCAATAAATACATATCTCTCAATAATTACTTTAAATGCAAATTGATTAAATGCTTCAATCAAAAGACATATGGAAGCTGAATGGATAACAAAACATGCTGTCTATAGGAGACTCACTTCAGATAGGAAAAACACACAGAGACTGACAGTAAGGAGATGGAAAAAGATCTGGCAATACTTTCACAAGAGAAAATAGACTCCAAAACAAAGACTATATAACAAGAAACAAAAAGGACCCAGCAATTCTTCTTGTAGGTATTTATCCAAATCATTAAATTGA
Organism: Myotis davidii; assembly: GCF_000327345.1. NCBI lineage: Eukaryota > Metazoa > Chordata > Mammalia > Chiroptera > Vespertilionidae > Myotis > Myotis davidii. Next base: position 1,735,869 of record NW_006289824.1, on the reverse strand, counting down.
AAAGACTTATGCATCCATATGTTCATTGTAATATTATTTACAATAACCACGATATAGAAGCTACCTAAGTGCCCATCAATCAATGAATGGATAAAGAAGAAATTATGCATATATACAACGGAATATGACTCAGCCATAAAAACCATGAAATCTTGCCATTTGCAACAAGATGGGTGGACATAGAGAGCATTGTGCAGAGTAAAATAAGTCAGACAGAGGAAGACAAACACCATATTGTTTCACTTATATGTGAAATTTGAAAACAAAATAAACGAACAAGCAGAACAGTAATAGACTCATAGATACAGAGAACATTTGGTGGTTGCCTGATGGGAAGGGTTTGACCTGATGGGTTAAAAAAGTGAAGGGGTTAAGAAATATAAATTGGTCATTACAGAATAATCATGGGGTTATAAAATACAGAATAGGAAATATAGTCAGTAATATTATAAGAGCTATGTACAGTGTCAAATGCATACTATATTTACCAGATGATCATTTAATAAGTTACATAATGCCTAATAACTGAGTTTTATAACTGAAACTAATATAATACTATATGTCAACTATAATTTAAAATATTTAAAATTAAAGTATTATTATAACACATTGAAATTATTGATAATGAATATGCAATATATCAGTGTTTTCCTTCTGGCCAAATGGGTCTTGGTTTACTCTGCTACTTGAAACTAAGAAATTGGACAAACTATGTGCTACAATACTTTTTAAGACACTGAACATCAGGTGTTGTATAAGCATTGATAATAGGTTTTTCTTACAAGTGCCTGACTTAAGCTTTAATTAAGACATTATCAGGTGATTGAATAAAGAGCTAAGCTATCTCCCTTGAAGTTTCTTAATTTAAAGATTTTTGCTTGATTTAGATAACTAACCTTTTGGGTGCATCCCCCTTCCCTTCTTGTGCTTTAATTCCCACTCTTATGGTTTAAATTCACTAATAGCGAGTTGACCTGTGAATACCTGGACACCCCCCCTCACCCCAATTAGCACAGAACCCCAGGTCTGATATCTTTCTCTTTTCTGTACCAGCAACCTTGCTGTGTGGCCCCAGTCATGCTGTATACCATCCAAGACTTGTCAGTAATACAACTTGTCTTTTTCTAAGTTTCCTGACGGTTATTGCTGAAGTTGTCTCACAGGCATAATAAAAACCAAAAGGACTGGTCCAGTCACAACATTGGTCCTGAAAGGGTCACCCAGGCCCAGGAGAGTGCTCCTAAGCATTTATATCTATAAACTGAGAGCAGAACAAAACTTCAGGCAACAATCTAGAATTCAGCATTCTGCTAAGTTATTCTTCAAATATGAAAAAAAAATATTTTCAGACAAAAAATAATATTCAAGTAATTTGTTGACAGTAGATCTGTATTGCAAGAAAAGGTAAAAGTTCTTCAGAGAGAAGTAGAATGATATAGGTTAGAAAGCCAGAACATTGAAAAATTAGGTAAAATTAAAAATTATATTTGTATTAATACTACTTGATGTAAAAGACAGACAATAGTTTGTTCAAAATAGTAAAAGCAAACAACAATAATTTTATTTTATATATAAGTTATTGAATATATATATTCTTATATATAAGTTAAGTAAATGATAGCAATAATGTAATAAATAGAAGGGAGGAATTAGGAATATATTGTTATTATAATGTATGTGCACTAGCCGTGAATCAGTATAGAGTTATTTAAAAGCAGACTTGTATTAGTTGGAAATGTATATTGAAAACCCGAGGGAAACTACTAAAAATTTTTTTTGAAGAAAAGAGTGTACTTGTGTAGTGGATATGCTGAAATAGGAGAGAAAATTGGACCATGTAAAATATATAATTAAAACCTAAAAAGGGAAGGAAACAAAGTAAGACTAAATAGGAGCTAAGAACAAAGGAAATAAATGAGGGAAAAACATTAACAAATATGGTAGGTATATCAATTTAAATGTCAATAGTCTAAATACATTAATTCAGAGACAGAGATTGTCAGAGCAGGTAAGAGATTAATACTCAACTACATGTTGTGTACAAGAAACCTACTTTAAACGAGTTAAAGGCACATATATGAAAAGCAATTGGGTAGAAAAAAGATTCACCACCATAAAAAAGAATCAAAAGAAGGCAAAAGCTGATATTTTAATTTTAGACAGAACAAATTTCACAACAAAGGGAAGTTATCAGGGATAAAGAGAGAGGGGTATTCCATAATGATAAATAGAACAATTCTTCAAGAAAATATAACAATCCTTAATGTGAGGCACCTAGACATAGAATGTCAAAATATGTTATGCAAAGGCTGAAAAAAACTGCAAGGAGAAATAGATGAGTCCAGTATTATATTGGAAACAAAATAGAGATTAAAGAGTGAGTGTCCAGGAATCAAGGTATGTATGTGGCTAGACTTCACAGGACAGAGTACCTGAGAAGAGAGACCTGCAGATGGAGAGAAATATGGAGATCTGTACAGCATCTTATTGGAGGATTCAGCAGCACACTCTGCATACACATGAGGAAATGTCCTGAATTGAGGTAAAGAACCATCCCCAAAGAATAGAAGGAACAGTATTTGAAACTTTCAAGATCCCAGGGATGGTGCCTGTTCCTACTACAGCAATCTCATTGGGTAGAGTATTGAAAAGTGTCTTGTCTTTGTAATTGGGAAGAATCACCCTTGATGAAATGGTTCTCTGAATTGGGGGGATGATGTGAAACAGTTGAATATCTTATACATTGCTGATTTTAATAAATTTCAGCCAAATCAGAAAATTCTTTGAAATAACAACTAAAACTGAATATGAACTTACCCCATGGCTTAGCATTACCGCATTTAGTTTAATATTCAGAAGAAAAGTGCACAGATATTTACACACAACATGTACAATTTTTATACCACTATTCATGATATTTAAAAACTAGAGTATTACCCCAAAGTTCACAAACAAAACAATGGATTGTTTTATTCATACATTGTTTAATATTGAAATGAATAAATTACAATCACATATAACCACAGGGATAAATTTCACAAATATATTCTTGAGTGAAAGAAACCAGAAATAATAGAAAAATGTATGTTGTCATTTGCATAAAGTTTAAACAGGCAAAACTATTTTATAATGTTTGAAGTCAAGAAATTACTTTCAGCTTTCCTCTCAGTAAGTATTCTGCTACCTCTTTTAGTGCTAACAATTTATATATAACAGAGTCCCAGAATAATTCCATAGATTTCTAGCTAATAATCCAAATGTGGGTGAGCTGAAAATGGCTCATAGAAATCATGCCCAATTCCCTAGCCTGCATAGGATCCTTACATGTGTCTATTTACGTTTTTGAGTTTTGTTTTGTTTTTTGGTGTGTGTGTGTGTGTGTGTGTGTGTGTGTGTGTGTGTGTGTGTTTGCTAAAACTCACATCTCTTATAATCACTGTATCATAGTTTATTACATACTAGAGGCCTGGTGCACAAAAATTTGTGCGCTGGGGTGGTGGTGGTGTAGGGAGCCGATATAGGGTTAAGCCTCAGACTGACCTGTGGGCAAAGTCACAAACAATTCCCAGCTTAGAGGGCACAGTCCTCTTAGCATAATCCTAGTGCATGGGCTGGGACTGGCTGGTTTGCCATGAAGGGTATCTTGGATCAGGGTGGGGGTTCCCACCGGGGTGCCTGGTCAGCCTGGGTGAGGGGCTGAGGGCTGTTTTCAGGCTGGACATGCCCTGCAGCAACCCAAGCTCTCAGCCTCTCCTTTTTTCTTTTTTTTTTTGGTGGGCTGGAAGCAGGTATCTGGGATTTATTTATGTTCTATAATTGAAACTTTATAGCCTTGAGAGGAGCCCAGGGTGGGCTAAGGAAGGTGGGAAGCTTGGCTTCTTCCATTGCTGGGGCAACCCAAGCCTCCTGCTCACTCCAGCTCTGTGGCTGTGGCCATCTTAGTTGGGTTAATTTGCATACTTGCTCCTGATTGGCTGGTGGGTGCAGCTTGTAGGTGAAGCGGAGTGGTGGAGTGATGGTTAATTTGTATGTTTCTCTTTTATTAGTGTAGATTCCACTGCCTTCTGGACAGCAACATCTATATTTCTAAAATCACATAGAACTGAAGAAATTCCAAAAAATTAACTCTTATTTTTCTCTACAAGCAAGTTATCCTACTCATGCTTTATTCTAACTTTATATTCTATCTCTAGATTATTTCCCTTACAGATAACCACTGCAGGTAACTTGGAAAGT
>NW_006289824.1:1725611-1731556 GCF_000327345.1 Myotis davidii | reverse complement strand
CCCTTCATATTTTTCTTCAAAATAATCATCTGACCCTGGTGGTTTTCTTCCAGTGATCTTCCAACTGCAGCTGTTCATTTCTATTCCTAATATTCTTGCCTTAGTTCAGGTCATTACTGTCCCTTAAGTAGATTGATACAATAGTCTTTTGACTTACCAGCTTCTAATATTAGCTTTTCTAACAATTTATACAATTACTGATAATATAGTCTCAATTTAAGATTTGTACTTTTAGTTTAAGATAGAAAACCATGAATTTAATCATCTCTTCACCTACCCAAACTCTAACAATCATGTGAAAACATAAAACGCCTGAGGAAATAAAAGCCAACTATCATAAAATCCGAGGAACTCCTTAACCATAGAAAAAAATTGTATCAGATTTATGTTGAAGAAACAGATGAAGCTACATCCTGAGAAACTGGTATTAATTGTGGCAGTTCCTAGATCAGCCCTAAAACGTTTTAAAATCAGTCAAACTCTCCCTTTCTCTTTCTAAGGACAGTCCACATCAACAATGATTTGTGTTCTCAGGCTAATTGAAATGGGCAATTCACTAAGGAAAGCAAATACCTGTCCTGCTGGTTCATGAGGGGGTAGCAGAGCCAAATTAAAAACAATTCTCAAAGAGGTTAAAGAAAAACTAAAAAGGTAGTCTTTCCAAATAGAAAAATATTTTAAATTGCTTCATCTTCAAAGTAAATCTCTCTTTACTTTTGCAAATATTGATCCTCCAACCTGTCTATCAGAAATTCTGTTAGTTGATAACTGTTGATAATTTTTCACTGATTGCCTATTCTATTAAGAGTATTTCATTCCTATACATGATGAAAACAGGAGAATCAAGATAAAGAAACCAAATAACAGACTTTACGCAAAATTGAACTAATTCTAAAAACAGAAGCAATATTAAAGATAATTTTTATTGGCAGAGATTTCAGTGATATATAGTGTTTCCAAACCAATAATAGCTTGCAAACAAACAAAAAAGAGACCTATCTGAGAAAAAAACAAAACTAGGTATCATATATAATAAAAGCCTAATATGATAAGAGTCCGGTCATCCGGTCAGCCGTTCAACCAATCAAAGCGTAATATGCTAATGATACTCTAAGGTTGCTCAACCGCTCACTATGACATGCACTGACCACCAGAGGACAGACAGTCGACCGGTCAATTGGTCGCTATGATGTGCACTGACCACCAGGTTGCAGACGGTCCAACTGGTAGGTTAGCTTGCTGCTGGGGTCCGGCTGATCAGGACTGGGCAAGATGGGCCAGACATGCCCTGGAGCCCTCCTGTGGTCCCTCCCCAGCTGGCCAACCTCCCACGGCCCTCCTGGCCCCAAACGTGCACCAATGGGGACCCTTGGCCTGGCCTGTGCCCTCTCGTAATCTGGGACCCCTCTGGGGATGTTGGAGAGATGGTTTAGGCCCAATCCTGCAGGCCAAGCCGAGGGACCCCACTGGTGCACAAATTCGTGCACTGGGCCTCTAGTAAGAAGTAAATTGCAATTAAAATTTTTGTTATAAAAATGTATGCATGAATAAATTAACAAAGGATTGAATAATCTTAGCATTAATATTTATTTATCAGAAAATGGACATGACCTTGAGTTTCACTTATTTTTGTGTTTAGTTTTTCATCTTCTATTTTAAGCTCTACTCCTTGGAAGTGACCCACAATATTCATTTCAAGTAGCTCCTTTTCTAAAAACGTCTGATTTTGTTTTTCTTGGTGGTGACCTTTATGGTTACTATATAACTGTGCTTTTACTACCTTTTTTGCATGATACATACTGCTTAACTATGAGGAAAACGTTCTTAAATTCTCTTAGATTTTTAAAGAAAAGTTGATGGCAAATATGCTTCTAGTTAAGCATAATTGCCTGGTGCATGAAAATTCATGCATTGGAGGGGGGATCCCTCAGCCCGGCCTGCCCCCTCTCACAGTCTGGAAACCCACAAGGGCGGGAGGCAACCCTGGGATCAGGGGAAGGTGATGCCCCAATCACACCTCTGCTGCTGCCACTGCCGGCAGCTCAAGCCTCGGCCGGCCCTGGTTACCTGAGCCTCGGGCGGCCCTGGGAGGCCCCGGGTGGCCCTGGGTGGCCAAAATCCAAGGCTTGCCGGCACCTTGGGCATCAGCTGGGCAGCTGCCATCCAAGGCTTGCCTGCTCCTTGAGCTGGAACTAGGTGGCAGGGCAGCCAACATCTGAGGCTTGCCTGCACATCGGGCTGGCCCTGGGCAGCTGAGGGACTGAGAGCGGGTCCAGCCACACCGTGCGCCTGCTGCCCCCAAGCTGAGCTGAAATGACTGGGGGACTCCAGCGGGCATGAGGGGACTGGGTGCCGCCATCTTGTGGCTATGGGCTACACCGTCTTTGTGATGGCGTGACGGTCAATTTTCATATTCCCTCTTTATTATATAGGACTAGAGGCTTGATGTATGAAGATTCATGCAAGAATAGGTCTTCCTTTCCCTGGCTCCTGGCACCAGCTTTCCTCCGGCACGTAGGACCTGGGCTGCTTCACTCTGGCTGCTTCCAGGCACCCGGGACCCAGGCTGCTTTGCTCCTGCCACTGTCAGACATCTGGGACCATGGGTGCTTCGCTCTGGCCTCTGCTGCCACCCACAGTGGGCATGTTCCAAGCCATACCGCCGCCGCTCGGAGCAAGCCCCCACAGCTGGTCTTTGTCCACTGGGGCTGGGGGCAGCACGCAGTTCCATCCTGCCCATCTGCATGTGCAGCTCCTCCTTAGTGGTAATGATGCAGCCTCCTTCTGAGCCAGTTGTGATGCCCAGCTAATTTGCATACTTCCTGTATATATATATACTAGAGGCCCGGTGCACAAAAATTTGTGCACTTAGGGTTGGGGCTGTCCCTCAGCCTGGCCTGTGCCCTCCTGCAGTCTGGGACCCCTCAGGGGATGTCCACCTGTTGGCTTAGGCCTGATCCCCAGGGGACTGGGCCTAAGCTGGCAGTCAGACATCCCTCTGGCAGCCCAGCAGCACATGGGGATGTCCACTTGCCAGCGGGGAGCAGGCCTAAGCTGCAGTCGGACATCCTTAGCGCTGCTGAGGAGGCAGGAGAGGCTCCCACCACCACCACTGTGCTGGCAGCCATCAGCCTGGCTTGTGGCTGAGCAGAGCTGCCCCTGTGAGAAAGCACTGACCACCAAGGGCAGCTCCTGCATTGAGTGTCTGCCCCCTGGTGGTCAGTGTGTGTCATAGTGACCAGTCATTCCCAGTTGTTCTGCTGTTAGGGGCAATTTGCATATTACCCTTTTATTATATAGGATATAGATTTCTTTATCTCCACTGTTAGGCATACCTCTGAGAAACTTCTTCATAGTCTCTTTACAACTTAGTCTAACACTTCTCACTGTATCAGTTCTGCATGGGCAAAACTTATAATTCACATCTTCTGGTTTGTATGTCCATGGTTTTGTTTGTTTGTTTGTTCTTATCCCCCATTCTGGGTAGCTCATATTCTCCATAATCAGATAGGAATCAACTCATGGAAGATTAATTGTTTTGCTAAAATATATGCAATTAATTAATGTTAATTAAGGGGATAGTATCTGAATTAACACCCCAGATCATAAATGGTCTATCTATCCAATAAAATTAATAAACATCCATTTGATCATTTCTCCTTTTTGCCCTTTATTACTCAAGTTTTATAAAAGTAAAAATAATTTAGCTTGTAAGAGTAATGTTCAGCAAAATGTTTACCTTACATAGTAAAAAACAAAACAAAACAAAAACTCAGAAGTTATAATAGGATTGTTTTGCCAATTTCTTGCTATTCCAAGTGAGTGAATTAATTATTTAGATTTTTAAAAATACTGTTTATATTATACAATAAAGCATTAGTGAAATATTATTTTTGAATATGTATGTTATATTTGATTATCATTTTATCTTTTAAACACTTAATATATGACAGACTGTTTTAAGAATTATACATATGTTAATTTATTTAATCCTTATAACCATCTTGTAATGTACGTTTTAATATTATCCTCATCCTAACCGTTTGGCTCAGTGGATAGAGCGTCAGCTTGCGGCATCAAGGGTCATAGGTTAGATTCCGGTCAAGGGCATGTACTTTGGTTGCGGGAACATCCCCACTAGGGTGTGTGCAGGAGGCAGCTGATTGATGTTTCTCTCTCATCGATGTTTCTAACTCTCTATCCCTCTCTCTTCCTCTCTGTAAAAATAATCAATAAAATATATTTTAAAAAAAATATTATCCTCAATATACAGAAAAAGAAACTGATGCCCAGATATGGTAAGTAATTCCCTGGCCTATATAGCCACTAAGTAAAGAACAGGATTTGGAGCCAGGCTGTTTAGCTTCAAAACCTTTACTCTTAATAACTTAATGCTATTTTGCCTTTCAACAATGAATATCAAATATTTAAATGTTAAAAAAAGTATTTCAAGCCGTTTTGTTCGCTTCACATATCTCTTGACATGATAGATGAAATGCAAGTAAGGAATGTAATCTTATTTCATATCACCATCCACACAATGTTATAAAGAAGATATGACTTGAAATTTTTTAAAAAGCCCAATGCAATAGTAACTATTGGGAATGAAATAGGATTACTTATTTCTATTATCAATGCCATGTCTTATCTCTATTAATACAAATTAAAAAAAACTATCTTCTAAGTTAAAATCTTGAATTGATAACTTCTGCATAAACATTAATTTATGCTTAATATCTTCTTCAGAGAGAGATGATGGATTTAATATTTTTTGAGATATATTTAGCATTTTGGGGTGTATTTAGACTAGAAAGAGAATGTTTTTAGTCCTTATGTAGCAAAGGAAAAGGTTTAAACATTCATAAAATAAGCTTATATCCTGATTGCAAAGGCTTGGTTTTAAAAGGCAGTAAGTGAATACTCACAAATAAGCATTCAAGAAATTCTTGCTGTTTGCTTAGCTGAAGGCAAAATCTTAACCTTTTGAGGACCTTACAATTTATTTGGAGAATCAAAACTATTATATCTGAACGGGTGAACATAATACTAAAGTGGTATTTTATAGTACTAGCAACTAGAGAAATAGAATCAAATATATGCAGTTTATACTTTATTCATTATTGGAGATGAAGAATGGAGATTGGTCTTAAAGTAAGACTGGGGTTAGAGCTTGGCAGATTCTGGAGGGAACCACAGTTTCTTAGAAAGGAGAATCAAAAACATATACAAGATATGCATGTCAGGCAAAGGGCCAGAAAATAAATATTTAAGTCTATACCCTGCCACATATAGCTTCTGTCAATATATTTTCCTTCTTTTTACTCCCCTCAAGCATATAAAATGTTCCCGCTGCTGGAGGACTGTACATAGCTAATACCTGGGCCAGTGGACTACAGTGTGCCAATTCTTAGTTTAGGATGTCTATGTGGAATTCTACCTGACTGGATTCAGAGTTTAATACTGTACAGCAATGGCAGAGAAGGTGGGAAAGAAAAATAAAGTTGTATTATTAGAATCACCAAAAGCCAAAATAAAGCATTGCACTTGGATTTGATTTTATTCACTAATTATAAGGTGAAAGTATTTACTTCTTAATTAATTTTAAATATTTTTGGCATTAAGCTAAATAGTAATCATTTTATCTTAGGAAATCAAATGAAAAGTGTTTAAATAAATGGGAACATTAAATCAGTTCTTGCTTTATTTCTTTTTGAGTGAAGCCAAAACATTATTTTTTTAATTTCTAATGCTTCTGAAAGTACACCTTTCAATGACATCCAATGATTGCTGGTGTTAATATGTTGACCTTGGATGTCTTAGTGCAAAAATTAAATGAAGACCATATGTGGTGGTTTTCTTTGGAGATGGTGTGTATTTTTGTACTCTGAAATCAAGGAGAATGTTATTGAAACCAATCCTAAGTGTTTTCTATTTGTCACAGCTGG
>NW_006289824.1:1723381-1725573 GCF_000327345.1 Myotis davidii | reverse complement strand
ATGTTGTACCTAGGTCCTAGTAGGTCCTAGTAAGCACGCAACACGCGCTTAGTTGTCAGAGTTCCCTAGTGAAATTCAGAGGTTTTGAAAAGTTCCTGAATACTCACAGCATCTTTACTATCCTCACGTGTGGAATCCTTACACAGTAGCTTTCCTGGTATGATCTATGAGCATGAATATATGCAATGCATAGTTTATATATTACACACGTGGAATGCGTTGTTACCATCTGTATTTTCCCTTCTGATTAGTCAATTTCTTATTATGTATATTGAAAGATTATACAAACATTTAAAATGTAGAAAAGAGAGTGAAAATCTCAGGAGAAAACACTGATAATAAAACTTTTACGGAGATGGATGCATGTTTTTCATTATGATTACATGAGAAAAACATAGCAGTGCGTGCAGGACTGCTGGGAAAATTCAGTGAAATTGATATTGGATCACGACTGGCAGAAGGGAGGCAATTATAATATTAATTGATGATATCAAGGTGCAATTTTTAAGTAAAATGTTTCATTCAGAAGGCTAATAAAAATAATATCCAAAAGAATTCTCACTTCTAAAGGTCAGCCACTAAGTATGAGTATAAAAATTTATAAAGAGGAATTAAAGAGAACACAGAAAGCAGACAACTTTATTAAAACAATAAATTACTAAAAGTATTAAAGTTGCTTAGATGTGCATGTTTTAAATCTACAAAGTTTAAGACTCAACTAAAGCAAATTTGCTTACATAAGAATATAAATACTAAGCTAGAGACAAAATCTTCCATTAGATCCTAAATTAATGGTAATTTTAAATTACCCCTGGAGGGTATGTTTACTGATATTGAAAGAGGAAAGAGCGAGAGAGAGAGAGAGAGAGAGAAAGAGAGAGAGAGATTGACAAGAGAGAAGCATCAATAAGCTGCCTTCTACGCACATGCCAACAGGAGGAATTGAACACACAACCCAGGCATGTGTCCTGACTGGGAATGAACTCACAACCTTTTTTTAGTGTACAGAATGACACTCCAACTAAAAAAGCCATCCGTCAAGGGCTTTAGTAAGTTTTTTAGTCTAAGAGAAATGCAATCTGAGAAGCTTTTCTATGAGTTTATCAAAACTGTAATATTGTATTCCTATAGTTGATTGGTGGGCAAACTTGTAATATGTTTTTTTAAATCATTGTTATAACATATACATGTTATTATTATTTAATTCTCACTGGAGGAGTGAGGATTTTTTTCCCTGTTAATTTTTATAGAGAGTGAAAGGGAGGGGGCAAGGGGAGAAAGAGAAAAAAAAAGAGAGGGAGGAGAGAGAAGCATTGATGCAGTGGCTCTGGTGCTGGCAGGAGGTGAAAGTGGGCCATCGCTGGCAGCGAGTGCGAGTGGTGGCTGCCCATCCCTATCACTCCTCAGGAGCAGGGGGAAGTGGAGAAGCCCTGAGGGGCAATCAGGGCTGGCAGCCGCTGCTCACACCATTTGACAACACTGAGTGATTGGGGCCAGCAGCAGGTGCGAGTGCTGGGCGGGAACGCAGTGCACAGGAGCAAAGAATTTTCAGTAACCACCAGAGGCTTGCCCGAATGACAGCAACCAGTGCCTCACCTCGGTCTGGCACCCCCCCTCACCTGCTCCACTATCCCACCGTGGCTGGTGCCCACCATGTTCCATGCTCTGCCACCTGCTGCCAACACCCACCATGCTCTGCGCATGCCCCCAGTGGTCAGCGCACGTCATAGCAACCAGTTGTTCAAATATTCCACCATTTGATCTATTTGCATATTAGCCTTTTATTATATAGGACTAGAGGCATGGTGCACAAAAGTTTGGGAACTCAGGGGGGGAGAGGGGGTCCCTCAGCCCGGCCTGTGCGCTCTCGCAGTCTGGGACCCCTCAGGAGATAATGACCTGCTGACTTAGGCCTGCTCCCAGGTGGCAGAGGGCAGGCCCAATCCCTAGGTACAGGCCCTGGTCGGGCTCAGAGCAGGGCTGATTGAGGAGTTGGAGCGCCGTCCCCTGTCATGCACAGAGCAGGGAGGATTGGGAGGTTGTGATGCCACCCCCAGTCATGCTCAGGGTAGGGCCAATTGGGGGATTGGGGCACCATCCCCTGTCACACTCAAGGCAGGGTCGATGGGGAGGTTGCTGCGCCACCCCCTGTCATGCACAGAGCAGGGCCAATCAGGGGGTTGGGGTATTTC
>NW_006289824.1:1719195-1722890 GCF_000327345.1 Myotis davidii | reverse complement strand
GCAAGCCTCATGTTCGCTTCAAGCTGCCTGGCTGCCGGCCGCCATCTTGGCTGGCAGTTAATTTGCATATTGCCCTGATTAGCCAATGGGAAGGGTAGCAGAGTGACACCAATTTGCATGTTTCTCTTTTATTAGTGTAGACTAGAGGACCACTGCACGAATTCATGCATCAGTGGGGGCGCTTGGCCTGGCCTGTGGGATCTGGCTGAAAATGGCTCTCAGACATCTCCTGAGAAGTCCTGGATTGTGAGAGAGCACAGGCCAGGCAGAGGAGCCCACTGGTGCATGATCGGGGCCAGGGAGGGATCTGGGAGGTTGGCCAGCTGGGGAGGGGCTGCAGGAGAGCTCCAAGGTGTGCCCGGCCTGTCTTGCTCAGTCCCAATCGGCTGGACACCAGCAGCAAGTTAACCTATTAGTGAGAGCATCTGCCCCCTGATGGTCAGTGCAAGTCATAGCGAGCAGTTGAGTGGCCTTAGCATATTATTAGCATATTACTCTTTGATTGTTTGAATGGCTGTCTTGAAAACTGGACACTTGGGATATTAGGCTTTTATTATCCTATATAATAAAAGGCTAATATGCAAATAGACCGAAACAACCAAACAACCAAACAACAACAAAAAATGGTCTCTATGATGTGAACTGACCACCAGGTAGGGTGCACAGGACATGGCAGGGGTCAGCTGTGGCAGATGGTGGAGCAGGTGAGTGAGGTCGCCAGACCAAGGCAGGGTGCCAGTTGCTGTCATCAGGGCGAGCCTATGGTGGTTACTGAAAATTCTTTGCTCCCGCTTCTGCCATGGTCCCACCTGGTGCTCTCCCCCACTGCTGGTGCCAGAGCCACTGCTCATACTCACTGCTGGTGCCAGGCGCCAGCCCCAGTCGCTCAGCACCATCAGCAGGTGCAATCAGTGGCTGCTGGCCCCAATTACCCCTGAGGGCTTCTGCACCACCTTGCCCTGATCCTGAGGGGTGATCTGGCCAACAGCCACCTCTCCCACCCACTGCCAGCAACAGCCCTGCTTGCACCCGCAACCAGCACTAGAGCCGTCGCTTGCACCCGCTGCCAGTGCCCAGTGCCGGTCCCAATCGCTCAGTGCCATCAGTGGGTGTGAGAGGCGTCTGCTGGCCCTGATCACCTCTGAGGGCTTCTCCACCTTCCCCTGCTCCACAATCAGTGCAGCAGCTGCCACTTGCAACCACTAATTGTGTTGGCTTTGCTCACACCCGCTGCTGGCACCAGCCCCAATCACTCCGCACTTTCAGCAGGTGCAAGCAGGGTCTGGTACCATCAGCGTGTGGGAGTGGCGGCAGTGGGAGCAGGACTGCCTGCAGCCGGGACCAGAGGCCCCCGCAGGAGGGACTGGATGGGGGCATGGCGGATGGGCCGAGACCCATCCCTATGCCTACTGCAGCCTCGCGGCCCATAGTTCCTTTCAAAGTACATGAATTTGTGCATGACCAGAACACATCCAGTCACTATGATATGCACTGACCACCAGTGGGCAGATGCTCAATGCAGGAGCTTCCCCCTGGTGGTCAGTGCACTCCCACAGTGGGAGCGCCACTCAGCTGACAGAGATGAGCAGCACTCACATAGCGGGAGCAGCTGCTCAGAGGGTGGGTCCACAGTGGCCCAGCTGATCTGGATGAGTGGTGCTCCAACAGTGAGCTGATCCCTGCAGGCCACAACGCTCACCAGTACAGGAGTCCATGCACCGGGTCTTTAGTCTAATATATATGTGTATATTTATTAAATATGCTTTTTAATTAAATAAACACCATTTGTAAATTTATTATCTGTACAGTTCCTCCTAATTTTGTTTTAATCTTCTATAAATATCGCAGTATTTTGACCAATGAGTTGAGTTTGGTATTACTTTTGATGAAATTTTGTTTCAAATTTACAAAATAAGCCAATTACCTTCCTAGAATGATTCAGCTAGAGTTATTTTCTGATCTCTTCTGAAATCCTTGAAGTTATTATAAGAGAGTAGTAGACATTGTGAGATTTTATGGTACCTCAGATTGGTATGTATGACCTTTAGAAGTGAATGGACATATTTAGCCACAAGGACTTGAAAATACAGTTAGCATAAGCTGAACAAGAGATAGGAAGCCAAGGCTATATTTGGAAGATTTATTTTTTTATTATGTTTCCTACTTTGAAGTCCTACTTACAGTTATCTTTTGGTTTACTTCTTATTTCTAATTCTTAAAATATAAAAAGAGCAAAAATATTCAAAAGTTTCTTACTATGGTGATTAATATCTAAGGCTTATTAAAAAACAAACAAACAAACGAAAAAACAGCCAACATAAGATACATAAAAGAACAGGGAGGTAGGAAAATATAAAATAAACTTTAAAAATACAAAAGAAAATAAACATTATACTATTAAGAAGAAATATAGGCGAAGATTTGTCTGTATGTTGTGTGGCATTTTGCAGATGAGGGAAACTATTTCCCTTTTACAACCTGCCATAGGAAATAAATTTGTCTTCTTCAGTAAGATGATTGCTTTATGAACTGTTATACTTTTGATGAATATATTTTCCAATCGAAATCAAAATGCAGTTATGAACTTTTTAGAGCAAGACCTGCATATCACAGCAGGGCTGAGAGAAGCTGAAGGTCAAAGGGGGAATTCCTCCGTGCTAGGACTTGTTTTTGCAAGCTATGCCAATATCCACAAAGTCACTGGTACTCATTCTCAATGGAAAGGACACAATGAAAGAAAAAATTCAGAAGAAAGCTTCATAGCTATTCATAATCTCACATACAAAATACTGTGAAAATAACAGCACACACAAAACTTTCTCCCAATAGCACCATATGCATTTTCATTAAATTAGTCATAATAATATTTCTTAAACTAGTAACTACAAACCGGAATATGTTTTCTTTGTTAAATATTCAATGTCATTTAAATTTTATTGACTATTGTTACACTTTGAAATAATTATCAGGAAAGCCACATATTAGAGTACTTATTTTAAATAGGAAATGATAATCTATTAAAGGTCAAGTGTATTGCATGGATGAATCAATTGGTATGTTTTACAAAGAGAGCACCAGAAGAGATCAAGTACAGATATATTTCATTGCATTTGAATAGAGACAATATTAAAATTCTTATATTACTCTATTTAAAGTAATATTCTCACAATACAAATTATAAATGTCTTTTGTGAGAGAAAAAACTTCATGAGTTTGTCACAGATATCTATAAATATGCCTTCCTAAGCCTTCAGATTCTCAGGTCTTAAAACAAAGAGTACTATGTGTAGTGGAAAGATCAATCACTAAGAGTAAAAAAGTTTAAACTGTGATACAAATGCACTAACGAATTTACCATATGAACTTGAAAGCTTATTTAAAATCTTTGTGTTATTTTTTCAATGCTACAACTTGAAAAGTTATGGACTAAACTAGTCTTCTCATCACAAATCATGTCCTTTTAGAAACTGATATTGTTGTGAAGAGAATATCAACCTATCCTATCTAATAAAAGACAAAAAGGGTAATTAACCGTACCTCCGCTGCACTTCCCATTGGCTAATCAGGGCAATATGCAAATTAACTGCCAACCAAGATGGTGGCCGGCAGCTACACAGCTGAAGGGAACATGAGGCTTGCTTGCTCCAGTGACAGAGGAAGCCAACGTTCCCCACCTGACTTCGGCCCTGCTCTGT
>NW_006289824.1:1713904-1718714 GCF_000327345.1 Myotis davidii | reverse complement strand
GCGACTGCAGCTTAGGCCTGCTCCCTGCTGGCAAGTGAACATCCCCAGAGGGCTGCCAGGCTGCCAGAGGGATATCTGATTGCTATCTTAAGCCCAATCCCCTGGGGAGCAGGTCTAAGCCAGCAGGTGGTCATCCCCAGGGGTCCCAGACTGCGAGAGGGCACAGGCCAGGCTGAGGGAATCCCCCACCCCCAAGTGCACAAATTTTTGTGCACCAGGCCTCTAGTTTTAATATTTTAAAATCTTCTTACAAAATAGAATATCAAGTCTCATTACTCATAACTGAAATTTTATCAATTAAATGTGATTTCTCATCACATGATCTTTGAATGTCCAAATGTAGATAAAAACATCTGTTTACATATGCTATTTTTTCCTAGGTAAATATTTTGAAAATATGGAGAATCTATGGAAGAGTGCAATGCAAATATTATGTTTTTATATTTAACTACTTTGCACAAAACCTGCCATAGCTCAAATATATTCTTTTGTATTAGTTTGAAGTGTTATTTTGTGTTTTTGTTAATCCTATATCAAATTTAGTCATTTCTGCATTTTTGAACAGTTACATATAAAATCAATACTCAAGTTAGTTTAGTTGATTCCAGTGTTCTCACTTGAGATTGTATTATATTTACTTTATCAAAGTAATTATTTTTCTATAATCTTGAGTTTGCATATCTAACACAGCCTTAATCCATTGATTATTTAGGGGTTAAGCTTTGACAATCCATCCTAAGCTATCCTAAAATTCTATACCATACAAGTTATCTTTTATAGTTAGCAATTATTTACTAAACATAATGGATCACTGGTATTTCTCACCAAGCAGTGTTTCTTTTACTATTTCTATGGTCATGATCAGTGCAGTGTTCCTTTCCCTATGTGAAAAATGGAAATTTTCATTCTAATTATTCCCTTTATCAGCTTTAAAAAGTGACTATTGATGTTGTCTCTACTTTCCAAATAATTTCTTCCTTATTTCTTTATGTTTTTACTGACATTGCTTATTAAATATTAAAAGCATAAAGTGGAGAAACATTTGTATTGACTGCAATATATCTTATAGCTTGGGTGGTACAAACAATTTTTCATTAATCGTCAGCAATTACTTATAGTGGCTTCTTCATGTGAAACATTTAAAAAATCATAAATATTTAACAGTGCAGTTCCAGACATTTACTTATTTAATATTTTGAACTGAATTGAGATAGCATTTTAGTATATTTTTATACAAGTCATGTGAATATCCTTTATTTTTATTTAATTTACACATGGTTAATTCTTTTCATTTATTGCAAGATAAACTATAAAGGACTTTGCTTTGACATGTATCTGTAATTCCATCTTTAATAAAAAAAAATAACCTGTGAAACTCAATAAGGTAGATTTTTTTTTTCATTCAGAGAGACAAAATTGCATATGGATCAAAGGTTTGATGTCAGACAAATTTGGATTTTTTCTTTAATTTAGCTCAAGAAAACCTGAGAGATCCTGGAACCTGTTACTTAATATTTCTAGTCCCCAAACCCTCATCTATAGAATAGCAATGATGGCACTTAAAACATAGGCTGTTTTGAATATTAAGTAAGGTCATTTTAAAGCAGTTATGGGAGCACTGGCATTTAGTGGACACTAAATAGAGTCTATCAGTTAACAATATTTATGTTAATAAGTTAGATAGAAGATAAGGATTGTGTGGCTAGGGAGATAGTTTGCCTGGCACAGTAGGATTAAAGGAACTCTGTTCTCACTATACACTAACTTATTCAGACTCACTATGGACTTGCTTTACTACAATAATTCTGTCCACCTGTCTACTTTACAGCATTTACTATATTATAATTAAACATTGCAGTTTTATCTTGATATACAGTGCCTTTTTATTCTTACGTGCATTTGTGATTCTGGATAGTGTTTGCACCAAAGCATTTACTAAGGGAATAAATATGTGAGTGAGTGTGAGTTTGACTGCGAATAATGGTCTGTGAACTAAGCAGCAACTGAGAACAGGTAGCACCTGGGGTAGAATGGGCACTCATCTGGAAATAAGGAACTTGCTTTGGATTGCTGTGTTTACAAGACAGGCAAGAGAATAGTGCATAAAATAACACAAACAAATAAAACTCTTGTTTGAAGTGCCACTAAGTGATTGGGGAAAAGAATAAAGTTGAATGCCATTATCAAAATACCTATAATCAAAGAAATGGAACTAAATTTGATTTTGGAAGGAATGTGTTCTTTAAAGGAAGCAAAGAGAGATAGAGGAATAGCTTTATGGAATCATACACTTAAGGCATATGAAGAGAAAGGGAGTGAAAGAGGAAATTAGAAAAAAGCTAGGTTGACTGAAAAGGGAAAATTGAAGCAAATGCAGTATCACTCATGCAAGGCAAGGGAACCCACTAAGGAGAGACAGGTCAGCTCCCTAATACCAGACAAAATGTACTCAATTCTATCACATGTGATATGAAGGGGGGGCACAAAGATTAATATGAACACAGCACTTAAACAAAAAAAAATTACATTCTAACAGGGTGAGGAACATGAAAATAAGCATACCATGAGCATAAGGAGGATTAGTGAAAGAAAGAGAAATGTGCTGTGTTAATTCAGAAAGAACTATTTATTGTAACTTAGAGAAAGTTTTATGCAGAAGGAAGCACCATAGTGCCTTTTTATTGTATTTTATAAAATCTTGGTAATAATTTTCATCATTTATGATTTCTGTCTTTTCTTTGCCCTGTTTTGGAATTCTTTCTCCATTTTTATGTTTCCATTTAGAGGGCAATCCTGAGAAGATCCCTTTTTATTTCTGGCAGGCATGCTTTCAATGACATAGGGAGACCTGACTAGCCTCCCCTATTTTCATCAGCCTTCAGTCATGATTATAAACAGGAGAAACTATAAGGTGACTCTATTACACATTCCTGTTGACTCTCTCAAGTGTACTGTGTGTATTCCAACAATCAAGAACATTTGTGACCCTGTCCATTGTGTATTAGTGGTGACAGGTTCGATCCCCAGTCAAGGCTAGGTCACTGGGTTGTGGTTTGCTCCCCAACCTAGGTTGGGGCATATGCAGGCAGCAACCAGTTGATGTGTCTCCCTTACATGATGTCCTCCTTTTCTCTCTCTCTCTTTGAAAAACAATGGGAAAAATGTCCTCAGGTGAGGATTAGCAAACAAACAAACAAACAAACAAACAAAGAACATTTCTAGGATTGGAAAAACTAAGGAATAAAGAATGTAACAGGAATTTATGGAAAATTTATTAGAGGAAAAGTGAGACTTTTAGTCATTGTCCTTTAAGTTAAGGCCCTAAATTGAATCTTGCATGTGTTCGGTGTGGATAAAAAGGGGGCACTGTAGTAAATCTAATCCAGAATAACCTCACAGGGTGATCTGGTCATAAATTCCTAACCAGACAGGTCCTGGTGGGTGGTCAGGCCCCAGGCATATAACTTCTTTAGTAAAAGGTTTATCTTTGCCTTAACAAGCCCTGTTTATTGTTCTTGTACATCCAGGTTAACACACCTTTACATGCCAGCATAATACTCTTTTTTAGACCTCTCAGAAGAAACCACCCTCAAGACAGCACATCTCTTGTTAAAAACCTTGTAATTCAATCCCTGTCTTGCTTTCTCTCACCTTCATGTAACCTTCCCTACATTCCCTCCTGAATTCCAGATGCATAAAGGAAACTGCGAAACTGTTATTGCCTGAGCATTTAAGATCTTGCTTCCTGGTAATTGTCATCAGTATTGCACCAATTCATAAGCGTTTTCTACAGGTTTGAACACTTCTTACATTGACATAAGAAAGAGTCAGTCGTTCATGAAAAGATAGCAGAAATGTTTCAAAGGAATATTTTAGCTATTCATAAAATCAGGACTCACAGCTGGACTACAGTGGCATCCCCATTACGCTCTTTCTCAACCCAGAGCCACGGTATGTTACTGGTTATTACAAGTCTATTATAACAAACTTACATACACATTATAAACAACTTCCTTCTAGAACAGCATTGCCATAGAATGTGATCCAAGATATTTCTAAATCAAGTGTTGACAAAAAAAAAGAGAGAAACTGAATTACCTAAATACTTTATCAAATAGTCACAAGTTAGGTGCAAGTTTAAACATAGAAGAAAACCTTTTTTCAAGGAAATTTCACCATGCATACATTGGATTGTGTCTGTGCTGCTGTAATGCTTTATAATTCTTATAAATAAATAACACATGACAGATAAATAACTTCTGAATTAAAAAGCTGAAAGGATAATGAAAGGGAAATGGACCTCCTGAGAGGTAGGATATCTCCCCTTTATTTATACTAAGCATAGGCAGAAAAAGAGCTTGCCCATTAAAGTATTTAGTACTGTGTGATTGATAACAGTCTCAATTTTCCTCTTTTTCTTAGTAATGTTAATGGAATTGTTATGCCCAGATTTCAAGATCCCCAAGGAAACCACACCAGGGAGCCAGTCCGATGCAAAAGCAGAAGGTCCTTTACTTGAGCTGGACAGCTCGACTCCCCCCCTCCTGGCCGACGCAGCGACCGGAAGCAGAGTGCCACCCGTGAGAAAATCAGGGCTTTAATAGGGGGGTGGAGTGAGGGGAGGGGAGCTGACTGTGGGCCCTGCCGATTGGCCAGGCGCAAGTCGGGTCTCGTTACACAGGATGTGGTCATCTCTATGGCGCGCATGTTCCTTGATTGTCATTGGTTAGTTTAAAGAAATCCCAGCTTCCGGGAAGAAGGTACTTTCCTGAGCACATGGCGACTGTCCCAACATGGAGGATCCGCGGTA
>NW_006289824.1:1702451-1710081 GCF_000327345.1 Myotis davidii | reverse complement strand
TGTTGGCTTGTTACATATATTTCAAAGGAACAGAGAAAGAATTGACAATTGCAAGTTTTCTATAGTAAATTCAATAAGAAAGATGAGGTCAGGGGCCTTTATTCAGGAAGAAATCTATCTGAAGTTCAATCAAAGCTAAGGGGAACACTGAGGATGATGCCTTACTCATATTTCTTCAGTTGACTGTTATATATTCATGGAATCAGCAAGAAAATCAATACTGCCATTTCAATACAACATGGCGATATTTGGTGCCCAAATTATGTGTGAGCATTAAAGAAGTTATTACCACTTCTCTTTTAACTGCTTCTCAATCTTTTGAATCTTAAAATTCCTATGAGAAAGTAGAGGGAGAGTGAGGGGGGAGGAAAGGGACTGGGGAGAAGAGGAAGGCGGAGCATTATTTGTATGAAAATTTCCACAAAGAGAAATGTTGAAAACAGTTTTACAGCCGCCTTTACTTCATATAACTCTCCTGGTGAGATAAATATGAGCTTTTGTTCAAACAAACAGGTCAATCAACACCTATTGACAAACCAATAGTCAAGAACAAATTCTGACTTCTTTATCTAAAAGATTCTTTTTGTTATGCCCAGATTTCAAGATCCCCAAGAAAACCACACCAGGGAGCCAGTCCGATGCAAAAGCAGAAGGTCATTTATTGAGCTAGCTAACTCGACCCCGCCCTCCGGCAGCGATCGGAGGCAGAGTGCCACCCGTGAGAAAATCAGGGCCTTTAATAGGGGGGTGGAGTGAGGGGAGGGGAGCTGACTGTGGACCTGCCGATTGGCCAGGCGCAAGTCGGGTCTTGTTACACAGGATGTGGTCATCTCTATGGCGCGCATGTTCCTTGATTGTCATTGGTTAGTTTAAAGAAATCCTGGCTTCCGGGAAGAAGGTACTTTCCTGAGCACATGGCGACTGCCCCAACATGGAGGATCCGGGGTGAGATGGAGGGCATAGCCCTTGCCCTTTCAGGAATGTGATAGTTAAGGCACTTATGAATGATATTATTTTGTTTTGTTCTATTTGAAAGGTAGTGGAATATGCCACCCCAAAATATATGCATTGGCGTAAGGACTATTTTGAACTGATCACTTAAGAAGTAACAGACTCAGGAGAAGTCCTAAAAATAGGGTAGAAGTTACCCTTTTACAAGGTACATTTATATTTATAAAGAACATCTCCATTTTTAATGGTGTCTCCCTCTCTGTATCAGGAAGGATGATTCTAAATCACCAGAAATTCTTATCCATGGGGAAGGCACAGACTTAAATCTGTATGACAAACCTTACCTTGTTTGCCTTGCTTTCCCTGGTAAGGTCCCATAATTCCCCACTCCTCACACCCACCTCTTTGTCTTTAGCTGAGGATGGTATTTAAGGTTGTGGCTTAGACTGTTACAGAAGAACAAAGAAATACCCAGCACGCTTCCTAGAGAAAGGGACGTACGCTGTTTATTAACACTAGTGGACTCAGGGAATAATTTCCAAATCAGAGTGAAGTAACATGCAGAGGCTTCGCTTTTTACAACTTTCTGGGGTCTTTGTCTTGCAGATATGGTTCTGCCCCCTTTCCTGGGCTTACAGGAAGGCCCCCAGGTGTTGATTATCTGTCCTGGGGCCAGCGATAATGAACTTCCCTCCCCCCGCCCCCCAGGGCAGTGCATTATTCACAGTTTTTATGGCCTGACACCCTTGCAAGACCAGTTTCCTCCTCAAGACTATCTGTGAGAGCTGCTCATTTTGTCTGGGTGTCTTCCATGTATGCATGAGGTATACATTTTAATAAAATTTTGCTTTTTTGTTATTAATCTGTGTTTTACTTCAAAGGATCTTAGTCTAGAACTTAGAAGGTTCCAGGGGGAAAAAAAATTCTCCCTTACATATTCAACTAGGGCTTTCTAAATATGTAGGAGATGGTATATTTCTTTATAACAAAGCACATTTCCAAATAATTTGAAAATTTCAGGGTTACACTTTTAGTAGATTCAGCTTATATATTCTTAGTTTAACCTTAATATAATGCTTTATATTATTAACAGTGGAAATCTTATTTATATCCCTGCTTGTGTAGAGATTTAAAAATGGATAACCAGGAATATGACTGACATTTTTGTCCTGCCTATTTATAATTTGGTTGGGAATTGGCATGGACTCACCAAGATTAAAAAATAAAAATTAGAGGATAAATATTAATCCTGTTTCAAGTTTGAATTTTTATGATCTCCTCTACATGGTTTATAATATTGAAATGATCTCACTTAGAAGGTTATTGCATAGTAAATCCATTCATGTCAGGAATAGCTTTTTAAATTGGTCTTGGCACCAATAATTTGACCATAACAAGAGATTTCTCTGATAAAATGAAGAGACTATGTGAATGTGAAGGTGCCTGCATTAATATAAACTTCGACAATGCTCTTTGGAAATACCCTTCTTTCCCCCCCTAAATAGAGGGGTTTCAAAAAAATGAATCAATGAAAAATGAACTCTTAACAGAGATTGATTCCATGAACTCTTTTAACAGAGATTGATTTCTTGAGAAATAATATCAGTAAAACCTTGAGACAAATATTGCTAGAAAGAGTTTTCAAATTGACCTGTTTTGTTGTTTATTGGCCCTTGGAAGTGATATTTTGCTCTAGATAAAAAGACTTGCTGTAATTTTGATGTAGTTGTAGATGCTTCATAACATCTACAACTATAGAATTTTAGCTATATTGCATTATGCTTTAAATCATATTTTATTTTAGACAATTTCAATAATAAATATTATAAATGTTTTGCATCAATGAGTTAGTATAATTATTCTTCTAACCATGATATGGTAAGTATGAAAAAAATCACTTTCACTGAAAGTTCTAATACCAGATAAAATATGAGGCACCAGTTTTCAGACATTGTGCAACCGTCAGTACAAGGCTGTGATTCCATATACAGGGAAAACATGCCAGATGAGATTTAGCATTACCTGGGCTTCTGCCTGGGAGCCCATCAGACTGAGGTGAAGAAGGTTGAAGTTAAGAGCATAGGATTCTCAGGAGCAAGGGAAACAGAAACTGGAGTGTGTGCCTGCTGTGGCAGTAGGAATTGGAAAGAAAGAGTATCAAAGACAAGGAAGCTACTTAAAGAAAGTATTCAAGAAATTTATAAGGACGAATACTAAGCTGAGCCTACATTGGCTTAGACTCGACAGGGCTGGCAGAAAATTGCTGCAGATGATCTCTGAGTTGAATGGGAACTCCAAAGGTGATTTAGGTCTGAGAGACAAAGGAGTTCTAAATAATTTGAGTAAAAAAAAAAAAAAATGTATCGTACATCCGGCCTAATCTGCTACACGCTTTATGAGATGGGCTAGTCTAGCTTTGTATACTTTACTAGTGACTGGTGCACAAAATTCGTGCACATTAAAAGGGAATTAATTAGAAGAAGTATTTTAATATTGTTATTTGCCCTTTCTCTATAGTAGAAGTGTCAGAGATGAAAGAAAATTAGTAAAATGTATTTGAAAATCTCCCTCCTGTCAGAGTCCGGGGTGCGCCACAGGAACCAGAGTCAATTCCGCACCCACCCACACGTGCCTTGAAATCCTGCGAGACCCAGACCTGGCCGGCCTCACCCCCATTGGTCTAGATCCAAACCCTGCTGGCCCCACCCCTGTCAAGCCCTGCTGGGAAGGGGGTGTGGCCTTAGGTCCCGCAGCGTGGTACCAGGGTGGAGGGCACAACCTCAGGTCCCTGCTGATTGCATGTTAAGGCTCGTTATGGGAACTCGGCCTCCACTGTGGGCACAGTCATCTTGTGTTATGGAATCCTGCCTCTGCTGTGGGTGCAGCCATCTTGTGTTATGGAATCCCTGCCTCTGCTGTGGGTGCAGCCATCTTGACCATTACAGAGTGATGGTCAATTTGCATATTCCCTCTTTATTAGATAAGATATCTTCCTTAGGATAACTTAAAAACAAATATTTTTATAACAATGAATTTGATGCATTAATATACTAACTTCCTCTGAGCAAAAACACAACATTCTTTAAGGAGACTCAACCATCACAATATCTAGCATACAACTAAAAGTTAATTTTATAAAAGGCATTTTCTGGATATAAAGAAGTGTGGAAATTGTAACTTCCTCCTAAAGGCATATTTTTGTTTCTTCACTTTGTTTGTATATTTGAGAGGTTTTTGCTTGTGTATTTTGTCTGTTTTTGTTCTGCTTTTGTTGTGGCAAGAGTTAATACAGCACTCTTTTTCATGATTATTCTCATGTGCTTCTTCTGCTGCCTTTTTCCCCAAGTGCATAGCTAAAATTTAGTAATGGAATAAGTTACTAAACGTGCCACATAAATTTGCATCAGAATAAAGAATTCACCAGCAAAAATTTTAAACAAACTTAAAATTCAACAACTCTTCTTACATCCATAATAGTGGGGACACAGGACAAACTGCAGGCAACACGATTGGAGAGACCAACAGGAGAATACTGGGTACCAGAAATTCCTGGGGCAGAGACACAGAAGTAGAAACATTTGCAGGAATATAAAAACCTGAACTGTAATTGGCAAATTGCTGGGAGCTAAGCCTAACAAGTCTGAGCGTTAACAATTCTGCTGGGGTATTGTCAGTGCCAACCTTACCTGCGGGAAGGAAAATACCCAACTGTAGCCTACTCTAGCCATTCTGCCCTAAAAGGGGTGGAACTATTGAGAAGCACTTGTGAAATTTACAGTCTAAAAGGTAGGCTCAGTAAAAGATTGAGACTTAATCATAGAGTTATAGAACTATTTATCTCTCCTAAGATCCTACTACTGAGTTACTAAAGACCTATTGACTACAAAATGTAATACTCAGTACCTCATATTTTACTATTAAGAAAAAAAAACAAAAACAAAACTATAAGACATACTGAAGCAGGATCGGAAAAAGTTAGGGAAAACCCATGACAAGTGGAGTGAGGTAGTAGGAGCTGACATCCTCTCACCAAAGCCTCCACTTCTGAGCATGATCAAAGGCAGGAAAACCTCTGTGGTGGTCACAGAGGTCAACAACAACAAAGGCTGACTAGAACCAGATCATTCTAAGATTCAGAAAAAAGTGACCAGAGGCCCACCCTAAAGCTCATTCTACCATCATTGTAATTAGAATTGATTAACACCACACAAAGAAGGGGGTGTGGACAAGTGGGATGACCACCATGGCCCTTCTGGAATGCAGGTCATATTAGGAACAAGTTCCCCTCCATACCAGGAGGTGGACACAAAATTCAAAAACTAACCCATAAAATCCTAAGAACTAAGCTACCATGTATGCAACTCACTTGGGAGTTAGCCTATGTCCACTTAGACATGTACTTTTAGCTTCTTTCACAGCAGCATTCCTTTTATCTACTTGAATAAAAATGTTTTGTTCTCACTCCCACTTGTCCTTGGAATTTTTCCTGGTGAGTCTAGAATCTGGCATTTGCATGACATGTGTAAGTCCCCATGTTGAGGGAAGAGAGGGCCTGCCCTCAGCAGGGAAACAGTCTGGTAACAGTACCCAAAGGCAAAGAACACGATTTGAAAAAACAGAACAAATATGATATAATAAACCACATATGGCAGGGATATTGGAATGGTCAAACTGGGAATTTAAAACAACTATAATTTGGCACAAGAACAGACATATAGACTATGGAATAGAACAGAGAACCCAGAAATTGACTCAAGCCACTATGCTCAATTAATACTTGACAAAGGAGGCAAGAGCATACAATGGAGTCAAGACAGTCTCTTCAATAAATGGTGTCGGGGAAATTGGACAGATACATGCAAAAAAATGAAACTAGACCACCAATTTACACCATAGACAAAAATAAACCCAAAATGGACAAAATACTTAAATGTAAGACCTGAAACCATAAAAATATTACAAGAATCCGTAGGCAGCAAAATATCAGACTTATCTCCCAGCAATATCTTTACTGATACAGCTCCTGGGACAATGGAAACTAATATATTTAAATTTATATTTTTCTGCATATGAATATTTGCTTCCCTTCTTTACCCAAACTAACCACTATACTTAAAATGCGGTTATGGTAGTTACTTTCTCCATCACTTAAAAATTTTATTGAAATAACCTGCATTTTTAAATGGTTGATAAAACTGTTTTACTGTATTCCTCACTACTTTAGGAAATACTTCTTACCATTCACTTGAAATTTTACAGATATATTTTCAATTTCCTTTAAACTTAAAGTTATCAGTTATAATTAATAGCTTCTTACTCAAAATATTTTTTCTAATCACCTTTATAGTCTGAATCACATTTCTTTGTTCATTTGTTTTCTTTATTATTATTTTTTTTGCTTATTTTTTTTTCAAGGAACTATTTCTTATTAGTTTTATGACTAAGGAATCATTATAAGTCTGATAATATAATTGATAGAGGTTGTTTCTTTAAAAATAATTTACATTAAAAATAATCATGGCTTTTTTTTATTCTGGTTGACTCTGATTATAAAACACTATACTCAAATCTTAAGGCCTAAGACAATGTTCTCTACCTAAGCATTTAGCCTCTCCTTTACTCAGATAGAGTAGTTTAAATTGAAAAAAGTTGGGCTCACAAAATGGGATCATTTAAGTTTTACTTTACAGAACTGCATTCAATGACAGAATAAAAATATTATGGTGACATAAAGACAATGCTGCAATGATGGTGAGCATCCCCTGAGAGATTGTGCAGATATTCAAACTACTATTATGACATAGGGAAATATCTTCCCTCAAGTAATAATAGTTTTGTTGCCACATGATTCTTTCTAGATATTTTACCAGATATGGGACTTGAACAACAGAAGGCAAATTGTAAATGAAAGCCAGGACAAAGTTCATGTCATTATATTGATTATGACCTTGCATTTCTTGCAACCACGCTATTTTACATGTTCCCTTTCAGGTCAACATATCTATAGAACACAGCATGAAGAGACAGTGATAAATTGAATGGTATTGCTGTTAGTGTGAAATGAACTGACTATAATGTAATAAATGAGCATCTTAGAAACATTAACCAGTTCACTATTGATAGATATGAAGATAAAGATGTGGAATTAAAGCAAATCTCCTCACATATAAGCAACCAATGGTATGTAACAGAAAACTATCTACTTGGAACCAAATAATGTATAATACTTTAACCTCAGTAGAAAGTCCAAAAGGATAAAAGGTCAACGTGTGTGTGTGTGTGTGTGTGTGTGTGTGTGTGTTTCTTGAATGGATCTTAGAGTTAAAATAAAAACCAGGTCCAACTCTTGATCATCATTATCTGCTAATATGGATGATATATTCATATTTTCTTTTGTTTTTCAAAATATTACCATAGATTATTCTAGAAGATATTTTCCCCAATTTATAGTGCGTGTTTTTTAATGACATACAATGTAAATATGATATTGAGTAGTCCACTACTGAAATTTTGGTAGAAGGAGATGGAGTTGTAGTAAATCAGTTGTGCTATCATAAAGTATCTGGACAGCATATAATTATGTGGAAAGAATAGCCTGATAATATCGATATTTTTATCTGTTGACTCAGACTTAATCTCAAACACTTTCTGTATATATAACCTAAATACATAGCAAGGA
>NW_006289824.1:1679523-1701339 GCF_000327345.1 Myotis davidii | reverse complement strand
GCTGTTGGTGATACAAATGCTGTGTCTCAATAGCAGTGAATTCACTGTTTTGAGTTCCACCCGAGTCATGAATAAAATACAGCAGGAGCTAAACTTGATATGCTCTGTGTCTTGTCATTAGCTCTCCTTTGAAAGAGCAGTTTTTGAAACAGAAGAAGGGCAACATCATTTGTGAATTATTGAATTCATATTAGGGCTTTTGATTAAGTCTACTAATCACCAAAAGCAAAATATACTACATGCTTGGAGTACATCTTTTAAAAGGCCAACAAATTGTTAACAATATGTTTAAATCATTGAGAAAAATCTTGATTCATTTTCTGGAAACAGGTATTATTTTATCTGTCACTAATTATCAATTTCTGATTCGGACAGATTAAATTTTGGTTTTGTGCTTGGCATGGTCTTAGCATGAGGGCAGTAGCCTTCTTAGCCCCTTGACTTGGGTAGGCCGTATGTGGTTTCCTTTGACTAATTGCATGTCCTGATCTCTGACAGTGTGTCACTTCTGAATCCACATCTTATGAAGCCTCTATATGTTATGTTGTGCTTTTGTCATTGCTATGAGAGGAGCATGCACTGACTGGTCGTCTGATCCAAGGAGGGTATGATACATGGGTAACAGACCAGAACTTGCACACATGCAATGAGAAGCAGAGCTGCCTGCCTGAACCCAGCCTGGAGTAGATGACCCCCGGCTTACTCTCAGTTTAATAAGGGAACATAGTCAAAATCAGGTGGCCTGCCAGTCTGAGCCCTGCCTTGGTCTGCCACCCACATCTAGCCTTTAAATGCATGACTGAGCCCCTTATTCTTCAGATAGTTTGCTGTGAAGGCATGCTGTTTTTGTTTATTTGTTTGATATGAAGCCATGATTTTTGTTTGTTTATTTTCTTTGTTTGTGTGCTGTTTTTATTGTGGCAATAGTTAATGAATACAGCATTTTTTTTTTAATGGATATTCTATGTGTTTCTTCTGCTGCCCTTTTCCCCAGAGGTCAACTGCAATTGAAGAACCTAGTGTTACCAGTTGTGCCACATGATCTTGCTACAGAGTAAAGAAATCACAGTGTATTCCTGGTGAAAGGAGACTAACTAACAGGTCATATACAGATACTTAGGTGCAGTTTATCCCAGCTGTCCACAGGGATAAGGCTTTAGGAATTTAAGTCTCTGTTTCTTAGTGTTACCAAGGGTTGTTGTTTTTTTTAAAATATATTTAATTGATTTTAGAGAGGAAGGGAGAGGGAGAAAGAGATAGAAACATCAATGATGAGAGAGAATCATTGATTGGTTGCCTCCTGCACTCCCCACACTGAGGATCAAGCTCCCATCCAGGCATGTGCCCTGACTGGGAATCAACTGTGACCTCCTGGTTCATAGGTTGATGCTCAACTATTGAGTCACACTGCTGGACAAGGTTTGTTTGTTTTTTCTTAGTCTAGTCATTGCATATACTATTTCTTTTTCATTTTTCTTTGATGCAGGTGTAAATACTTGGTGATAACTCAAAAGCATGGTCCCCAAAATAACCTAAACCTAAACTTTGAAATTATACCCCCTTTAAAATCTATTTAAAACATTTTAGTAACATTTACCCCTACTCTGGACATGCTCTATCTGAAATAAATAAATAAATAAATAAATAAATAAATAAGCCAAGGGATTAGAAGTCTTCTGACTTCTTATAGCATTTTCACTGAGCCAAACTGGTTAGGTTGGAGAAAATATCTTAAAGGCTTCTCATTTTTAACTGGTCAACATTGTGCCTTTTTTTTTTCTACTCATGTTTTATCCTCTTAAAGTAAGAGGTTTTATCCTCGTAAAGTAAGGATGTTACTGAGTCACCTTTGTATGGAACTAAAGTGAAAGTTCAGCGACATTTTCTTACATTTTCCTTGGTAATCATTATGCCCAGGCAAACATTTTTGAGATTGTTGACTGGAGTTACTAGTTCAATAGGTATCCAAAGTCTAAATAACTCACAATGAATCAGATCTCTGTTATCTCACCAGTGCAGCAGCTATGGCTGGGAACCCAAAGTCAAACTACTGAGACACAGTCCGTGTCTCTATAGCATAAAAAAACAGACCACCTAATTCAACAAAAAAATCATGTCATAATAAAATAATGAGATAATATTACATATATATTTTTTTAACATTTAGGGAGGCAAGATACCAAAGACAAACTTAGATATAAAACCAGTGCAATACTGGTATCACCAACCCACACAAGAATGTATTTAATCATACTGCATAAAAAGAAAGATTGCTTATAGTTTATTGTGTGCTACTGTCATTGCTATTGATTAGGATAACTAGATTTAGACAAGTTGCTGCAGGAATAGACTTAAAATAATTAATTTTAATAGCATTCCTAATAGAATAAATCTGTAAAACATAATCCAGAACTTTGCTTTTTGAATAGCTAGGCCTTCATTAATTCCTGAAAATGTTTAATTTTCTAACAGAAATAAAAATAGAAGTGAATGTAATAAAAAAGGTATGTGTGCAATATAAGAAAACTCTGTGTGTGTGTCTTATAGTAATTATTCTTGCCAAATTCTTGTCATCCACCTATAAAATGCAAAAGAGCTAAAATTATTATGCGTAGTAGTATTTACATTATAAATACTCAAGACCAAATTCTAGTTATTGAATTGGAATGTCCTGTTCAGTTGTAATTGAGTAACCTTATCTGCTGGTGTCTTCCAAGGGACTGACAATATGTTTATTACACAGCCAAGTCATACTTTTTTGTGCCAATCAGAGATAACTTGGTATGAGACCCATCACATACAAATTTCATTCAAAGACTGCACATCAAGAAGTAGATGCTTATGAAATGAAGTGCAAAATTAATGTAAGCTCACATTAATTATGCTAAAGGAAATAACTATGGCATTATATACTGCTAGAGGCCCGATGCATGAAATTTGTGCAGGGGGGAAAGCGAAGGCAGGGGTCCCTCAGCCTGTCCTGTACCCTCTCCAATCCGGGATCCCTCTCACCATCTGGGACCACTGGCTCCCAACTGCTTGCCTGCCTACCAGCTTGATTGCCTCCTAACCGCTCCCCTGCCAGCCTCATGGCCCCCAACTGTCCTCCCCTGCCAGCCTCGTGGCCCCCAAATGCCCTCCCCTGCCAAACTGATCATCCTTAACCTCCTCTGCCTTGGCGCCCACCACTGTGGCTTTGTCCAGAACAGAATCAGATAGTTGGAAGATGTCTGGTCTCCTAGTCTAATTAGCATATTGCCCTTTTATTAGTATAGATAGATCCCAAATCAGGAAAATATTATTTTTGCAAGTGATTAATTTTAATGCTTTTTAAAAGAAGGAAAATCATATTCATACTGACTTTATCTGGTTCTTATTGGAACCTGTTGTTCTTCAAGAAGAGTTCTCCATAAAACTGAGATTTCAAGGATGTCCAGAAGACCAGAATATATGTTCAAGAAAGGCACAGGCCCAAATTATTGCTCCTGTGCTCAGGTGGGTTTTAGCATATGCCTATGGAAATAATGGATTTACCAACCACATTATTAGCAAGAACTAGCTGGACTAATGCAATGGCTTACTGAAAACTAAAGTATGGCATTAGTTGGGAAACAATATTAGAAGTATGGGGGTTTCCCTTACAGGATGCATTTTATGCTCTAAGTCAGAAAATATTATATGATCTTTTCATCCCCCATAGTCAGAATCCTGGTATCAAAAATTCAAGGAGAGATCATGGGAGTGGCTTCTTTCACTCTTATTCATAATAAGTCATTGAAATATGATTTGCTTTTTGTCTGGAAACTTTGACTTATATTTGTAAAACAGACTTGGTTTTCAAGGTGGAGAATGCTTTCTTCATAAGAGAACAACATTCATTGAATGGATTGAATCAGAAAACAAGCTTGCTACCCGACAAATCCCGCTTTCCATACCCACTGAATTATCACACAAAAAACTTACTCTAATGGCTAAGGTGATTGATAATGACTACCAACAGATAATTATTTTTCTTCTACACATTGGGAACACAGAGGACTCAACAATTTTAAGAAGACAACTTCTTAACAATTTAATGCGCAATAGTAAAGGCAATTGGAAAACTAGAGAAATCAAAGAAAAAAGAACTATGAAGGACTCAAGTCCTTCAGAAAAGAAGGGTTTGAGTTATTATAACTGGTAAAGAACAATAACAAACTGATATTTTGGCTGAAAGCAAATACAATGTGGAAGAGGTAGCCGAAGAATAAATTTGCAAAAATAAATTATAGCCTTATGATTAAAGAAGTGAAGACTGTAGTAAATCTGCATATATTTTCTTTGCTTATTAGGTGTATATACTTTTTTCTGTATACATTTTACCTTTTTTTTCTTTCTTTTCACTTATTACTTTATATACAAGGCTTGCAGGTTGACCTTACTTATTTTTCTCCTCAGGTAACCTATAGTCAGGAGAATGGTGACTGAATTTGAGCAGTACCTAATATAGCTGGATAACAATAAGGATTTCATGTCCCCTCAATTGGAGGGGGAAGATAAGAATTTTATCCTTTGTACAAAAAATAATTGTATCTGTTGGGTGGGGACATTAAATTTTTTATTGTTGTTTTGTGGAAGTTTAAACATCCTTATAAAGGTATGTATGGAATGTGAATAGACATTATAATGGAACTAGAGGGGCCCGGTGCATGAAATTCATGCAAGGGGGGGGGGACGTCCATCAGCCCAGCCTGAACCCTGTCTAATCTGGGACCCCTCGGAGGATGTCCGACTGCCGGTTTAGGTAACTGCCTCTGCCTGCCAACCTGATTGCCCCTACCTTGCCGCTTGCCAGCCTAATCATCCCTACCTTGTCCCCCTGATGCCCTGATTGACCCTAACTTGCTCCCCTGCCAGCCTGATTGCTCCTACCTTGCCCCCCCAACACCCCCGCTGGCCTGATTGCCCCAACTGCCTCTGCCTCGGCCCCCAGCCTAAGCCACAGTCTGGCCTCCCTCTGTAGGAGGCGGCCTGGCAGAGCAAGGGATGGTGCCACCCCCATTACCCCTCTGCTGTTGCCACTGCTGGCCTGAACCTGGGCCCTTAACAGCTATGCCTCGGCCCTTCTCAGCCACCCACGACTGCCTGTGCCTCAGCCCTTGCAGCTGCTATGGCTTTGTCTGGAAGGATGTCTGGAAGATGTCTGCCCTAACTAGCATATTACCCTTTTATTAGTATAGATGTGACAGTTATGGATTTGTTAACTGTTAACTACAGATCAATCGGTTGGTCCTTTGTGTTGTTATACTTACTAGATCTGGACATTACTCCTTGGCCAACTGAGGTTGATGCTAAGCTTTGTTAAGATAGGGTACTAGGAGGAGATTGCACAACTAAGGCAAGATGAAGGGGTTGAGTTGTTTTTGGCCTGCCAGTGGTGGATTGGAATGTGGAGGCCTGGGAGTGTTCACGTCAGAGTCTCTCTCCTGGACCAGATGAAGTCTGAATACTCTGGTGAGGTTCTCTGCTACCCAGTGGGCTGCTGCTGTGAACCAGCTACAGGTCACACACTTGCACAAGTTCCTCCACCACCTGGAGGATCGACCCATACCCTTCAGCAAATTTACTTGCCACAGCAGTCAGAGTCTCCCTTACCTCACCTTCTCTAAAGAGGTCTAAATCCCAGACTTTGAGTCTGTTCCCTGTTCTAACTTTCTAAGTTATTTTCTTATTATCTTTCAGCCATACAGAGAGCAAAATCTTTATACATTTACTACTTCAACATCCATTAAAATCTTCTTTATTAATTTCAGAAATCACTTTTTACCACTTAACAAGTCTTAATATTAAATTTCCCTGTTCATATTATTAATACAGTTTCTGTCTCCTGACTTGGCCCTGATTAAGAGAAACACACTTGGATTATACCTCGATTCTCTATTACTCCTGGCATTTATTTTTCTTTTTTCTATTTCTATTATCCCATTCCAATTATTGTCTTTAAGATAAATTTATAAACCTTAGACATTAACAACATTTACAGAGTATAAGTTTTCCTAATTTAAAGAAAGGTAAAGTAAGGCCTTTTCTTGGTAAAAAAAAAAAACCCAAACAAACAGTATTTAAAAAACATTAGCTGTATTCATTTTAATGTGCTAAGCAAGCCTTTGGATATTAAGATTCTTGAGCCAGTATCAAAGTCCAGTTTTAAAGTACTAGGCTTCCCTTTATATCTAACTGTCATTTACTCAACTCCAGAAGAGTTTCATCAGATACCTCCTGTACATATACAGAGTATTAAACTATTAATCCACATACTTTTAGGAAATAAAGTTTAGCTCAGTGTGATAAATTATGGGTAAGTTGGGGAAGAAGGATCATTAAACTACAGATACATTTTAGTGAAGAAGACATCACCTGGTTAATGTAAGTCTTATAATTGCCTCTATGTTAAGCTCATAATAGAAGTCCAAGTAGTAACCTTAATTATTGAATATAGTCAAAACTTAAAGCCATAAAGACAAACTGACTTTCATATTCACATCTATCATCACATGTTTTGATTCATACTTCTATTATTTATTTATTTACCACAATATTAGAATTTCACAATGAAATTATAAAGGCAAAAAATATGCTGTATTATAAAAAAAAATAACCTTCTTAACTATTTAAAGAAAAGTTTACTATTATTGTTGTTTCTATCAAAGAGACAAGATAGAGAATTAAAAAATACACTTATTTATAAGCTGGCAGGTGGACATCACCCGAGGAGTTTCTGATTATGAGAGGGCACAGGCTGGGTTGAGGGACCCAACGAGTACACGGATTTTTATGCACTGGGCCTCTAGTGATAGAATAAGTAGATAGTATTTTAAAACTAATTTGATAACTAATAGCTCCTATTAATATTTTAATCACAGTAAATGTGATAAATCTCTTTTGCCTTTATAGACTTGCAACTTTAAATTACTACTTTATATATTAAGATGAAGGTGTTTTATTTCCTTTAGATGCAACTAGATAAAGACCTGTGAAACAGATGGAGGGCACAACCTGGGATGGAGTCTGTGGAGACAGATTTGTCATCAAATCTCCACAAATCACATTTTACCACTTCATATGGTGTACACCTGTGGCTGCTTGATAATGTACTTTGCTTCCACACAAGAGACTCTATAGCTCTGTAAGTGTGTATTTAGTTGCCTTAAAACAATAATAAAATAAAGGGACTAGAGTATCATAGGGAGATAATGTCTACAGGAGGTGCACAAGATGCTTCAACAAGACCTCCTTCTGCCAAAATTCCTGTTTTATATTCCCACTCTATGTACCTCAGGGGTGAAAATGGGAGTATGTCATTAAAGATTGATTTTCTCAGTTTCTTATGATTATAAACACACCTGCTCAAAATAACTTTGTGATGATAGACTGAATAAATTTTTTGCTGAGTGTTTCTTCTTATATGCCCTGTTTTTGTTTTGTTTTTGTTTTGTTGTTGTTGTTGCTGTTTTGCCTAGAATAGGAGTTGGTCTATTAAAAACTAATTCTCAAAACAACAAATTGTTCCAGGGTTGAAATTTATAATATTTAATATATAGCCTCAGCTTACTTATTCTAAAATTGAAACTCTGAAAGGTCACACCAATTCCCGGATGTTTTTATGTTTTAAGGACAATCAACTCTGAATATTTATTATTACATTATATCTATGCATACCTTTATGTTACATATCATATATATATATACACACATATATATATATATAGAGAGAGAGAGAGAAGGAAAACATGCAAATTAGCCTGGACAAGATAAATTCACAACTGCTCAGGAGGAGGCTGTGTGCACAGGTGGGTGGGAGGGGACTGCTGCGCTGTCAGGCAAGCCATGGATGGTGCAGGCTCGCAGAGAGCAAGGCCTTCCAGCCACCAGGGCAACGAGCAGGCCCGCAAAGAGCAGGGTGGACTAGGCCCACAGAGACCAGAGACCAGTGCCTGCCTGACAGCCACAGCGGCAACAAGCAAGCAGGCAGACCCACAGAAAGCAGAGACCAGGGCCTGCCAGCCGGTACACTGGCAGTCCCGCCTCTGCATGTGAGCTTCAGAGGAAACACCTTTTCTGACTGCTCATTGGCTAAGCTCCCAGTACACCACTCACAGTGTTCTTAGTAACTTGTAAAATAAGAATCTAAGAAGGTGATCTAGGGTTTTCTCACCTCACTCCTAGAGGAAAAAAATGAAGGTCCGCTGCTAGAGGGGCTAAGAAATGTCATATCCTGCCATAGCCAGTTTTGCTCAATGTATAGAGCCTTGGCCTGTCGACTACAGGGTCTGGGTTCAATTCTGGTCAAGGGCATGTACCTAGGTTACAGGCTCCTCCCTGGCAGGGGCCCAGGTCAGGGCTCATGCAGGAGACAGTCTATTGAAGTGTCCTGCTCACATTGATGTTTCTCTCTGTCTCTCCCTCTCTCTTCCATGCTCTCTAAAAATCAATGGAAAAATATCCTTAGGTGAGGAAAAAACAAAAGAAAGAAAAAAAATGTCATATCCTATGAAAGAGACATCTTGAAAATGCCTAAAGAAAGTTGTCATTTTTTCATGGTGAAGGGACTGGAGTCTGTGTTGATGAAAACACCTTGGCAGCTGCAGTGGCCAGCAGTGGCAGCAGCAGGGGGGTGATGGGGATGGCACCTTCCTCTGAACAGCCAGGTTGCCTCTTGCAGAAGGAGGCCAGACTGTGGCTTAGGCCTGCTCCCTGTGAGGAATAGGCCTAAGCCATCAGTAGGACATCCCCTGAGGGCTTCTGGCTTGGGGAGGGTGCAGGTCAGGCTGAGGAAATGCCCCTATGCATGAATTTCGTACACCAGGTTCCTTGTAACATATAAATACAAATAATGAGTTCCTGGTCTACATTTACTGTATTTTAGGACAGTATAGTTTAAATCCTCAATTCTATATTCCTGGGAATAAAAATCATGATAATATATAACAAACTAAATTTATGGTCTCTGTGAAGTTTTCACAATATTAAAATAAAACTCAGTAATAATTTTGAATTTCTAAAATTGTAAGAGGTACAAATAACATATTTTCCAATGTTTGAGCAATGTAAAAATGTCTAACAATGCAAATTATATAAATAATTACAAGCAGTTTAAATTTTAAATGAAATTTAGAAATAGAAGGTATTAAGGCAGTAAGTAGTTTAGTATGAAAAAGTAATTTGAATTTTTTACAGCAAGGAATTCAACAAAACTAAAAGGCAACCTAGTGACTGATAGATAATAATTGCAAATTATACATCTGATAAGAGGTTAATATCCAAAATGTATTAAAAACTTAAATTACTTACTACCACAATAGCAATCTGATTAAAATGGACAGAGGACTTGAATAGACATTTTTACAAAGAAGACCTACAGATTGCCAACAAAGGCAGGAAAAAATGATCAACATCACTGAACATCAGGGAAATGCATTCTCACCTGTCAGAGTGGCTGTAATAAAAAAAGACAAAAAATAAATAAACATTGTTGCGGATGTGGAAAAAGGGAACTGTCATCCACTGTTGATGGGAAGGTAAACTAGTTTAGCCACTGAGAAAAACAGTAGTATGGAGCTTTCTCAGAAATATTAAAAGTAGAACTATTATAAGATCCAGCAATTCCACTTTTGGGTACTTATCCTAAGAAAGCAACACACTAATTTGAAGAGATACGTACATCCTATGTTCATTGAATCATTATTTGCAATAACCAAGATATGGTTAGCAACCATATCTTTCAGATGTGTCCATCAATAGATAAATAAATAAAGATGTTTTATATATATAATGAAATTATTGTTCAGCCACTGAAAAGAATGAAACCTTTCTACTTGTGACAACATAAATGGATCTAGAGGGTATATGCTAAGTGAAATGATTTAGACAGAGAAAGACAAATACCATATGATTTCAGTTACATGTATAAACAAACAAAAATAATTGAACAAGCAAAACAAAAGAAGAAATAAACTCATAGATACATAGAACAAACTTTTGGTTACCAGAAAAGGGAGGTGTTGGGGATGGGTGAAATAGATGAAGGGTATTAAGATATATAAGTTCCAACTATAAAGTAAATAACTCATAAGATGTTCTATACAGCTTAGGAAATATAAACAATAGCAGTTTAATAAATTTGTATAGTAACAGGTGGTAACTAGATTTATTGTGGGGATCATTTCATGATGTATATAAAAATTGAATTACTGCCCTGACCGGTTTGGCTCAGTGGATAGAGCGTCAGCCTGCAGACTCAAGTGTCCCAGGTTCGATTCCAGTCAAGGGCATGTACCTCGGTTGCAGGCACATCCCCGGTAGGGGGCATGCAGGAGGCAGCTGATGAATGTTTCTCTCTCATCGATATTTCCAACTATCTCTCTCCTTTCCTCTCTGTGAAAAATCAATAAAATATATTTTAAAAAATTGAATTACTATGATATATACCTGAAAGTAACAGGACAGTGTAGTCAATTTTACATCAATTTTTTAAAAACATAACTTTAATAAGTTCTATTTTAGTTTAGAAAAGAGAGAAATTGCCCTAACTGGTTTGGCTCAATGGATAGAGCGTCGGCCTGTGGACTCAAGGGTTTCAGGTTCAATTCTGGTCAAGGGCACATAACTTGGTTGTGGGCACATACCCAGCGAGGAGTGTGCAGGAGGCAGTTGATTGATGTTTCTCTCTCATCAATGTTTCTAACTCTCTATCACTCTCCCTTCCTCTCTGTAAGAAATCAATAAAATATATTTTTTAAAAAAAGAAAGAAAAGAGAGAAATCAATTGAAACACAGTGGAAATATACAACCAGGTCCTAAAGAACAGAAACAGTCTCTCCCTCGTTGTAGTTTCATGAACTCTAATATCTGCTGATTTCTGTCCTCCTGCCCTCGGTGCATCTGTCTTATTTTTATTTCTCTTCTACAAACTCTGCTGGTCCTACTGTAACACGGTTTAATTTGATTCCCCTTGCCTGACTCCACACCAAATAGCAGTTGTAGCCTTTGACTCTACATTGACTGCAAGATTTCTCAGTTATTAAACTAATGCAGTTTCTATTTATCTAAATTCAGAAATCCTAGAAAATAGAATCTCCCTGGTCCAGTTTGGCTAGGGAGCTAGGATGACAATGTCTCTTTTAGATTATGGCATTTTTTTAAAAAGTGGAAATTAGCAATGAAAAAACACACAGCATAAAATATTGAAGTTTGGTAAGATTTGGGCAGATTAATGATAGCTAATTTTTTAATAGAAAATAAAAACAATTTTTTGTTTATTCCTATGAATAAGCACTTATTCATTGCTGCCAGACAGATTTTTTCTTTCCATTCACCAATATTCCATACACAATTTTGTCTCTGAGCAATTTTTCATCATCAATTTCTCACCTCTTTCTGGAAGCTTCTCTAACAAAATTATTGAATGTCTTATTATGTTTGTTACATAATTATCATTTTAATATTTCATTCAATTTTTTAATGTGGTCATTCATATTCACTATTTACCATATTTTCATGTGTATATATCTGGTCACACACAATTACAGAATTCTTGAAGTTAATACTGTTTCTTATACATATTTCTCAAAAATCACATCTACATTATCTACTGTGAAATTCTGTATTTAGAACCTTAGGCTACCTCTTGTGGTGAGAGATCATGCACTATTCCTCTATGAAACTCCAGAGGGAGTTTGGGAGCAGCACTATAATATAGACAATAAAAGAAACGTGAAATCTGGCATTACATTTAATTTTTGAAAGCAAATTTCACTTTTAAAAACATAGTTATAAAAACTAATAGGTGTCTTAAAGCAATAATTTAGTTATTGTTTTGGAGAAATTGTGTTTAATAATAAATATGTTAACAATAGTAATAACTTAATCTATTAAGCACTTAGTTTGGGTCTTTATATTTAGGATTTAATTAAAACCTCAAAACAACCCTATAAGAAAGATAGCCCTGATTTTGAGCATGGACATTAAGATTTAGACAGATTAAATAACTTGCCTAAAGCAACTGGGTTCAATATTTAAATATGGGCAGCTTGATCTCAGAGTCTAGACTGTTAAATTCAAAGCAATACTATCTCCTACCTTGGACTGATGTTCCTGAGTTTGTACATTTTAAAATAATAATGATATGGTAGTTATTACATATGGTGCCAAATTATCTTTTGGGGAGAAAGTTATTAAAAAATTTTGTTGAAATTATTCAAATTATGCAAATATTTTAGAGATTTCCTGAATCTCCATTGGTCTTGTTTCCACATTTGAACATGAAAAAAATCACAAGGTTCAAGCCAAGTGGAATGATACCGGGCTGGAAATCTGAAGATTTGAACTCTGATTCTTGCCTCTCATTAACTTTTCTAGAACCCTGATATAAATGTTTTCAAAGTGCTAAATTGTAAAATCAGGAAAATACCTTCTATATTATATCTGTGTCACAAAGAGTTTGCAAGGGAAAATTATTTATGCTAAGGTTTTAGGAAGACACTGCTAGAAAAATTCATTAAGTTTTCAACAGTATCATCGAAGTGGAAATACTACTCGCTTAAGAAAACTAGTATTTTGACCAGTATATTTAACTATTGGGGCTGGAATCCTAGTCTTAGAATTTATTTTTAATAAACATGTTTTCCTTAATACCAAATTTATCCATGGGTCAGTTACCATTAATTAATTTTGAAGAGCTTAAGAACAAAGAAAATTAAAAAAAATGAGTGATTGTTATTATGTTTAAAGTATATTGAGCATGTTACATATATCATACCTGTAAATACTTTATACACTTTTCTCACCTTGAAGATTAGAATTTAACATTAGATCTTGGTCCAGAGAGTTTTCTCAACCTCTCCAAAAGTCACATATTTAACACGTGTTAGAACTAGAACTTGATTCACCATCTCTTTTAACGTCAAACTAAAAATCAAGGGAGTTGCTACTTCTATAAAGAAAAACTAGTTGACAATTAATTCTAACAAAACTATGAGTGGCCAAGGACCAGTGGACAAGGAGAGTTTAATATCCAAGAAATCAAAGTTCTCATTTACTTTGACTTTTGGTTCATATTGGTTTCTTATTCTTATTACACCTGATGGGTTGGCAGGACTTACACATTCTTTCATTTAAAGCTCACTAGTGTGCACTTTCGTTTTCTCTAAGATAGTTTTTTCATTGGCATGTTGGTCTTTGTTAACTCCCAGTTGGATAACTAGTATACATGATTTCTTGTAAAATCTCTAGACTTCACAGCATGCAAAATACAGCAGTTTAACTCCTAAGAATAATGAACAACTTTGGCATTTGCTAGGACATTTTCTCTACACTGGCAATCTGGCTCAAATATATATATATATTTTTATCAATGCTTTTCAATTTGAGGGCTTTGATTTTGTTGTACTAAAAGCGTCCATACCTTTGGTGTTTCCCTGTCTCCTTTCTACCTACCACATCTTGAACAGAGAGACTAGTAAGTAGTACAGAATAGAGGTTAAGGATTTGGTTTCTGGTGTTAGACCACCAGTTTCTAGATCTCAGCTATATCTTACGTACCCTTGGGAAAGTTGCTAAATAATTTCTCTCTCTCTCTCTCTCTCTCTCTCTCTCTCTCTCTCTCTCTCTTTCTCTCTCCTCTCACCTTTACTTTTTTATTCTAAGGATTATTGTGAGTTTCAACAAAAGTAGCATGTGATAAATTTTCTATAAACACTAACTCTTATAATATGTTTTTGCAGTGAGACTGGGCTCAATTCTGATCTCCTCAATAAAAGTGTTCCACTTGTAAATTCCTTCTTTGACCACTTATTGTCTTAGCATTTATTGAACACACTACTATAAATTGTATCAGATTTTAATCTGTAATGAAGTATCATTGCTTAGATGTTTCAGACAGTAAACTCATGATAGCACATGGTAGAATATTCTATTTTTCGACATTTCTAGTGGTTATGTTTATTTTTGTCATTAAAAAACTGGGCTTTAATTTTAAGCTTGCATATTATGACATTAATCTGAAACGGGAAGATTATCCTGTTGGACTCAATGTAATCTCAAGGGTCCTTTTAAGTGAGAAGAGGGAGACGAGAGAGACAAAGTCAAAGGGGATGTGACAATAGAAGCAGAGACTGGAATTACTAATTATATTAAAATAGGGCAAAAAA
The DNA here is from genome assembly GCF_000327345.1 of Myotis davidii. Classification (NCBI taxonomy): domain Eukaryota; kingdom Metazoa; phylum Chordata; class Mammalia; order Chiroptera; family Vespertilionidae; genus Myotis; species Myotis davidii. The sequence continues at coordinate 1,687,153 of NW_006289824.1, read as the reverse complement.
AAAAAGCAAAGACTAGAGTGATTTGATCTGCCTTTGCATGACTTAAAGATGGGAAAGAACCGCTTGCCAAGGAATCTGGGTGGTCTCTAAAAGCTGAAGAAGGCAAGAAACCCATTTCCCCCAGAGCCTCCAGAAGGAATGCAGCCAAGCCAACACTTTGATTTTAGCGAATAAGACCCGTTTCATACTGTGACCTCCAGAAGTGTAAGACAATAACTTAATAAAAGATTTATGGTAATTTATTACAGCAGCAGTAGGAAAATAATGCATTTCCCATTAAAAGATTTTGCAAGAATTAAATTTTCTCAGCCCAGATTAGAGTTTATGAAACATTTTATTACACAAAGTGTAAAGGGGACTGAGCAGAGATCTGCTGAGAACTAAATCTGTGGATATGCTTCCTTCCAATGTCTCTTATCCAAAAAAAAGGGCTGCTTTGGGGAGATGGAAGGACTTGGGCCCAGTAAGAAATGTTTGTTTTTCTTTGCATAAGCAGTTTCAGTGGGCTGAACAGTAATGCTACCAGTAACGTACAGGTATGGTTAAACTTTCCCTGTGCGTTGTACATCACAGCTGAATCACCGTGGCTCACTGCCCTGTGTTCCTTATGCCACAAGCACATTATCCATGTATTTTTTTCTCTTCGTCCTGTGGAGTTCAATCACAGGTTAAAAGTTTGAATTGCTATATTGCTTCAAGACACATTTAAACTCTTTTGAGTTGGCCAAGTAATCCAACCTGACCGGATGAGAAACAAACAGCTCTACCTCCTGGAATGTGTATGATTATGTGTTGCTAGCTACAAATTTACCTCGATTTCCAGGCAAGAAACTGCCATGCGGGTCACAGCTTCTTATAAAGCTGCAAAACATTGCAGATGACTTAGCTATTTTCAGTTGCCATAAATAAACATGCACATATCCCACTGTATACACATTTTCTTACCTGGAGTCTGGACCTTAAAACCTTTCCCTTACAATGCCCAATGAATGGTCTCAATCAGAAAAAGAAAAACATATATTTAAAAGTTATAAGGTGCTATATAGAAACTTATACTATGTTTTTTTCTGCTATACTGTTACATGCACTGTTAATTATTTTAGACATATATAAATGTAACAAATGTCCAAAGACCCAAGATATAAGTTAAAAGTTACAGTTATGGCCCTGGCCTGTGTGGCTCAGTTGGTTGAGCATCATCCAGTACATCAAAATGTCCCCAGTTCAGTTCCTGGTCAGAGCACATACCTGGGTTGTGGGTTTGATCACCAGTCAGAGCCTTGCAGGAGGCAGCCAATCAATGTTTTTCTCCCCCGCCCACCCCGTTCCCCTTCCTCTCTGTCTAAAATACATTTTTAAAAAGTCACAGTTATGATTTGTATTCATTTCTGAATGATCTGACAGTCCAGAGATAGAATGACTGTTGAGGCCCTGGAATTTAAAACAAAAGTAGATGCTTAATTAGAAAATAAATTACTGCCATACATTTATATTTTTAATGTATTACATGAATCATTCCATACAATTTCACCTGGAGATGTACATATTTTAATTGCCTTTTAAAATAGTTATCACCTTTATTTTGCTCTCTGGCACTAAAATATAATCTGAATGACTTTCTTAGCCAAGAACCATATAGATCCAGGACGTCTTCTTAGATTGTTTTAAATCCTCTAATGCCTTTAAAAATGATTAAAGTCAGCTACACCAGATTTGACCTGTTCCATTATTAGGATAGTTAATTTAATAGGGCATTTATGTAGAAGGGCTTTCTTAATAGTAATGTGATTCATACTCATAGGGATCGGGGCCCTTCCGGGGGAGAAGCAGTCAGTAGCAGCTGGTGGACAAGCTATGAGAGAGGTTATGGCTTAGAGTCCCACATTGGTTGGGAGAATGACTTATACTGTACAAGTCAGTATGATCACCTTTTTGTGCCTCTTTCATGAAGATATTTATCTCTCCCCTACACTCTCTCTAAAAATCAATGGGAAAAATATCCTCCAGTGGGGATTAAGAAAAAATTGGCAGAGACAAAACCAACCCACCTTTACCTTGATTTCCAACCTTATTTATCACCCCTTTTTCCTCACAGCTGAAGAACAGCTATAGAGCAGAAACATGTCAGAGCAATAAATAATAAATGCCTTCTTCAAAACTGCTAATTTTAAAAATACCAGGGAAATAAAGGGTATATTTAGCTGCCTTTTATCTTCTCCCCCACCCCAATCAAGCAGAATTACTCCATGATTCAAGGTTCAAGAATCAGAAAATGGAGGGTAAAATGCAACAAGAATATTCCACCACCTGTTGTTTTGTTTTTATATACACCTGATGGATGAAATGCTATAATATGAACATTCTAAAGCTTAGTAGTTGAAAATGCTCTTTTGCGTCTAGTGATTTAATAACAGTAATGAAGAAACTTGTTTTAATTCTTATTGTAAGGCCATGACTTACTAGTAAGAACAAATAAAACAGAAGTCTTGAAAATTTACCAACACACACACACACACACACACACACACACACACCAAAACAGTAAAGAAAAAAGTGATTCATACTGAAAATTCCCTTGGACTTTACTTCCACTAATAACTGCTACTTTCCTAATTAGGAGTGGCCCTCTTCAATAGTAACAAAAATTTAAATAGTATGAAGAAATACTCTTGTCTGAAAAGGTAAAAGATAAGGACAGAGAACAGACAAGCAGATAAAGAGATTAGGACTGAGTTTTAAGGCATTAAACCAGTCTCCATTTTTTCATTAAGTGCATATGACACTGAGTTCAAAAGGCCCCCCTTGTTCTTTCCATTGTGGTCACCTTAATTATCAACAATATATGTGAGAGATAAACCTGAAGGTAGATTAATATTGCTTATTTTATTTAATATGATAAAGATAAATTGGAATTTATTTTCCATATTCATATTTTTCAGAGATCCACTTACTGAAAATGCATATTATGACTGGAAATAAAGCAATGAAAATAATCCTTGAATTTTATACTTTCTAATACTATTTCTTATACATAACTTATTGATAAATATGTGTAACTTAAAAATCAGGTATATTGTATATTTTTTTTTACCATCTCAGAAATAAAAACAACTCCAGTTTTCAAACTTTAGCCAATAAATCAATGTTTAAAGTGTGTTCTGGGTTCAATAAACATTTACTAAACCTTCCATTTTTTGTATGATGATATAGATGAGTCTACACTACTAAAAATACCACTTAAAATGATTCACAGTATAACTGATTATATTATGTATTCATCCAATTCTAACCCTACACTTTCATAATAAAAATTAACAGTACTTAAATTTCTAAGATGGAAAATATTAAATTTACTTTGTCACATTACACATATTCTATATCTGTAGAAATTTGTTGTTCTTTTCCCCATATCATAGGAAAACAAGTCTATTCTTTGCAGAGCTATTAGCTTCGCTTTGACAGATTGTAAATTTTATACACACTCATCTTGCTCCACCAATTACCACACTACTTTGCTCTTCTATTTTATTATTTTCCTCTTCACTGTGTCTGTTCTCTCATAGCTTTTACCCGCCACCCCCCAATTCTGGTCATAAAATGCTCCAGTTTTTCTATTAAAAAAATAATTCCTGGTCCACAGTCTTATCAGTCACTCCATTTAGGGAAGAGATTTGTATTTATTAGAAGCATGACAACTATGCTTTTTGATGTAATATTTTGTTTTATTGGTAAGTTGATCGCCAACCTTTTGGACCTCAGGGACCACCAGTGGCCCACAGACCACAGGTTGACAACCGCTGGAAGGATTAATAGATTTGTCCACCATAACAACTAAATGGGAGTATTGGAATTAAATTCGAATCTGGGACCCTTCAGTCCACAGACGGATGTTCTATCCACTGAGCCAAACCGGTTAGGGCTCCCACGTTTCTTTTTAAATTTCTTTCTTGAAGGTAACAAAGGATAGGGTTACACTAAGTGCTATCATTTCTTCTGGAATCTTACAGTTTTCAAAAATTCTGGGAATTATCATTTATGACGTCTTCCTCATTCTTATAACTATCTGTATTTTTGGTTTTCATAAGCCAAGTTGTTCATATTTTCCTAGTTCATTTTTACTTTTTATGACTGAACTTTATATCTTCCTTTGCCTTCTCTTTATTTCCCCATCCTTAAAGTTGTCATTTGTTTCTCTATTCTGTAATCTCTCACCTGGACTGCCATTAGATCCCCAGTGAGCAACTGATAAATTTCTTTATTTTTTGAAAGGCCAAGGTTGATATTCTCTAGAGACTAAGGTCTATTTAGTCAGCTAAATGACAAATAAAATGAGAAACTAAAAATGAAAGAAATCTAATTTTTAAATATTTTTGGAGAAAACATACCAACTATTATTTATATCTAAAATATAACAGTGATAAATGATGTTCCAAATGTTAATTACCATGAATAGTTAGGCAAAGAGAACAGTATTAGGTAGCTTATCGAAGTGTTGGAATTAGGAAGCCAGCTTGGAATATGGGCACAAACTGATGCTCGGCAGGCAGCAAAATAGCTCATTCAAGATCAGAAGCAGAGCAGTAAGGAACCTCCATCAAAGCCATTGGGCAAAAGCTTAATCAACCACTGCTCCTGACACTGGGACCTAGTGTACAATTGGCATATCATATCATATCATATCATATCATATCATAGTGTAATGGGGATTTTAGAAAAGGAAGTAAAGATTTTTAAAATGTGTTGCTAGGGAGAGGTGAATGGAGGTGAGGGAAAGGATAAAAGAGCTATGAAAATAAATTAATTCTTGTATAAAGTTTTATATTATTTCTAGATTGGATAAATGATTAAAAAACACAGCTTAATTAAGCAAAATATATGAGAAATTAAAGGAACTCCATTCGTCTGGCTCAGTGGATAGAGCGTCGGATAGATAGAGCGTCGGCCTGCAGACTGAAGGGTTTCAGGTTCGATTCCGGTCAAGGGCATGTACCTTGGTTGTGGGCACATCCCCAGTGGGAGATGTGCAGGAGGCGGCTGGTCGATGTTTCTCTCTCATCGATGTTTCTAGCTCTCTATCCCTCTCCCTTCCTCCCTGTAAAACATCAATAAAATATAAGTATATTTTAAAAAAACAATTTTGAAAAAGTGGTAATGAAAGATTGATGTTGAGCATAGGGAGGTTACAGTGAGGAAATGTTCATTTTTATTATATAACTTTATAGACATGTACAAGTATTTTCTAAATTAAAACAAGCAAATTAAAATAAAATCTGTAACCTATAATCTCCATAGTTAACTTTTTCATTTTCTACTGAACAGATGTGCTTTCTGTAGTTGCCACATCTTATTTTGTAAATGAGACACTATTCAATTGATCATCTCATTCCCTATTAATATAAAATAAAGCCCTTGTCAATACTATTTTATAGTTTTATTGTCAATAATTTCTATATATTTTTTCAAATTCTTGTAACTAAAATTTTCTTAATTTTTCTAATTTAATTGTTTTGTTTCTTCTTGAAGATTTTTTTCATCTTATTTTTCTTTATTGATTAAGATATTACATATGTGCTCTTTTCTTTCATAAACAACAATCTACAAGGTATGGAACTACAGTCTCATAAGAATCTAAGGGACAACATATTGATGAAAATGCTGCTGTCTCTTCCTCAAACAGGGATCTATTCAAGAGAAAACCACTTTTGCCATTGGATTGGAGTGATATGATTTTTTATGCATCCGAGCCTCTTGGCTAAATTCTGAAAAATAAATCTCAAAACTTAGTAAATCATACTCTCACATCTATTGAAAAGTTGTAATTATGCCTTTATAAAAACAATAAACTCACAAACTTTCCTCTTCATCTTCATGTTAATAAATTATCATTTCAGAGAGCATTACATTCAGATCTGGCATTCTAACTCCCAAATCATTCCCTGTGAGTTCTCAAAATATGTTTTCCAGATAGGTAGAGTTGAGCTCAACTTCAAATTGTTGCCAAAACACTTGGCCTACAAAGTATATTGAGATGTTTAATTAGTAGTCAAAGAGGGATTTGGCTAAATGTAAAATTGACTTCAACATTTGACAATGAATTTCTTGAAGAGGATAGCACATCCATATATGGGACTAGCAGTCCATTTGAAAGATGTTTGGATGAATCCACACAGAATAGATTAGATTATCTGTATTTAAAAAACTTTCAAGGTGGGGCTTGTGAATGACAGGCACACTGCATTTTCACTCCTCTTCTCTGTGTTTTCTCTCTCTGGGAAATTCTTCTTTCTGTCCGGCAACTCTCACTCATTCTTCAAAACAATTTGACTGTCATTTAATCTATGTAGACTACCTATGAAAGATGTTTATGTCCTCTGTTTTTTTCTTTTTAATTTATATCAACTTCTGAAATTTCACATTTTAGTATTAGATATATAGATAAATGATAGCTAGGAGTTGAGATTTGGAAGTGTGTACCAAACCAACTAGACTATGTTACCTGAAGTGCAGAAAGTGTGGCTTCCTTATTTATGTGTTACTAGGTCTTGACATAAAATATTTAATATAGCAAGTTTAATACTAATCTATTAAATTTACTGAAATTAAAAGAAATTTGATTATGCTGACATTAAGGTTCTATCATATTATCAGAAAATTATTTTAAGATATTATGTAATTAATATTAAATATATATTTATTTTAAAAATAATTATTATTGAAAGTATTACATGTTATACATATATAAATATATATTAATCTTAGTACATATTACAAGTTATGAAAGTATTTTGAAATGACAGTGTCATAATTAAACAGCACACATATTTTATCATTTCGACAGATTTTTCTTTATAACAAACACACAACTTTGGTCTGATTTATCACCATTTCCATATTAATCATGAAAATACTTTTGTAATTCTTGATCTATTTCAAAGCATTTGGACATCCATTATCTTATTTGATTGAATTGGTTTGATATCTACAAGATTGTGTAACAGTTTTAGGAAAAATTATTTTCCTGATCTATAAATCTAAAGTCAAATAACTTTCTCAAACTTATGGAACAAATGAGTGGTAAAGTCACTCTATGCTCCCCGTACTTTATTATTCTGCCTTTCTTTGATTTGTAATATGCCAAATAACACTTGATTTCAATATGGTTTCTCGAAAAGTTTTCCTCATTTCTCAAATACTTCTACAGGAATAGTCAGTCCTTGGGCAAGAGGCAGAATTTAGCTAACAATAATACTCAATCCATTAGGTAATAATAAATCCTTTTTAAACTATAAGCTCACTTCAATACACTTACATTTCTGGAAAACAAGGAGCAATCAAAACATTTGTTTTCTTAGTTATAAGTGTGGTGTTTGGTGCATATTAGTAACTGTAATATGTACTTTTAAAATAAATTAGTAATTTTGAATATTTCTAAAACTAAGGTGTTTTTTTGTTTTTTTTTCATTTTTTATGAAATCTTTATTATTCAGATTATTACATTTGTTCCTCTTTTTTCCCCCTATAGCTCCCCTCCACCCAGTTCCCACCCTACCCTCTTCCCTTACCCCCCATTGTCCTCATCCATAGGTGCACAATTTTTGTCCAGTCTCTTCCCGCACTACCCACACCCCTT
>NW_006289824.1:1671371-1678424 GCF_000327345.1 Myotis davidii | reverse complement strand
CTCCCAATTGAAAACGCCAACCGCGCCCTCAGCTACCAGCCCGCTCCGCACGTACCTCCGCACCTTTATATTTTCCGCACTGCGCCTCCTCTGAGTCTCGTATGCTGTTCTCTTTCCTTCTAGTTGAAGAATTTCCCCTCAACCAGTCTTCCTGTGGTTCTGGGCGATGTCTATTGCGTCTTTTAGTTGTATTTTGAAGTAGTTGTTCGAGGCAGCTAACTCTGGTGTTTACCTATGCCACCATCTTGGTTTCTTTCTCAGCAGTGATCATTAATCTAAAACTAAGGTTTAAGTTTATCAAAATCTGATTTGTTTTAAAGCTTTCCAAGTGATTTTAACATGTAGTGAAGGTTGCATTTGGTAAACATGACAGAATAAAATAGAGTAGTGGTTCTCAACCTTGGTTATACATTAGAATTACCTCAAGAAATTTAAATACTAGTAAATCCCTATGGACAGACTCCAACCCAGACCAATTAGATAAAAATCCCTGGTATCTGGCCTGGACGTATGTAGCTTTAATGTTTCCCAGGTGAATCCAATGTACCTCTAAGTTTGTGAACCAATGAAATAAAGGAGATTACCTTTATTACTTTAATTGACTTATAACAATTTAAGACTTTCATAATAAATTATTTCATTTGGTGGATAAAAACTTATACATTTTAGCAAAATAGCTGTAAGTATGACATGGACAGACCCCTTTATACTTGCTCTTAAGAAAACTTCAATTATTTTTTGCCTGTTGAAATGCACTCAGCAAATCGTCCATTGCCTGGATGTGTGTTTCCTTCAAGAGCTGGCTCATTCTCTGTCTTCCCATCGCCCTAACACTTTACTGAGACACTGCTAATGCAGCAGTGCAGACTAATTAATTAGCTCAGTTGGACCCATGACACCACAAGCTGTCACTCCATTTACCTTCCGCACTGCTTATCCAGGCTGAGCAGTTGTCCCAAGTATACTGTGTCATACGAAGTGCTGCTGCTAATGCTCTAATGGTGTCCACATCTAGCATTCACCATGCTAAATTATGCTGCTATTCCACACTATCCTTCTTCTGCATCTCAAGGAGATCCATTTACTGAAACAGATACTAATGTGGAACACACCAATTATTTTTATAAAGGACAAACTGGAAACAGGTCCCATCATTGCATGCTACACAACAAGTCAAGTCTATAACAAGATCACTCCCTCTCACCTCTTTTACCTCCATTTATAATTTTGTCTGTTACCTAGAGATCTTTTCTTATGCTCAGTTTTTCTTTTAATTCATTAATAGCAGTATCATTTTAATCCAAATATCTTAAAACCTTAGAAATTGCTTAGGATGTTTCCATACCTCATGCTTGCTTGCCTATACTGGTACTGAGAGTTAATGTAGTAAAGTCATTACAGGGACAGTGAACATCAGGCCTGAATTATGTTGCTAATTAGCAGATTCAGATGCTGGTAAGAAAGTCAGTTGTGTGTTTTTTTTCTTTGCTACTGCAATGACTGGAGGGAATTAGAGCAGTTATCCCCAACAGAGCCACATCTTTCTTTTATTACTCTCATTCGCTATCAGTCTGTCTCCATTGGTTCTCTATGTTCTTATTTTATATATTGCAGAATAATTTTATCAGCTATATATAAACTATGCAATTTAAAATTCTGACTTTTAAATAATCTGTGGTGACGTATGTTGCTTAATTTCCAATTTCCCTCCAACCCCATCCTGTGGTCATCATATATGCTCTGCATTTTAGAATATCCACCTTGTTCATTGAACTGTGTTCATTCTTCTTGCCACATTCCCCCTCTCTGTCCCCTACTCCCTCCCCAGTTCTATTTGTTACACTTTCTGAGGATTTTCATGTCAAAACAAACATGGCTTCCCTTATTAAAGTGTAAAGTCTCCCAAGTACTTGCAACTGCAGGGATAAAGGCTTATTAGATGTCTTTAGAGATTTCTCTTTTTTCTTAACCAAAAAACAAAACTACAAAAATACAACTCACTTATTTAAGGTTTTTCCATGCAGTTCACAACTTTACTCATACTATTTGGAAATCTAATCAGGGCACCATCTAAAGGTGGTTTTAAGGCAGTCACAGAGGAGTCAGTCACTGCTTCAGGTTCTGAGGATGGTGAGTCTTTTATGGGCCCTAAAAGTGGCTATTGAGTGTATGGAGCAACTTCTGATTAAGATTCATGACTTCTTTATACCATATTGGGATGAAGAGAAGATAAAGTCTTGCACAATATATGAATCCTAAGGGTCAATTCTGGAAGGGTATTACAGGTTTGATAACTACATCTTCCTCTGAGGTCAAATTTTATCACCATTTTCTGAATTGAGTTCATCTTTTTCAGGTATTTTATAATTCACAAACATATTTATTTCTAAACCTTCTTTTGCTGTGTGAATTTCTCTTATTTCAACATTTAAATGTTTTAATGTTTTATATTAAAATTTATTTTTATTATAATTGCTGTCAGCCAAAGTACTCAGCCATGCCTATGTATTTTTTATGATCATTGTTTGCAATTTATAAAAAATATCTTGTAACCTTCTGAGAAGTAGATTAACTGAAACAGGCCTATTCTCCATCTCCCCTATTGTGGGTTAAATCGTGACCTTAAAATAATGTGTTCATGTCCCAGCCCTAGAACCTGGGAATGTAACCTTGTTTGGATGAAAAAGTCTCTGCAAACAAGTTAAATGGCCCTAACTGGTTTGGCTCAGTCGATAAAGCGTCAGCCTGCGGACTCAAGGATCCCAGGTTCGATTCCTGTCAAGCGCATGTACCTTGGTTGCGGGCACATCCCCAGTAGAGAGTGTGCAGGAGGCAGCTGATCGATGTTTCTAATTCTCTATCCCTCTCCTTTCCCTCTGTAATAAAATCAATAAAATATATTTTTTTAAAATGTAGGTAAAATAGAAATATTGAAGTGAGATCACTCTAGATCAGGGGTGGGGAACCTTTTTTTTTTTGTCAAGGGCCATTTGGATATTTATAACATCATCTGGGCAGGACAAAATTATCCACTTAAAAATTAACTTACCTAATTTGGTCAAACATTTCATTAACTCGCCCCCTAATACCTTGGCAGGACCAGACCAAATGGTTTAGAGGGCCTTACACAGCCCGAGGGCTAGATGTTCCCCACCCTGCTCTAGATTATATAAATGGGCCCTAAATTCAATGATAAGTATATTTATAAGAAACACATAGATGAGATACATGGGAAATAGAGAAACATGAATGGCAGCAGAGATTAGAGTTACGTAGCCACAGCCAAGGAAGCCAGCAGAGGCTTGGTAGGATTCTCCCCTAGAGCCTGCAGAGGCGTTGTGGTCCTGCTGACACTTAGAATTCAAACTCTGGTTTCCAGAATTACGAGATAATATGCTTCTGTTGTTTTAAGTATCATGTTCATGGTAATTTATTATGGGAGCCCTAGGAAACATATACTTTCCTATGTCTTAATAATTCTATATAGTAAATTCTATAATTACATATTATGTACTTTATAATGATACACTTCTATATAGTCAATAGCTATAGTTAAATATTAACAAAGTCATAAGGAAAATGGGGAGGGGGCTTTCTGAATTAAACATGGTCACCTCATCTGAGAGACCAGGATCAAATTCAGACTGACAGATGCTTTCATCAGGAATAGCACGAAGGCAAGGAAAACAGTAGAGTTAAGGCTGTGCAGGCAATTTGACCTTACTGGATAGTAAACTGGGAGGTGACAGCCCTAATTGGTTGGTTCAGTAGATAGAGTGTTGGCCTGTGGACTGAAGGGTCCTGGATTCAATTCTGGTCAAGGGCACGTGCCTGGGTTGTGGGCTTGATCCCCACTAGGAGGAGAGCAGGAGGCAGCTAATCAATGATTCTCTCTCATTATTGATGTTTCTATCTCTATCTCCCTCTCCCTTCCTCTGTGAATTTAATAAAAATATATTTTTTTTAAAAAAAGAAGCATTTCTTAAAAAAAAAATGGAACATGACAAGTGTCAAAATATCAGGCCACCAAAGTAACCCTGTGACAGATGTGGGGCTTTAATGCTGTATGGAAATGCATGCACTCTGTGAGGGAGGTTCCTGCTTTTCAAACTAGGCATACGGAAACCCTTGCGAGTAAAACTATACATGTGACCAGCATGGTCTGTCCTCCTGGGATATCATATTTACTTAAGCATTATAAGGAAATGAAATAATGCATTTAGCAAGTGAGTTGGAAGACACTTAATGGAAAATGATGTATACTGATGTAGGAGATGCAATTAACAATTTGTAAAATATATAACATGAAACTTCACAAGTGACATGCTTACAAGTGAATGGAACTAAGAAGAGAGGGTATGAGTTAGACTGCAGATCCACATTAAAAAAATTTGCTATCTTCTACCATTAATGGAAACTCTTTAATTTTTAATATGTTTTTTATTGATTTTTAGAGAGAGGAGGGGAGGGAAAAGGAGGGAAAGAGATAGAAGCATAGGTCCATAAAACATGCCCCCTTACTGGGGATTGAGCCCACAACCTGGGCATGTGCCCTGACCAAAAATAGAAATAGTGAACTCTTGGTGCAGGGGCTAACCCTCAACCACTGAGCATTAGTGGAAATTCTTTAGGGGAAAACATTAAAAGGCATAAGCTGAGGGCAATCAACAATGTTAACAATAGCATTGACTATAATCAACACCAATTATTGATCACTTACTACATGACATCCTATTCTGAAAGCTAAGATGATATTTCCAATTTATGTTACCAGGACCTCATGAAATAGGCAGTATTATGACTCCCATTAAAGGTGAAAAAGTTAATACTTAGAGAGGTAAAGCCTCTGTGTAAAGGGACCACAATTGACCCCAGATATTGACTGACTTCAAGGTCGTGCTCCTAATTGCAAAGACACTGAAGAACTTCATTTTATAACTTAATGCTGTAGTTCCACATTGATTTAGAAAATGATATGTTAGATGTCAGGGGATATGCCAAAAATTTAAAATTTATTGCTAGTAAAATCTTGTTTTAAATAAAATTTATTTTTTTCAATTATGATAGGGCATAGTCATTCAACAAGTTAATATTTAATTTACAAAGAAATTGAATAAACTTGGTATTTTGAAAAATATATACAATGCTGACCTTTTCTTGAGATCTTCAGGTCAACGTAGGACAACCAGACTACAGCTTTGATGTAGAAAACAGCCAGCTCCCTTGTTTTATTCTGGAAATAATTTAAATGTTTTTGTTTCTTCTTCAGGCAGACTTAGAGAAGAGAATGTGAGACTTAGGTGAGGAGTAAACGTTATCCATCTTTGGACCTGTGGTGACTTTGTTCCAGTGGCAATCCAAGAACTGGAAAGGCCTAGGAGAATGGTCGGCAAACTGCGGCTCGCGAGCCCCATGTGGCTCTTTGGCCCCTTGAGTGTGACCACGAAGTTTCAATCGCACTGCACGTGCACACCCGCAAGTGGTATTTTGTGGAAGAGCACACTCAAGGGGCTGCAGTTTGCCACCACTGGCCTAGGACCTTTTCACTGGGGAGTGTGTGGGATAAGGGAAGTTCTCTTGGCTTCAGGGTTTCTAGGAGCCAGGATGTAAAAGACTCGCTCTTGCATCAAATATAGGTCACAAATAGCAATTACAACGGTTGACAGTGTTGTCTTTCCCTTTTGAGACCCAGGTCTTTAGTGAAGCCCTGTTAACTGTTAGCAACCACTATCCATGAGCATCATGGGAAATAGGGAAAGCCTGCACTCTGAGGGAAATAATTCAGCTGGACCAATTTCAAAAAGCAGCTACTTTCTCAGTTATTGTTAAAATGATACCTGTATCCTGGGACAGATTGTGTTTAGTTTCTTTAAGTATTACTATCTGGAAAAATTACTGACAGTTATAGACATCAGAGAAAAGGTCAGTAAATTTAGAAATGCATAATTCATTATATATTCACTAACTCTTAAATGTTGCCACAAGATCATCAACTCATCACTTCATGGTACAGAGAGTTCATCAATACTGCCATTCTTTTATTTTAAAATATCGTGATGAATATATTATGCTTTAAGGTCTTATATTATAAAATTAACTATGTTGTGAACTTGTATACCACTTGATGCAGATCTGAGTTTTCATCCTACTTTCCCATCCAAGTCTCCTCCCCCCATTTATTGTCTCCGTTTCATAGAAATGATTTCTGAAATAATTGTATACATTTACTGTTTTCAATCTTTCTTCCTTTGAATTCTCTTAACCCACTCAGTCAGGTTTTTTATCCCACAAAACCACCGAATAAGCTTTTCTCAGGGTCAGCAATAACCTTGACATGGTTAAGCCCTGTGGTCATTTCTTACAACCAATTTTACTTGATCTATCCTCAGCATTATACACAGTCAATTAATCTCTGCATCTTGAAACAGTTTTTTTCATTTAGGTTCTGAGAGACTACATATTCTATACCTTTTCAATCCACCCTCCAACACACACACACACACACACACACACACACACACACACACTAGTACTTGTTTATCTCTAAATCCTCTGAATATTGTAATGTTATGGTGCTATGTCCTTATACCACTTCTTTTCTCTGCTTATACTCAAGCTTTTGGTGAGCATATCCAGGAACATGGTTTTAAATTAAATTTTGCTTATGACTATTCAATGTGTCACTTTAATCAGAACTACTCTCTCCCAAAGTCTACATATCTATCTATCGCTTATCCATTATCTATCTATCATCTATCTATCTATCTATCTATCTATCTATCTATCTATCTATCATCATCTATCTCATCTATATCTATATATATAATCTATCTATCTAATATATATCCTAATATATAAAAAGCCGAGGGCAGTCACGACCGAATCAACCAGACAGACGACCGAACAGCAGGCTGCATAGGGCGACAAGGTGGGCAGGGGGATTAGTGAGGGATGATCGAATGACTGAACAGTAGGCTGTGTGGGGTGACCAGGCCAGCAGGGGGGCAGTAAGGAGCAACCAGGACAACAGGGGGCAGTTGTGAGCAATCAGGA
>NW_006289824.1:1669578-1671024 GCF_000327345.1 Myotis davidii | reverse complement strand
AAATTTCTCTGTCAACTCAAAGCAAAAAATCAGCGGAGAGACAGCTGGTATCTCAAAAAACTCATTAGTCGCGTAAGTCGTAAGTCAAGGCCCCACTGTGTGTGTGTGTGTGTGTGTGTGTGTATATTTATTTATTTATTTATTTATTTATTTATTTATTTATTTAGACAATTATCTCTTACACACAATTGGCTATTTATACCTTCACTTCAATATCTAACAGAAATACTCAATTTAACATGTTCAAAGTGAACTTCTGCTCTTCCCTTACATTCCAAACCAGTACCTTCTTAGGTCTTAGACATTTCAGTGTATAGTAATGAGTTTCCTTCAATTAGGCCAAAAACTTTGTCATGTTTTACACCTCTCTTTCTCTTTTTCTTCAGAGTCTACACCAGTTTATTCCAACAAATCCTGTCATCTCTGCCTTCAAAATGTACCCAAGTTTAAAGGGTATACAGTTTCAGTTTACAAGATGAAAGACTTTGGGAACTTTTTTGTACAATAATATGAGTGTAATTAACACTATATAATCTTACATTTAAAAATGGTTGAAATGGTAAATTTTGTTATGTGTCTTTCCCCTCAGTTAAAAAATGTTTTTTATAAAAGTAAGTCTGAAAAAATATGTCCAGAATTTGACTACTCCAAACTACTTTCATTCTCAATAAACTAATCCAGGCCACCATCACAAAAATCACCTAACAAGTGTTTCTGATTCTGTCCCTATCCCCTAGCAAGTCTCTTTACACAACAGCCAGCATGATCTTATTAAAATACTAGAGGACCAGTGCATGAAAATTCATGCACTTGAGCAGGTCTCTCAGCCCAGCCTGCATGCCCTCACACTGTGGGACCCCTCGGGTAGGGTCCAGTTCCATTGCAGCATGGCTCTGGTTTCCTGGAGCATGCGGGCAAGGGGAGAGACTCAGAGGTCAGTCCGATGGAAGCATGGCTTCATTCCCACAGCTCCCTCCCGCTGGCACACTGTGGGTAGCCGGGACCCAGGACTGACTTCTGCCATGCCGGCTGGGACCCTAGCCTGGTGTTTGGTCATCTGGCCAGACATTTAGGTCATGATGGACCCAAGCTCTTTATATATTAGGATAAGTGAGATCATGCCTTTTACCTATTGGTCTCCCCTCTTAGGTTAAAGTCAGTGGTATGACCTATAAAATTCTAAGTGGTCAGGCCTTATTACTTCCCTTATCTCATCTTTGTGACTCATCATTTTACTTCCTCTGCTTCAGTTACGCTGCCTTTTTGTAGTTTATCTGACACTCCCACTTAAGGTTTTTTCCTTGCTTTTCTTTCTACCTGATTATCTATAAGGCTAACTCCCTCATTTACTAAGATTTTCACTTAAAAGTCACTTCAGTGAGTTAAGTTTGATCTAACACTTCTGCAGATGACTGACATTTTCTTCCTACTTTTCTTCTTTATGTA
>NW_006289824.1:1653335-1668979 GCF_000327345.1 Myotis davidii | reverse complement strand
TTGGCTTCTGTAATTGAAACACTATTGCAGCACCAACTCTAAGACCTCGGCTGGCTGAAAGCAGGCATCTGGGGTTTATTTAGCTTCTATAATTGAAACATAGTTGCTTTTGGAGCTGTTGCTTTCAGGCTCAGAGCCGGTCCGTGGCAGGTGGGGAACCTTGGCTTCCTCCCTCACTGGAGCAAGCACGCTACCTGCTCGCTTCAGCTGCATGGCTGCCAGCCGCCATCTTGGTTTGCATATCACCCTGATTAGCCAATGGGAAACGTATCAGAGGTGCGGTTAATTACCCTATTTGTCTTTTATTAGATAGGATGAAAGGTTTTTTTCTAATGTGTGTCAGAGACTAATGTGAGTCAATAGTGTGGGATCCTTCCAATTTTGTTCTTGTGTGTATTCATTCAGGTAACAGGGAAGGGGAATGTGGCAGGTAACATTTTCCAAAAATAGCCACAATAATTTCTCACATCCCATGTCATATACACTTACTGAAAGTTGATATTGACCCATCACCAGGTGGATCTATGTTCTTTTCCTTTTTGTTTGGGTGTGCTTGTAAATATGAAATAAGTGACACAATGTGACTTTTGAAGTTAGGTCTGGTTCACTGGGGATGCTCCAATATCTGTGCCATGAGGAAGCCCAGGCCACATGAAGAAATAATGTGTTGATCTTCTGTATAAAATTCCAGATGAGTTCCCAATTTACAGCCAGTGTCACCCAAACAAGTGAAGGAGTCTTCACAAGATTATGTCCCAGCCATAGAATCATCCCCAGCCATCTAGTATTTCCACCTAAAGGCACAGATATACCAGGTAGCAAAGCACAGATACTCCATCCCTCATATTCCTTGTCTACATTTCTAATCTTTAGGCTTCATGAATGCAATAAAATTGTTCCATACCATTAAATGTGGAGGTGATTTGTTGTGTAGGAATAGATAAATATCACAGAGCTATACTCTAAAGAAGGCATGTTTCCTTTTAACCATTTTGGCTGAGACCACATCATTGCTATCACCATTCCTTTGATTAAAATTCAGCCATTTAGCCCCGTGTAATTGCAAGGGCTCTAACTATATTTGGAATATGGAAAATGTAGTCTCATGGTGTGGCTAAAAATGTGAAGATGTTGTTATGTATGCATTGTTAGCCTCTGCCAGAGCCCTTCACTATGTACCATACTGTATGTTATTTATCTTCATTATGATTGCTAAACTAGAAGAAAAACTGCTCAGAGACTTTTTTTTTCTGATTTGCTCACATTTTTCTGCCACATAATGAGTGCAGATTAAATAATTGTTAAATTCAAGAGAATTTATGATACAAAAAATTGATTTTGAATGATAGAGTGAGTGGATTTCTGACTGATACATTCCCTGTAGATTTACCCTGAAGTCCCCTTCATACCACAAGCAAGGTAACCACTAACTTTACTTAGATTTACATAGCTTTTACTTATAATATTACTTTTATTTAAAATTAATTATCCTAAGAATATTTAGTTCTGGTATATCTTCCTTCAGTGGCTAGATAAGAATCTATATCAACATGTGTTTCATTGATAAAAAATAATTTAGCAACTATCATAAGCTATGTTTTATAAAATTATAATTAATATTTCATAATGTGTACATATTCTGAAGTACATTTCTCAGAAATTAAGCCATATTTTCCATGGTTATTCCAACAGCATTTGCTGATAAAAAAAAAAAGTATCTTTGTCATATGTCTTTCTAGGTACTGAGTTTTTATATATCTCCATAGTGTGATTAACTAATATCTCAAGGCAAAACATGCATTTAGAACATTTTATTATTATCAAAGGTAACTTTTTAATTAATATAGTGGGCATAAATCTATTTTTTCAAGTCTTAAGCATTTCATATATTTTTAATTAACCTTTTTTGCAATATATTGTGATTATTTTTTAATTTGCATGGTAACAAAGGCAAATAGTTTTGAGTTATTTTATTTTTATCTTCTTTGCTAGCAATTGTATTAATATGATCTTTAGTCCACAGTTTCTTAGGCCTCGTTGCCTATAAATATAAACTTGTTAGATGGGTCTAGCTGCTGACAGCCGTGGACAAACTACGGCCCACGGGCCGGATCCGGCCTGTTTGAAATGAATAAAACTATTGAAAAAAAAAAAAGACCGTACCCTTTTATGTAATGATGTTTACTTTGAATTTATTTTAGTTCACACAAACACTCCATCCATGCTTTTGTTCCGGCCCTCCGGTCCAGTTTAAAAACCCATTGTGGCTCTCCAGTCAAAAAGTTTGCCCACCCCTGCTAGCATTTTGTGCCAGAACATTACCTAAGATATAGTAAGCACTCAACAGAAAGTTATTGACTCAATAACTGAAATCTGTGACACCTCTGATTGTCATAAGGAATAGAGGTGGCTATGAGAAGAAGCTTACCTTAAGGGGGAAAAAAAGTAGTGGCTATAAGCTTAGGACCAAAGCAAAGGCTTGTCTGTTAAAAGAAACTCACCATTATAGCACATCTCTCACAGCTCCATTAGATATGCCTCCCTCCCATTCCTCTCATCCTCTTCTTGTTTGTGGGGGTGGAGTGGGGTCAGGTATGAACTGAATGAACAAGAAAAAGCTGTGTAGCTTAGAATCTCTGTAAGACGCAAAGAACAGAGGACAAGGCTATTTTGTGGTCAATACAATTTTTGAAGCATCCGCTATGTGGTGAAATGACTGTTGGGGGAAAAACTAAACAAAGGAAGTAGTTGATTCACAAAGGATCACACAAAAGTAGTATAAGACAAAACTCAGGAACTGAACAGCCCAAACCAGAGAAAGGTGGAGGCATGGCGCATCACAGGATCAGCTTCTGAAACTAGAGAAAAGGGTGATCGAGGGACTCTTTGTATACTGACTTTTAGAAAATGTTAGGAGAGAATTGGGATGGTCAGGTCCCTGGTCCTGAGTTTATACAAAAACTAACCCTGAGAGAAAACTGTTACTATGAATCATTGGGCTGTCCTCACACTCCTGGCTGCTGGAGCTTGGAGATTCAGCGAGAAAGATAAATAACTGCCTGTATAAAAGTGAGCTGCTCTGGTCAACCTCTGAGCATGACTTAAAGCCTCCTGTAGCTTTCAGGCTATAATCTTTTTGTTTTATTAGAATAAAAACTGAAAGGGAGGATTTTTTTCATCGGGGTTATGTCCTTCACAGGCCAAGGACTACTTTTCTCCTGATGCAGATACAACTCATGATTTTGAAGCTTGATCTATATGTACATTCATTCACACATAACCTCATCTAACTTTCCCTAACCAAAGCTCTTACAATGTTGTTATTTGCCATCTACCTCCTTGAGGTGCATAGAAACAGACAATTTTTTAAATAAAAAACCACCATTTTTCCCTTTAACTTCGCTTTATTCTCATATTCAATGTGTTTCCTACTCACTTTTTTCTTCCAGATGCACATAGCTGCATACATATTCTTGATTTTTAAGTGATTAGACTCAGTGATTTTGGTCTTACTACTACTTCCAATTTTTTAATACCACATTGCTATTGTACAATCTAAGCTTTTCTTATCAAGGCACTAAAAGGCACCTGCATGTAAGTTCAAAAATTTTTATGTCAAAACATGGACATCTTTGTTATAGAGCATGATAATCTCTCACATATGGAACGTACTGATACAGGGACAAATGTACTATTAAAAACAAGGAAGTTAACATGGTTCCAATGAAATACTAAAAGTGGAACAAAAGACTTAATATAGACATGACCACAGGGACCATTAAATGACAGAAATACCCACACAATGAAAGCTTGTTTTATTGAGGACACAACATTTTTTGTTGTTGTTAATCTTCACCCGAAGATATTTTTCCATTGATTTTTTTTAGGGAGAGTGGAAGAGAGAGGGAAAGACAGAGAAACACTGATGTGAGAAAAACACATTGATTGGTTGCCCAGACCAGGGCCTGGGCTGGGGAGGAGCCTGCAACGCAGGTACATGCCCTTGACCAGAATCCTTTGGTCTGCAGGCCGACACTGTATACATTGAGCCAAACCGATTAGGGCACGAACACAATTTTTAAATAATAACTTCAAACTCTTAACCTTCTTAGGGACAAATTTTAAGTCTCAAGAGGAATTGTGAATAGTGCTTAGCTATGTATTTATATGTCTTGCTACTTTAAAGAATATTAAGCTCTGTTATATTAAAAAGAAAAAATTATCTGAGTAATAGTGCAAATTATTTTTCTGATTTATAATTCTTGTGGCCACCTCTGTGTTCTTGAAATCTGTGACACTTCTGATTGTCATTTAATTAACTTTCCTTCCTCCCAACCTATAGTAGTAAATATATTTCCATATTTCTAAAAGGTCATTTGTTCTCTGATATAAACTACCTGCTTATAAGTCCTACACATGTAAGAAAGCTGGATAAAGTAAAGAACAAGTTTATCTACATAGAGTTATTAATTACAAGTGGATAAAACAAATTTGAAAATATTTCTTTCATTTTGTGCATTTGGCAGAATCTCAATTCATCTGGGTATATATTATTTATTACTTCCTGATAGCACAGCAGAAATGGTGGCATTTATTACCACTCAGAACATGATTTATAAAAGGCGTTGATGAACTATAGTGTATGTAGAATGCCAAACTCCAAATTTCCAATTTATTGGGTTACACAATAAAGCACTTAAATGAAAAGGTTCCTAGTTGCCTGGGGAAAATGTGAGGCCACCAAGAAACTAATGGAACTGCCCTCTATCCTCTCATTGTAGTTCAAGGCCCTAGGACAAATTTACTAAAATGTTCCTTAAAAGCAAAGATCAGAGGTTTTTAGAGACACTTGTAATTTAGAGGTTACCTCTACTGAAATATGTCTTTGTTAGATAACCTCAGTTTAGGGTCTCTATAACACAGAGTGTCAGGCAGTGAGCTGGTTGATTCTGTTGAATGGAATCAGGATTCTAGGTTCAAATGCTGCTTTATGATTTTCTCAACATAATTTTGTCTTGCTGTGTTGATTTCCTCAACTATTAATCTGAGGTAATAATAACCACGTATAGAATTATTTGGAAGATTAACAAATAATACATGTAAAGTTCTTTGATCAGTATCTGGTGCAGAGTAGTGTTCAATAAATATTAACTGTTACTGTTTTTAGCAAAAAACCTAATCTAATTATTTTGAATTGCTTGCATCTTTGAGCCCAAGCAAATGCCTCATTTTCCTATAATCCTAAAGTCAACAAAAACCAAATGCATTACCTTAGGTCCTGATATTGCCCCGAAATATTCCCTTTCCTTTCCTTCACCTTGAGATTATTATGACTGCCGATTCTATTAATATTGTTTCCATGAAAACTGTTCCCCATTACCTCTAGTGTGTTGAGATTGTTTTTTCTGCATTTTACTGTAAGAAATAAAAAGATGGCTTGGATTAATGGGAAGAATAAGGACTTTGAAATAAGATTAGTTTCAGTTAAAACTTAACTCGGGAAGTTATCAACACTGTGACCCTGGGGAATTGTTCAACTTTGAGTCTCAGTTTCCACATCTATAAAAAGCACTTCATTTGAATTAAATGAGAAAAGATACCTGGGAGAGTGATTGATACATATCAGATGCTCAGTAAATAGTTTTCTTTCTAGGTTAGCACTTTTCTCTAAAGTCAAGGACTCTTTTCAGTCTTTATTAAAAGCATTCCCAACTAAGGCATAAATCTTATATTGAATAACCTTATTTTTTAAAATTTATTTTTTAAATATATTTTATTGATTTTTCACAGAGAGGAAGGGAGAGGGATAGAGAGTTAGAAACATCGATGAGAGAGGAACATCGAGCAGCTGCCTCCTGCACATCTCCTACTGGGGATGTGCCCTGCAACCAAGGCACATGCCCTTGACCGGAATCGAACCTGGGATTTTTCAGTCTGCAGGCCGACATTCTATCCACTGAGCCAAACCAACTAGGGCTTGAATAACCTTTTACATTCTCCTTGAAGATCTCAGAATCTTTTCTCTTATAACATAGAGCTTGATTTCCTTAATATTGGTGCCCATTTTTTTTCATGGCTCCTGTGTACCACTTTACCTTTGATTTTAAGCTTTTCTTTCATATTCCATATCAAGCTCACAAACAGCTTATCTAATATCCTCTATGTAGATTTCATCTTCTCACATGACATCAGAATCCAAGATTCTGCAGTTGATTCCATAATCTAGACCAGTGGTTCTCAACCTTCCTAATGCCGCAATCCTTTAATACAGTTCCTCATGTTGTGGTGACCCCCAACCATAAAATTATTTTTGTTGGAACTTCATAACTGTAATTTTGCTACTGTTATGAATCATAATGTAAATATCTGATATGCAGGATGTATTTTCACTGTTACAAATTGAACATAATTAAAGCATAGTGATTAATCACAAAAGCAATATGTAATTATATATGTGTTTTCTGATGGTCTTAGGCGACCCCTGTGAAAGTGTCATTCGACCCCAAAGGGGTCGCGACCCACAGGTTGAGAACCGCTGAGCTGATCTAGACCATTAATCTAGAACCTCTGTGGATATTCTGACATCCAAAGCAGTATCTCTGCTATCATATTTTCAGCCATGTCGATTTCCTAACTTCCTTGATAGTAGTAATATAAAAAATTCTGTGTATTTTAAAAGTTTGCTGTATGTTATGTTTTGTTTCAGAATATCTGGGTTTTTTTTACTCCATACAATACTTTGGCATTAATAGTTTAACTCCAGTAGATTCAAATGAGTAAAGGCTCAATGTACTTATCTTAATATATTATTTAGAAAGCAAAATCCATAAATTTACTCTTCAGCATCATCAACCACCCTCTCCCTATTGCCTTAAAAACTTGACTAACCTATTTTCTGCTGCTCAGTCATTTCAGACATATACTTTCTCCTCTATCTTCAAACACCTCTCTACGTAATAAACACAAAGATGTGATGGTTTTCACCAATGAAACAACATTCCTCCTTTTCTCTTTCACCCAGAGATGTCAGGACATTTATCATTAACTTCTGTGCTTTTATTGAGAATTTGGTCTTAACTATCTTTTTTTTTAATAGACTTTAATATGTTTTGAAATTAAACAGACCTAAATCTAAATATCTGCCCTATTTCTTTCAAGTTCACCTTTTGAACATTAGTTTCTTCACATATAAAACAGAGATGCTATATACACTCTATATCAGCATGCAAGGACACATAGAAACTGATGAGTGCTAGATGCTCACTTGTTCTTTACCACCTTTCCTTTCCACTAAAACTACTGAATTATTTGGTAATGTGCCTGAGTTGTAATTCAGTAAGTGCTGAGTAAATTTTCAGAACAGGAATAAATTATAAATACACTATAAATATGATGGCATGTATCATATTTACATGCCATTATAAATATTGTATATAATGTTAATATTAATTTAGTATTTTAAATACATAACACTAATTCAGATAACTCAATCTTAAGATATTTTTACAACATTTTTATTATTTTCTTTAAAAATTACCAAAATTTTCATTGATATTTTAGTTTTTCATAGGCAAGCAAAGGTATTACTGAATTTATATTAAAATAAAAATGAGATTTGGATTAGGAATACTTTCAAGTCGGTATTCTTAATTACTTTCTGCAAATTTACCATATTTTAATTGAATTAGTAATACTAGAAAATTGCTCCATCCTATTCATTTTTATACTAGTTGATACAAGAAAGCCTGCTTATAACAAATTTACAACAAATTAACTTGGTCTCTCATTCAAATGGATAATTTTTCTAAGGTGTTAGGATGATTTTCCAGGACTATATCCAATACAAAATTTAATATTATAAAAGATAGAATAGTAAAAACAGTCTTAATGATACGGGAAAATTGGACTGGAACGCTCCATGTTCCCCGGGCAGGATGGTTCCCAGGTTCTTTGTCCATTGGAGTCAAAGAATGAAACCATAGGGGAAAGGTGGTATAGCAAAAGGTGGAAATTTATTGAGAAACAAGCAAAGACTCCCATGTGGGGAGGAGGAAAGAGTCCCACTGAGTCCCTTTTCCTTCTGCTTATAAAGGCTGCAGAACTTTGTGCCTTGCTATCCCCTCTGATTGGTCACTACCCTGATTGGTTACTGTAGCAACTCCAGAGCTCAAACCTCATGTGAATTATTTACCTGAGGTTCCCTTCTTCTTCTCCCTCATTATTTCCCTATTCCCTCTGGGCTTTCTTCTTCTCTTTGAATGAGTGGGTTCCTTCCTTTTATTCTGTAAATGTATACTTTCTGCAGCTCCCAGCTCCCTTTTCTAATGGAAATGTACCCTTTGCAGCTCTGTAGCCCTGTAGTTTTTTCCATAGATCCCTTAATTCCTAAAATTTCCTAAACCTGCCTATTTTACCCCTAAAAACTCCTTTCATTAATAATCACAATCACATTCCCAGATAAAATGTAAATCAAGCTTTCTCTCTCTCTCTCTCTCTCTCTCTCTCTCTCTCTCTCTCTCTCTCACACACACACACACACACACACACACACAACCACACACAAACCACACCCACACACACACACACACACACACACACACACACTTCTCATAAGCTTCATAACAGGTCATAAACAACTATATAAAATTTTCAAATTTTCAAGAAGCAACTAACTTTCTGACTTAATGTACCTTTCAGGAAATAGTGTATAACAGGAATTTCTGCCTGAGAAGAAAATCCCATCACTGAAATATGGAGAAAGGCAGATCTGAAGCACTTCTAACTTCTCAAGGGAAAAATAAATTAAAGCTCTACCTTTAATATGTTAGGAATCAGGGAGAATTTGACTAGCTACCTCAATTTTTATGGAATTAAGTACAGTACAGACTCACTCAACATTGCATTTAGCCCAATATGTCAAAAATGCTTGAATCCTGCCCTACTTTATCAAGTAGGATTATTGTTATAACCAATATAAACTGACACTATTTAATTAAGTGCAAGAGAAAAATCAATTTCTTGAAGGGATAAAAGTGGCTGACAAAGTAAAAAGGTAGAGCCTAAAAGGCAGACAGGAGAATGATAAGAAACAAGGCAACATTAGTGATCTTAACAGCAAGAACTCATTAATACATATTCACAATTGTAAACCCACTTTGGCCAAACCCTGCATATCTCTAGACCTAAGGCCTAGCCATCAGGATGATTTATCTTCTTGCATTCTTGAGTGACTTCATTTAAAATGCAAATTTCCTTGAATAGAATGAGATTTAACTTGTTTGGATTATGCCTGCTTCCACAGATTGCTCTCCTGCTTTTACTCATTCCCCTTGCCTTGAACATACAAAATGTTTGACTTCTGGCAATTTTCTAGTGAGAGTTTAGGAAGAAGGAAGTGACTTTACCTAGGCCATGTTCCTAGTTACATTTTTTAACCCAGTGGATTTGAGAGTATGGGAATCCACTAAAAGTAAAGACTTTCAATTACATCCTCAGGTAAACCTGAAAACACTTTCCACAAAAACATTTCCCATGAACAAGTAACATGATAACTGTATTGTAATTATACATACTTGTGATTTTTATTTAAATTGCTACCCTTTCTTCCTTATCTGTTTTATCTTCCCTTATAAACAAGTTTCTAAGGCCTCTGGTCTATCCTTTTGTACTTTTGACCAATCTCATACAAATATGTGCAAATTCCTAATATCCTAAGGATAGCTTTCTCCCTTCCTTGATTCTTTGCTTCCTTGCTTTCTTCCTATCTTTCTGAAAATGTTTATTTTTAGAAATTAATAGCACCTTATATATTTGCTTTTATAGAAAACATGCCATTTCACCAATATACTTTTCTAACATGAATTACATAGAAATATCACTTCAGGACAATTAATATAGAAGTGATTTACTGCCTATAAAAGCTGCATAGCATATTATAAATTAGCTTGAATTTATCTAACAACCTATTATTGAGTTCTATGTTAATTCTTTCTATTAGTTTAGATCTTATTTTATACACTGTAATAATATCATATCCTTTTCATCATATAAGTCCTATTGCTTTCTTATTAAATGACTTATATGTGTTTTATAGCTTTTGGCACTAGGGTGAATAGAATAAATTTATTCATTTTCCTGTCTCACTGATAATGACACCTATGGAAAAATTTTCTTATATTCTGTCACCTTACCAAATTAACTTATTAATAATAGAGTGTTTTATTATGTTCATAATCATATTATTTCTAAATAAAGGTAATTATAACTCCTCTTTTATGAATATTTGTCAATTATTTTATTTTTCTTTCTAATTTATTACCTAGAAAGGTCCAAGCATTGAAATAAAATAGTAATAAGAAATATCCTCTCCTACTCCTAAAATTTAACATAACACTTTTAAGAAAATTCACTGTTCTAAATTGTCTCTTATTAAATATTTAGCCAAATTTATATTGCTTGCTTCAAACCTATTCTACTTAAATATTTATTTATAACTAGGAGAAAATGTAGTACACCCTATCTAATAAAAGAGAAACATGGTAATTAGCCGTACCTCTGCTACCCTTCCCATTGGCTAATCAGGGTGATATGCAAATTAACTGCCAGCCAAGATGGCAGCCGGCAGCCAGGCAGCTTGAAGCGAACATGAGGCTTGCTTGCTTCAGTGATAGAGGAAGCCAACTTCCCCCCCTGCCGCTGCCAGCCTCTGAGCTTGCAGTTTGAAACATTGTTACAAATATAGAAGCTAAACAAAACCCCAGACACCTGCTTTCAGCCAGCCAGGATCTCAGAGGTGGAGTTGAAACAGTGTTTTGATTATAGAACCCAAACAAACCAGATACCTGCTTTCAGCAGCCGAGGCCTCTCAGCTGGAGCCCAGCCTCAGAGCTAAAGCTGGCCCAGAATAAAAAAAAAAAAAGAAAAAAAGGAGCGATTGGGAGCTTCAGTCACCTGCCAGACTGAAAGCAGCCCTCAGCCCTCACCCACACTGGCCGGGCACCCAAGTGGGACCCCCACCCTTATCCAGGACATCCTTCAGGGCAAACCAGCCAGACCCCACCTGTGCACCAGGCCTTGATCCTATATAATAAAAGGGTAATATGCCTCCCGGCACCGGGATCAGCGTGATGGGGGCAGCACCCAAACCCTCTGATTGCCCTGCGGCTCTGTGTGTGACAGGGGGTCGGGCCACAACCTCCCCATCGACCCTGCTCTGTTTGTGACAGGGGAAGGTGCCCCAACCCCCTGATCAGCGCTGCTCTGTGCCTGATAGGGGGGAGCTCCCCAACCCCCTGATCACCCTGCCACTCTGTGTGTGTCAGGGTGCAGTGCCCCAACCCCCTGATCGGCCCTGCTCTGTATGTGACTGGGTACAGGGCCCCAACCCCCTCGCCCCATGGGCCCTCCTGCTCTGTGTGTGATGGGGTAGAGCCATAACCTCCCATCAGCCCTGCCCTGACTGTGACCCCAACCCCCCTGATCGGCCCTGCTCTGTGACAGGGGATGGCACCGCAACCTCCCAATTGACCCTGCCTTCAGTGTGATGGGGACGGTGCCCCAACCCCCAATAAGCCCTCCCCTGAGCGTGACTGAGGGTGGCATCGCAACCTCCCGATCCAGTCTGCTCTGTGCATGACAGGGGGTGGTGCCCCAACTCCCCAATAGGCCCTGCTCTGAGTCCGACCAGGGGCTGCACCTGGGGATTGGGCCTGCCCTCTGCCACCAGGAGCAGGCTGAAGCCAGCAGGTCATTATCTTCCAAGGGGTCCCAGACTGTGAGAGGGCACAGGCCGGGCTGAGGGACGCGCCTCCCCGCCGAGTGCAGAAATTTTTGTGCACTGGACCTCTAGTTTATAATATAAAATTGTATGTTGTTATAAAAAAAAGAGTTACATCTAAAGAATTTAACAAAACTAAATTTTTCCAGGTGATTTTTTTCAGCATGTATTATCAATGTAAATACCATCTGTCCTTTTTATTAGTATAATGCATCACATTATATATCACTTGATGCTGAACTATTTTTCATTCCTGAAATAAATTCTATTTTATTAACTGACCTAGACAATTCATAATATCCATCATCAATAGTCATTATAAATTAATATGTAAAAGGTATTAATATATTATCATACAACCCTTTTTATTAAAACATAACAAGTACTTCATTTAAACATTATGTATTTGCATATTTGATATTATTCAATGAATATCAAGTATATAATACTTTCACGGTACAAATATATTACTTTGTACATTTTTATTCAGAATTAATCTAGATCTGGATAATAAAACAGGATATATGTTTGTTGATCACTAAACAAGTTCACATGTATAAAGCCCTTAGAACAATGTTTGGGCATAGTAAACAGTAAAACATTTTTGTTTGTTCATTTGGTTTTTCCATCAATGTTCAGCTGTTTTGGTGGTGGCTAGGCATTGTAAATTGGGATTTACAATGAATAGAAGTTTCCCAAGTGAGTAAGACTGAGGAAAGTTGGAAAATGTGAGTTATTTGCAGTAAAGTGACTATAATTTTCTTTATGAAATCTAATCTGGATGAGTAGAATCCTGAGAATGGGAAATGGAAAATGGACACTGAATATGTTTTATGATCAAAAGATTTGAGGACCTTAATAGTGTGAAATAGTTTTGTATTTGATGTACTAAAGTAAAACCTGTAAAGAAAGCGGGGTTTTGTTAGAGAGTGTAATGTTCTAAATCAAGATAGTAGAGGCAGTGTATCTGATATGCAGAATATATTTTCATTGTTCGCGACCCACAGGTTGAGAACCGCTAAAAACCCAATATGCTAAGTGTCTGGTCATCTGGTCATCCATTCAACCAATCAAAGCATAATATGCTAATGATATGCTAAGGCTGCTCAACTACTTGCTATAACATGCACTGACCACCAGGGAGCAGACGCTCCAATTGGTAGGTTAACTTGCTGCTGGGGTCTGGCCGATCAGGACTGAGCGAGAAGGGCCAAACATTCCCTGGAGCTCTCCCTCAGTCCCTCCCCGGCTGGCCAACCTCCTGAGTCCCTCTCTAGCCTGATTGTGCCCTCAGTCTGGCCTGCACCCACTCATAATCCGGGATCCATCTGGGGATGTTGGAGAGCTGGTTTCGATCCGATCCCGCAGGCCAGGCTGAGGGACACCACTGGTATACGAATTTGTGCACCAGGCCTCATACACACACACACACACACACACACACACACACACACACATATAGATAGATAGATAGATAGATAGATAGATAGATAGATAGATAGATGTAGATAGAAATAGATATATATATATGAAAGATTTATGACTTTTATATTCTTTTCCTTAAATTATACCTTTTATTGTTTTGCATTGTCTTCCTGGGTCTCAGTTTTCTATTTAATCCGTTGACCTTAATTTTCACATTTTTGCTAGTATATTGCTACTCAAGTTTTTGTCCTCAGTTTCTGAAAGCTGTATTCATTTCTTAACTTTAACTATATTTTACATCTCTTTTTTACATTTTTGTTCTAATTTTTTTCTTTAAAAACATAGCCAGAATTAATTTTTAGCCACTAATGCAATTTCTGTACTTTAAAGGAATAGTGTTTATTCACAAATGATGTATTAATAATGCATATACTTTATTTTTTCCTCTTGCTTTTTTTAAAATGTGGGTTGTTTTCTTTTTTACATTGTTACAGGGTTAATAAATATTTATTATTTTATTTCTGTTCTGATTAATATGAAAAATAATTTAAGGGGTTTTCTTTAATATATTTTATTGATTTTTTTAAAGAGAGGAAAGAAGAGTGATAGAGAGTTAGAAACATCGATGAGAGAGAAACATCAATCAGTTGCTCCTGCAAAGTACCTACTGGGTATGTGCCTGCAACCAAGGTACATGCCCTTGACCGGAATCGAACCTGGGACCCTTGAGTCTGCAGGCCGATGCTCTATCCACTGAGCTAAATCAGTTAGGGCTTAAGGTTTTACTTTAATTTATATTTATTAATGTATTTTTTAAATAACAGTGTAAGTTCATAGCAAATTGAGTGGAGAGTTTCTGCACATCTCTTTGCACACTGTACTCACAGCCTTTGTCACCATCAGCATACCAGTGTAGGACACTGGCTGCAATTGATAAACCAATATTGTCACATCATTACTGAAAAGAGTTTTAGGGATAAAGTTTAGGGAGTTTTAGGAATGAGGATGGTTCATGGGGAGGAATACATAGATGGAGACTTGAAGACACCAGGGTACTTATCTTACTTATACATCGTATAGAGAAATGCCACAGACAGATAGAAATATTTCTGGCCTAAGCAATTAAAACAGTCATAAACCAAGGACAGACAAGGGTATCTCTGGCCTGAGCAATTAAAATGACCATAAGTTAGATCAAAAGTAGCCCTGATGTGAGCAGCGGGGAGGGCTATCAGATAAAACATTTCCAGGCCCGCACAACTGGGAGACAGCTTAAGGTAAAATCAAAAGTGACTCCAACCTAACAGATAAGATAACCAAATGGAGGAAAAGTGTGGATGTGGGGGTCATAGGAGCTGATTACAGGGCTAAGATCCCACAGTAGAAAAGGATGGTCTCCAGCCTATTAAATGCCCTCCCAAAATAAATAAATAAAGCAGTGGTCACCCTTTTTTAGGGACCCCTCTGTCTATCCAGGAGGGACAGAGTCTAAGGATTAGGAACTTAGAGAATATCTCTTTTAGGTGTCCGCTTTGCCCCTCTGTGCCAAGAGGCATAGAGTTTTAGGCTTAGAATTAAGGTTTTAGAGGTAGTGTTTGCTTGCAATGAAGTTTCTGTACTTTTCACCTGTTACCTTTTGCCCATGGCTTCATTCTTCAAATGCATCTGGACAAGAACCCAGGAAAGAAATCACCCTGCTCAATAAAACAACCCAAATCATTACCAATCAAAATTCATATTGCTATTTGATTTCACTCTTTATGCTGTTCACAATCTATGAGTTTTGACAAATGTATAATGATCACCAGTACAATATTTTACAAAGTAGTTTTACTGACCTAAAAATTCTGTGCTCTGCATATGTATTCCTTCTTCTCTTCAAACACTGATATTTTTACTCTTTCAATAATTTTCTTTTTTCAAGATATCATCTGATTCAAATCACAAAGTGTGTAGCCTTTCAGATTGACATCTTCTATTTAGTAATAAGCATTTAAGGTCCCTTCAAATCTTGGTATTATAGCTAATTTCTTTTAAGTGCTAAATAATATTCCAATGGATGAATATACCATAGCTTATTTACCAATTCACCTACTAAAGCATGTGTTGGTTGCTCTCAAGTTTTGGCTATTTTAATAAATAAAGCTGCTATTGGTGATAGATGATGAAGAAAGAATGAGATGTGACTGTTTAATGAATACAGGATTTTGTAGAGGCTGATGAAAATGACAAGAAAATAAATAGTGGTAATACTTGCACAATATTTGAATATACTAAATATATTCATATATTCATATATATATGAAGAGAGAGAACTAGTTAGATATGCATAAACACACAGATGACAGATAATTTATTTATAAAATAACTTTGGACCAGGATCTATAAGAATTGCTGCAATCACTAAGAAAGAGGCAGACAACACAATATAAAAATGGAAAAA
>NW_006289824.1:1647574-1653270 GCF_000327345.1 Myotis davidii | reverse complement strand
GAGGAAAGGAGAAGTAGAGAGAGACAGAAACATTGACTTTGAGAGGGAATCATTGATCGGCTGCCTTCTGCATGCCCCACACTGGGGATCAATCCTACAACCCCGACATATGCCCTGACCAGGAACTGAACCATGACCTACCAGTTCATAGGTTGACACTCAACGACTAATCTGCACCAGCTGGGCTCCAACAGATCTTTTACAAAAGATATTCAAATGGCAAGTAAACATATGAAAATTGCAAAGTATCACTAAGTATAAAAGATACGGCAATTAAAGTACCAGAGATATGTCAATTAAAACCACTATGCACTAACTCTATATCCTACAGTTTGACAAAAGCAAAGAACCAAACTGACAAATATTGGAAGGAATGTGAAGTAATTGGAACTCTCATATAATGTTACTTGGAATTGTAAGCTGGTAAAGCTATTTTGAATAACTGTGTGGGACTCTTTGCTAAGGATGATTACGTACATGACCCTTGACTTAGCAATCCTTCTTCTGGTATAAACCCACAAGCATATGCATATTTTTGCCAATAGAAGTGTAGAACCATAAGAGTCCAAAAGTATAAATACATTAAGTCTCACCCAATAATAAAATGGATAAGTATAATATGGGATCTTCACACAATGAAATGTGAAGCGGTAAAATAGAATAGACTAATCCCAACAAGAAGGATGAGATTCTGAATACAATGTTGAGTGAAAGAAGCCAAATACAAAAGAGTATGCATCCTTTATAATTGTCTTTACATAAAGGTCAAAACATGGGTAAAATGAATAAGGTAGAATCCAGGATAGCATTACCTTTGGTGGAGTCGCTTACTAGAAGAAGACTTGGCAGAGTCTTCTTGGAGTGCCTCTGTGGTATTTTCCCTAGTGTGTTCACTTTGTAAAAATCCATCAAAACTATACTTAAAATTTACTTTTTTGTTCTTTATTCATATGATAATAACCTGATCTACAACAAAGGAGTCTATATGAGGAGAATAATTAAGAATAATTGTAATGGATCAGGGGAGAGATAATATAGGCTTGAATTAAGGTAGTTGCAGTGGAGATGTAAATCATTAGGAAGAACTAGTGACAGGTCTTTTTGACTAACTGTATCTCAAAGAACAAAGAGGGAGCTTTCAATGGGTATGTTGGCCCCTTGTATCTATCCTTAATCTACTCCTATAGGCTCAGTCTTTCACTGTAACTGTTAGAGAAAGATAAATTAATTAAGGCAGCAAATAGCTAAAAGTATAATACTAATTCATAAAATTTACCAGAAAAATGTGCTTTACTATTTGCTAAACATTAAACTCCATAATCATCAGGCTCACCAGAAAAACCAGTAAAGCAACATAGATTTACATGAATAATAAGTTAATTTTATAATCTATGATATGGCCAGCGAGAGATAGATCAGGTCTTTAATTCCAAAGAAATTCTTGAATTCACAGAGATAGATGTTTTCTATATAACTGTGGGGACCAGTAAAATCCACCTCCCAGACCCCCTACTGGTTTTTACTGCATAATTTTGCATAGTGCAGTGACCCTCAGGAAGCTGTACATTGTGTTTTAGTGGACCTGACAATAGGCCCATCATATCCTCTTTGATCGGAACCTGCCCCTCTGTAACCACATCTTCCCTTTCCCAGGTCTTACCATCCCTCATAATGATCTTCTGTTTACCTAAAAGCTGCTAAACTCTTTCCTTCTTTTAATTTTCTGAAAGAGCTGTTGTATTTAAAGTATTATCCTTTAAGTTCGGGATAGCTGCCTTCCTTTTGTTTCCAGATTTTATGCAAAATGTTATCTAATTTAAGACACCTTAAATGGCCAAACATTTTAGAGTAATTGCACATTTTTCTCAATGTCATGAATTGTTTTCCCCCATAAACGGCTCTAATGTTTTGCAATGACACCTGATCTTTCTTCTATCAAAAGTTAGAGTCCCTATCCCCACCTTATGAATCTGAGTTGATCTTGTTTTGACCAATAGAATGTGGAGGAAACGACAGGGTATTAGTTTTGTGCACAGTCCTCAAGAATCTCTCCAGTGTTGTGAATAAGCCCAGAATAGCCTGCTAGATGATAAAAAACACAGCGTGGCCATCTGTCAGGCCAGATGTCAAACATTTTCTATGGCCATTCCATATCAATCGCTGCTAGTCACCTTACCATAGTCACATTAGCATGCTCAATTGAGATAAACTGAGCTTAGTCACATCAGTGAACAGTCCCAGTGAATCATAACTTACATGTAATAACAAATGCTTACTTTGGGCCACTAAGTTTGGAGGAAATTTATTATTCAATAATAAAAAAATAAATTATATAAACAACTGTTTTGTTTTTTATTTGAGTACATATCACTACCTCATAATTTAATTATTGGTTAATTTCATCACTGACTTAAATGAACTTCATGAAAGGGGTAAAATTGTCTTTTTCTTTTCTTTTTTCTTTAATATATTTTCATTGATTTCAGAGAGGAAAGGAGGGGGACAAAAAGTAACATCAATGATGAGAGAGAATCATCAATTGGCTGCCTCCTTCATGCTTTTCAATGGGGACTGACCCGGCAACCTGGACATGTGCCCTGAGCAGGAATCCAACCTGTGACCTCCTGGTTTATAGGTTGACACTCAACCACAGAGCCATGCTGGCTGGGCCATTGTCTTTTTCAAAGATTTATTCACAGTCAACATCATCTATATTTATATTTATAACAATACCTATATTTATGTCTATCTTTGTGAAGGAATGATTTCAAAGGATATTAAGAAAAATAGTATCATAATTTAACTTACTCTGAATATGTATGCTTCTGATACATTTTGTTTATTTATTTCATTTTTGATATGTTTTTTTTTAAAAAAAATAACATTAAATCGTATTAATAAAAACCTATGTGGTCATCACGCCCTCACCCCGTGATGCTCTCACACTGCAACGAGCGATCACCAGGAGGCTGTGTGCGCAACAGGGTGTGCGGGGGCTTGACAATGCGGGACTTGGGGTCCCGCAGCTCTGCACAGCACAGAGACAGGACCCTCGGCTCTGGCCTACCTCTTTGGGGCAATCCATCGAGGACCCGCAGATGAGTGGGCAGGGCCTACCTCTTTGGAGTGATTGATCACCAGGCTTCTGCACTGTGAGAGGGCACAGGCCAGGCTGGTGGATCCCCCCACCCCTGTATTTATAAATTTCATGCACTGGGCCTCTAGTTTATTATAAAACATCAGTTTATTCTTAAAATAAAATTATTATAAAAATCAAATACAACCCTGACCGGTTTGGCTCAGTGGATAGAGCATCAGCCTGCAGATGCAAGGGTTCCAGGTTCAATCCCAGCCAAGGGCATGTACCTGGGTTGTGGGCTTGATCACCATTGGGGGGTGTGCAGGAGGCAGCTGATCGATGATTCTCTCTCATCATTGATGTGTCTGTCTCTCTCTGGTCAAGGGCATGTACCTTGGTTGCGGGCACATACCCAGTAGGGAGTGTGCAGGAGGCAGCTGATCAATGTTTCTCTTTCATCGATGTTTCTAACTCTATCCCTCTCCCTTCCTCTCTGTAAAAAATCAATAAAATATATATTTTTTAAAAATAAATACATTATAATGATAATTATAGATTGGTTACATTCTTGTATTAAGAGATACTAAAAACTTTGAAGAACATAAAAAATTGACTGTATAAAGCATATAAAGAACAGAGCTAAAATGTAATTTGGAAAGAAAAATATTATAATTGTGTCAAAGATATGTCAGAAATTGTAAATGTAAATATAAGATAAAAAAATGACATCAGAAAAATATTATTTAAAGAAAGCTATTAAATGAAACAAACAGAATCATTGCATTTTGAAGAAGAATATAAAGTACTGTGAATATTTAACATTGTGAGCATTTTTGGACAAATTACACAAAATTACAATTTCAAAAGCAGTATTTGAAAACATCTAAAGAGAAAAAGTGCCCCCAAAAGGATCAATTATATTATTTTTTCTGAAATAAATAA
Organism: Myotis davidii; assembly: GCF_000327345.1. Lineage (NCBI taxonomy): Eukaryota > Metazoa > Chordata > Mammalia > Chiroptera > Vespertilionidae > Myotis > Myotis davidii. The sequence continues at coordinate 1,649,249 of NW_006289824.1, read as the reverse complement.
TATTAACAATATTTAAGTAATAAATAGATTCTTATATATGAACATTTAAACAAAGATTAATCATGTAGAAAAGAAATCAAAGAGTTATGTGTTTGCAGTAACACTTTTAAGACAACAAAATATAAAAAAATAAAACAACTCAATAAAGAAAAGCAATGAAAATGGACTATTTAAAAAATTTTAAAGATAAAAAGAAAATAAATCACAAGGCAAGAATAAACTTAAAAAAACTGATAAAAATGAGCTATAGCAAACAAAATAATGGGATGTAGTAAATATATATATGTAAATAAAACTTATAATATTAAATGTTTTAAAATAAAACAAAATTCTTATAATCTAACATCCAACTAAATGTCCAAGAGAATAGGTAGTAAAAGTCTTAAAAATAAATTGGTATACTCACAACAGAAAAGAAGCCATGGGGTAATTAAAAAATACAAATCCAGAAAATAGATCTTCTAAAGATAGAAAATATTAGAAACAATTTTACAAATAAAATAACGGATAACTAACAAATTATTACAAATGCATGGCAATATCAATGAGCAATATGCTATAGCTGTGTAAATTAAATAATTTTCAGAAACAAAAGAGAATTATGTCAGTTTGCCAATGAATTTTAAAATTACAACACACTGCAGAATGTTCTAAGAAAATATAATTCATCAAAGGTGAATCAATAATAGAAATAAAATTCAAATATATCACTATTAAATGAGAATAATAACAAATACAACAACAAATTATCTGATACAGATATTAATGTGCTTTATATGAGATTTCCATAATATTAGGCAATAGATTAAACCTGCATATTAAAATTGTTTCAACACACAGAACAGTTAAAATAATTCCTCACTACTTTTTTATCATCGTGTACCTTATTAACTTGCAGAGAAAAACCTTTTTAAAAACACAGATAAAACTCTGTATAATATACTTGTGAATTAAATTAAGTATCATGTAAAAATAAATATACCAAGATTAACTTGTGTTTATACTTAAAATTTAAAGATTATCCTATTAGGAAACTCATTAGCTACACATTAGATTAAAATAATCTAAAAATAGATTTGATACAATTCGACATTCATTCCTAGCCAAATAAACAAAACCAGAACAGGCTATTTCTCCAACATAATAAAATAAGTCATAGCAAACAAAAGCAGTAGTCATAGGTAATATTTAAATATGCTAGTGGCAAAATATCAAGAACAAGACTTTGAATTTCTACTCTCACCTTAAATTAATGACACAAGAAAACAAAAAAATAAATATTCAAAAACAAGAAGAAACATTTTAATGATTTATATTTAATTGCCTACCTGAACAGCTCAAAACAGAATTTGAAAATATAGGTAGGTTTCAAATGTTTTAAATACAACTTTCTTAAAATAAATAATCACCTATACAGATGACACTAAATGATAATTAACAAAAGGTACCCAAAATAAATAATAAACTCCGTGACATCTGTAAGTGTTCTATATAAATAGAATAGGAAATTAACCGATGGTCAAAATTATTTCAGTATATATACTAAAAAAAAAAGGTAATATGCTAATTAGACTAGGTTGATGGGACATCTTCTGGTCACCCAGTCCTCCTTCCAGACAAAGCCACGATGGCAGGAGCCAAGGCATAGGCTGTTAGAGGCAATCAGGCGGGCAGG
>NW_006289824.1:1646406-1647323 GCF_000327345.1 Myotis davidii | reverse complement strand
CTGAGGCCCACAGCCCAGCCCAGCCCAGAAATGGTCACTGTGGGTGCCAGGTAATGATATCACATAGCAATGTCCGGCTTCCTCTCCCTAGCAACTAGCCTACTTGGAGTTTCTTCAGCCTAGGAACAGAACTTGCTTTATAGCCAGATGGAAACATTTTATATGCAACCAAATGTCTAAGAAGCATTTTTCCCATGCCTCATCTCATTTGATCCTCACAGAAGTCCTGGAGTAGGTAAATAGGAGACTCGGTGGAATCCTATTTCCTTTTCATTGGCCCAAAACTGGAGATTTAGAAAGCTTAGAAACTTGACCCAACTGAAAAGAAGTAAGAAATGGTGGACCTGGAAAATGACTTCAGGTTTTCTCACTACACAGAATGTAGTCAAACACTGCTGCAGTTAAATATTTTTCCATTTGTTCTCCCCGCATGATTTATAGTAATAATCTGCTTTGTGTTAATATTTACTGCCTTGTTGCTGGAAATTATCAGAAAGAAAAGTTGGGGTGCTTCACTGGGCTGGAAAAAGTTTAGCTACATCAGAAAGCAGGTTTAATTAAGCAAGTTTATCCTATATCTATAAAAGGCTAAGTTGACTTGCCCATGTGCGATACATATAAAGCTCTCACTGGTGCCAATCACATGCATGTTTTTCCATCTGCCATTGTCGATCGTGAATTTGGTTGACACCTCCATTATAGAGAAAGGGTGAATAGCAATATTAAAATATTTCTTCTAATTTATTTCCTTTCAATGTGTACAAATTCATGCACCAGGCCACTAGTATATTCATGAAAACATCTCACTGTCATAGTTAATTATAATATTAATTATATTATTTAATGTCTACATATTAATAAATATGTCATAAATAAAGGGGAATTTAAGAACAAGCTTAACTTCAATAAGAACAAAT
>NW_006289824.1:1641486-1646394 GCF_000327345.1 Myotis davidii | reverse complement strand
TATAATAAGAGTTATCATTAATTGGTAGAAGAACTGTCATCTCATGTCTTTTCTACATGATTTAAAGTGATAGATTACTTATATGTTTTTAGACAAGGTTCCTGGCATCCAATTATGCTGGTTCATATGCAAAACTACTGAAGTAAAATGCATAAAGGGTCTGTATAATTAAAAAAAGAAAATATAGATTAATAGATTTTCTTATATCTAAGTTCACATTACAAAAGTAATTGAAATAGTATTTTACAATGAAAATAATTTTATAACATGATCCAAGTGTATAAAACATTAAAATGTTTAGCTTTTGTAAAATATGGTGGGAAGAGATCAACCAAAGAACTTGTCTGCTTACATGCATAACTCCTGGATACAGACAATAAGGTGGTGAAGGCCTGGGGTGGGGGAAGGGGACTCAAAGTTTTCAATGGGGAAAGAGGAGGACATATGTAATACTTTCAAAAATAAAGATTTTTAAAAATGCATAAATAGAGCCTTGTGTGACTTGTGGAAAATAATCTTTATAGACACTTTATGTTACAAGGCTACAATCAAATAGCTAAGACTTAAATCGGTTCATTCTAGTCTTAGCTTCCTATTCATTCCAATACCTGTGTATATGCATGTATGTTTTGAGACAAAGAATATGGGGTGCAGCCTCAGAAGGCATGATGCCAGCCTGGGACTGGGAAAGGGGCTATCTCTGTGGAGTCAGTAGCTAGCTGCTAGGGACCTGATGTCTGATAAAGAAAACTATATCAAATAGGAAAAATATTCAAAGGAGGAATTAAATATTTTTTAAGACCTAGGTGCTGATATCATACAATGTCTTTATGACCCACCCAGTGCCTCAATTACAATAATTACTGATGCAGGATTGCTTAGGTTCCAAAGTTAGGGCTTATTATCAATTCAGACTAGTGGAAATAACATTGACACTGCTGTCCTTGATCAGAAGTTAGAAGTTAGCATAAACAATAATGTGGGTCCCCCTTCTGTGCACTATTGCCCCTCTGATAGTAATTATCTTTTTAATGATGTGTGATCATTTTTTCAGATAGAGGTTAACATTTAAAAGTCAGCAATATTATTCGCAATGCTTTCTTTTTCAAGTATAAGACCTCATTAGATTTTTAATGTTTATTTTTTATATTTATTTTAAATTATAGTTCACATACAATGTTATATTAGTTTCAGGTATACAACATAGTGATTAGACATTTATATATACCCTATGAAGTGATCACCCTGATAAATCTAGTACCCACCTGACACAATACACTTTGAAAATATATATGCACTCCTATGTTCATTATAGCATCATTTACAATGGCCAAGGTCTGAAAGCAGCCAAAGTGTCCATCAATGGATAAAGATGCAGTACATATATACGATGGAATATTAGCCATAAAAAGAATGAAATCTTGCCATTTGCGACAACATGAATGGACAGAGTATTTTGCTCAGTGAAATAACTCAGACTGAGAAGGACAAATACCACATGATTTCCCTTATATGTGGAATCTAAAAAATAAAATAAAGGTCCTTATAATTTAATGTAGGAAAATTTATTCAAAATGAGATTCATAAAAAGAAAAAGATAATTACCTAGAATTGCATTGTAATAAATCTTCCTTTGTAAGCAATAGGGCAAGTTAGAGAAAAACTGTACAAACACTGATGTAAGGTGTGAATAAAAATGTTTCTGATTATGTTAGTAGAAAATTATATATATATATATAGTTTTTTTCATTAGTTCTTGCCTTTATAATATTTTGCTATGTGAATAATATTAATAATAGACTGTGACCAGACCATTGGGGCATGAATTTTGAAATTAAGAGTAATAAATGTTTTCTTTTAAAATTATTTCTTAAAATGTTTGCTTATGGAAAATATATACCAATATAGAAAATTTGAAATATCTAGCAATACAATAAGACTCACTTTTGATCAGACTCCCATTAGAAGTATAACACAATACTCTTTTTATTTGCTTCTGCTAGGCCTTTCCTGCCAGCCTCCCTGCCTCCCTGCCTCCCTCCCTTTAATTCTTAATTAATTTATTCCTTATTCCTTTCTCCGTTTTATTCTTTGTTCCTTTTATCTTAACTTTTTTTTATGTACAAATCAATCTAGCTTCCTTTCAAGATACATATAGTTAATATCATATTGTTCTGTGGCATTCAAAATTGCTTCATATCATGACCATTTTTAAACATCAATATTTGTTATGAATATAACCTTGAATGGCTATGTCATATTGAAAAGTGTATAATTAAACCATACCTTTAATGTTGGCCCCGCATCTTTTTTTTATACAAATATTTTAAAACTACTTCTCATTCTTCTATTTTAAATTTTCTTTTTCTTTTTTTATTTTTATTTATCTTTTATTGATTTCAGAGAGGAAGGGAAAAGGAAAGAGAGATAGAAACATCAATGATGAGAGAAAATCATTCATTGGCTGCCTCCTGCACAGCCCCACAATGGGAATTGAGCCCACAACCTGGGCCTCTGCCCTGACCAGGAATTGAACTGTGACCTCCTGGTTTATAGGTCAATGCTCAACTACTGAGGTATGCTGGCTGAGCTTTAATTTTATTTTTCAAATACAGTTCAATATTATTTCATACTAGTTTCAATTGTATAGCATAGTGATCAGACAGTAATATAATTTACAAAGTGATCCAATATTTCCAGTACCCACCTGACACCATATTTAACTACTACAATATTATTGACTGTATTCTCTATGCTGTAATTTACATCCTTATGACTATTTTGTAACTACCAATCTGTACCTCTCAATACCTTCACCTTTTTCATCCAAACCCCCAACCCCTCTTCCCTCTGAAAACCATCAGTTCTCTTTCTTATTGTTATAGAACAATGTCAGAATTTCTGTCTTCGAAATGATTTATAAATATTGTATACATCCATGAAAGACTATTTAGAATATAGAATAATTTTCTGAATATACATACAAACATTACCTCAACATATAATTTCGTTTGTGTTTAATTTTTTGTGTTTATGTGTGTTTATAAAGTTTAGATATTCTAAAAGGGGCAACTCTTTCATGGAAAGATAATATTAATCAATTATACTTTTAAGACATTATGATGATCAATATAATATACCCTCAAATAACTATTTTCAGCTATTTTTCCTGTAATTTTTCCAAATTGTGTCTTCCTGACCACAATCAGAGTAAAAAATAGATTCAACTATATGATCCTAGTAGAATTATTGTGAAATGAATAGCTAATATAAACAATTAAATGTTTTCCTCATATTCTTATCTGCCAACTAAATGTTGTAAAGCTATCAGAAAAAAAATCATCTCTGGGGTCATAGGCAGCAAAATAAATACTATAATTTGGGATATAGGGGTTATTTACAAATCAACACTAAAATAGAGTATTTGACCCCAAAACTGCAGAATATACATCCTTCTCAAGTGCACATGGGTAATTCTAAAAGATAAACCACATGTTAAGATCCAAAACAAGTTTCTACAAGTTCAAGAAGATTAAAATCATATCAAGCATATCACAGTAGAATGAATTTAGAAATCAACTATAGTAAAAACACTAAAAAACATTCAAACAATGCAGCTAAATAGTATGATATTAAACAATGAATGGGCTACCAACAAGATCAAGAAATACATAAAAAACTTCCTGGAAACAAAGGAAGATGAACTACAACAACCCCAAGTCTCTGGGACATAGCAAAAGCATTTCTGACAGGGAAGTCTGTAGCACAACAGGCCTACCTCACAAAACAAGAAAAAAGGATAATAAATTATTTAACCCTACAACTTAAAGAACTAGAAAGAGAACAATAAGCAAAGCACAAAATAAGTAGAAGGAATAATATAATAAAAATTAGAGCAGAAATAAATGACATAGAGACTATAAAACAATACAAAAGATCAATGAAATCAAGAGTTTGTTCTTTGAAAAGATAAACAAGATTGATGAACCTAGCCAGACTCATCAAGAAACAAAAAAGAGAGAACCCAAATAAATAAAATAAAAAGAAGCAGTGAAGTAACAGCTGACACCACAAAAATACAAAGATTGGAAGAAAATACTATGAACAACTATATGCCAAAAAGCTGGACTATGTGGATGAAATGGACAAATTCCTAGAAAAATACAATCTTCCAAAACTCATTCATGAAGAATCAGAAAACCTAAATAGCCCCATAATAACTGATGAAATTGAAGCATTAATAGTAATAATAATAAAAATACTACCAGCAAACAAAACTCCTGGACAGATTTACAGGGGGATTTTGCCAAACATTCAAAGAAGAACTAATACCTATCCTCCTCAAACTATTCCAAAAACTCCAGGAGGAAGAAGCACTTGCAAGCTCCTTTTATGAGGCAGGCATTATCCTAATCCCAAAACCAGATAAAAACAGCACAAAGAAAGAGAATTACAAGTCAGTGACCCTGATGAACATAGATGCTAAAATCCTCAACAAAATATTATCAAATCATATTCAGTAATATATTAAAAAGACCATACACCATGACCAAGTGGGGTTGATTCCAGAGATGCAAGGCTGGTACAATATTCACAAATAAATAAACATGATACGCCACAAAAACAAATTGAAAGATAAAAATCACATGATCATATAAATAGACACTGAAAAAGCATTTGACAAAACCCAGCACCCATTTCTGATAAAAATTCTCAGCAAAATTGGAAAAGAGGGATTATACCTCAACATAATATATAACAAAACTACAGTCAATATCATACTCAATGTGCAAAAACTAAAACTATTTCCCTTAAGAGCAGGAACAAGATAGAGATCTCTGCTTTCATCACTTTTATTCAACATAGTACTAGAAGTGCTAGACACAATGATCAGACAAGAGAAAAACA
>NW_006289824.1:1639622-1640672 GCF_000327345.1 Myotis davidii | reverse complement strand
CAAGAATAAACTCAAAATGGACCAAAGACTTAAGTGTAAGTCGTGAAATCATAAAAATCTTAGAAGAAACCATAGGCAGAAAAATCTCAGACATCTCTCATAGCAATATGTTTACGGCTACATCTCTTTGACCACAGGAAACTAAGGAGAAAATAAATAAATGGGGCTACATCGAAATAAAAAGATTTTTGCAGAGCAAAAGAAGCCATCAACCAAATGGAAAGGGAGCCCACTGTATGAGGAACATATTTGGCAATGATAAAGGCTTAAAATCTAAAATATATTAGGAACTCATACAACTTAACAAAAAGAAGACACACAATTCAATTAAAAAAATGGTCAAAGGACCTAAATAGACACTTCTCAAAATGAACATACAAATGGCCAAGAAACATATGAAAAATGTTCAAAGTCGCTGATTATCAGAGAGATACAAATTAAAATGACAATGAAGTATCGCCTCACACATGTCAGAATGGCGACCATCAACAAATCAACAAATGACAAGTGCTGGTGCAGATGTGCAGAAAAGAGAACCCTATTATACCACTGGTGGAAATGCAGACTGTTGCAGCCATTATCCTATCTAATAAAAGACAAAAAGGGTAATTAACCATACCTTCGATACGTTTCCCATTGTCTAATCAGCGAGATATGCAAATTAACTGCCAACAAAGATGGCGGCTGGCAGCCACAAAGCTGAAGCAAGCAGGAGGCTTGCTTGCTCCAGTGATGGAGGAAGCCAAGGTTCTCCGCCTGCCGCGGCCTGGCTCTCAGCTCTGAAAGCAACAAAGTTTCAATTATAGAAGCCAAACAAACCCAAGATACCTGCTTTCAGCCAGTGACAGTCTCAGAGCTGGGAGCACCAGTGACAGCAACAAAGTTTCAATTATAGAAGGTAAATAAATCCCAGAATAATAATAATAAAAAGAAATAAAGGAGAGCTTGGGAGATTCAGTCACTGTCCAACCTGAAAACGGCCCTCAGCCCCTCACCCAGGCTGCCCAGGCACCCCAGTGGGGACCCCCACCCTGAAGGGGGGGCGCCAGG
>NW_006289824.1:1612832-1639443 GCF_000327345.1 Myotis davidii | reverse complement strand
AGGGCACAGGCCAGGCTGAGGGACCCCCCGCACCAAGTGCACAAATTTTTGTGCACCAGACCTCTAGTAGAAAATAATATGGAGTTTCCTCAACAAATAAAATATGGAAAATCCATTTGACTCTGTGATCTCACTTCTGGGAATATATCCTAAATAACCTGAAACACCAATCAGAAATAATGTATGCACCCCTATGTTCATAGCAAAGCAATTTACAATAGCTCAGATCTAGAAGCAGTCCAAGTGCCCATCAGCAAATGAATGGATAAAAAAGCTGTGGTACGTTTACACATAGCATCAGACCATGGAATAATGTGCAGAAATAAGGAAAAGAAGGGCCCCTTACCCTTGAATTTAGCATGGAGGGACTTAGAGAGTATTATGCTAGGTGAAATAAGCCAGTCAGAGAAAGACAAGTATCACATGATCTCACTCATGCAGAATCTAATGAACAAAATAAACTGATGAACAAAATAGATCTAGGAACATAGAAGGATGAAACAAACTATTGAATATCAGAGTGAAAGTGAGTGGGTGGGTGGTGGGAAGAGATCAAAGAATCTTTATACATATAAACATAATTCATGGACACAGACAATAGGTTGGTGAAGGCCTGGGGTGGGGACGGGGTTGGTTAGGAGAGGTCAATGTGGGGAAAAGTGGATATATGTGATTTTTCCACAATAAATATTTTTAAAAACATTAAAATGAAGGATTTGAGAAAAAAATTGGTACTTCAAAGTAACCTATCTGAAAATGAGGGTTATTGAGAGACCACTCAAATCCATAATAGTCATGTCTAGGGAATTCTAGACATTCTATAGCTATTTTCTGGTGTTCAGAGTAATCAGTCTAAGCAATCTCACTTTGCCTATTGTACAATGGCTGCACCTTAATTTTTTCTCTTTATTTTCTCATGTATGCTTCAAGATTAAATAGCATCAGACCATGAAAGAATGCTACAGTGTTACAGTTCATATTACTGTAATTTCTTTTTGCTTTGTTTTGTGAATTCTCTTTCCTTTTGTTTCTGCCTTTCAAAAGAAATATTTTTATAAATGAAGTCTGAATCAGTTATTGTTGCATAAACAGTTGGCCACTGATATGAACATCAAGAAAATTGTGATTTAGTGAAATAGTAATTCATTGAATGTGGGTGCAAATTTTCCTTACAGTCTTTCTCACAGTCATCTTAACACTTCCCCCATCAGGTAGATCAGCTCTCCCCTTTTCACGGAGGGGAATTTGACAAAGAGGCAAACAGAACTGTCAAACTCGTTAAGAACCAAATGAAAACAAAACTCATAATTTCTCAACAATAAGCCATTGTTTTGTATTGGGAGCTTCCTATATGTTTTTCTCTACGTAGACCATCTCAGCTAAGTAGAGAGCTTCCTTCTTAACAGACTTATACATGGGGAACAAAAAGTCAGGAGGATCATATACTACTAATTGTGGTGCTTCAACATAAATATCTGTAAAGATGCACAAACAATTTTCCTGAGATCTATATATTCTAAATTAATTTATGTTTATGCCTTTTTTAAGGGGACATAGAGCTGGGTGCGTGTTTTAAAAGAACTCCCCTGTCTATCAAGGCAACATTGACCACATCCATCCTCCAGCTGAGGAAAAAAAAAAAAATCTGACATAATTGAACTTTGGAGACTCACTTAGAAAGTGAATCTGGGCCCTAACCAGTTTGGCTCAGTGGATAGAGCGTCGGCCCGTGGACCTAATGGTCCCAGGTTTGATTCCGGTCAAGGACATGTACCTTGGTTGCAGGCAAATCCCCAGTAGGGGGTGTGCAGGAGGCAGCTGATCGATGCTTCTCTCTCATCAATGTTTCTAACTCTTTATTCCTATCCCTTCCTCTCTGTAAAAAATCAATAAAAAATATATTAAAAAAAAGAAAAAGAAAGTGAATCTGGGCTTAGAGCTTTCAGTGGAATATAATACAACTTTTAAATATTAGGAGTATCCCTTTTGTGACTCATTTGAAGTGGTTCTAAGTTTGCTTGTGCTCTAGTCTCTCTCCTTTTATCAATGTCCTTTAAGCAGAGACCACTAGGAACACCTTGTATTTAAACAAGGTGCTTATGTTTTTCATTTTAGCAAAGGAGAATGCACACGGAGAATTGGGAGTAGTCTCATGAAGTAGGTGTTAATAAAGACAGACTGTCTAAGCTTTAAGTGTTTTTGGAGAGGACTCAAGGAGACGGAGCTTATGCTGATGGAGAGCCTTCATGAGGTTGGGACATTTCTACGATTGGTTCTCTTCATGCATATTATCTAGAAGGAGAGATGAGATTAAGTCTAATACTGATTGATAAAGGTGTAACACTCACCCATACTAGCCAAGTTAGGGGAATGTGGAAACATTTTGCTGATTTAGAGAATATTTATGTTTTTCCTGAGTACATATGTTATTATTAAATAGGCTTATCTTTGGTTTGATGTGTCATTGCTACAATGTAGCCTTGTCTCATGGGATGCTTTGTGAAATTGTAATAAAATTTAAAAAGGAGGAATTAAAGAGTATTAAAGAGAAATAATTTAACATATACCTGTTTATTTTAAGGTAAACAATTATTATAACATGAGGGAAAATAAAAATATTTTGAGATTTATAAAACTGCCCAAATGTAATTATTCAAAAAAAATATTTCAGAAATATTCTTAGTAGAAATATTCTGATTAGAAGAGATAAAAAGCCAGAAGAAAGTATCAAGATATAACAATAATGATAACAAAAAAGCGCACTTCATTTTCCAAAATATCTAATATAAAATAAAAATAATGTATTTTAAATTAGAGAACTAAACTAAAATTTTCCAAAAATATGTAAATTAGTTTTTGTTAAAAAATGTGTAAAGGAAAATGGAAGGCCTGCCTGAGCATATAAATGAGCATATAATAATAACATATACTATAGTACAGGCATCAAATTGCTGGCAATGAAAAATATAGAACTAGTTTAGGGATAGCAAACAGACCAATGAGATAGAATAGATAAGGCAGAGAAAAATCTGTTTCTGTGTGAGATTTTTATATGATAAATGTTAAAAAATATATAGATAACTTTAGTAGATGTTATTGGAGAATTTCATAGTAAAAAAATTAAGCTGGATTTCTACCTTTTACTATATGCAAAGTTGGTTTCATGAATGAAGTAAATTTGTGTGCTATGAGTGGAGAAATATGATTAACTAAAATTTCTGAAAGTAGAAAAATAGAGGAAAATGCAAGTAGTCACAAAGCTGTAAAAGGTAATATGTAATTGATGCTTTGCAAATGCTAAAGGGCTATATAAACCTTGTAAATTTCAGTTTCATAATAATTTTTAGAAACATAGAGTCTATTAACACTTTAAACAACAATCTCAGTGTCTTAATTTAATTGTCATTTTTATCAGTTATGCATAAAGCTATGATACCATAAAAAATGTTCTCATGTAAAAATCTAATAATCTGTTTTGGCCTTAATAATCTCCACTAATATTTTTCTTTCAAAAAAGGAGCAAAGATTTTCTGCTCTAAGTTCATAAAGTCTAGCATAATATCATTTTTATTGTTAAACTAGAGGCCCGCTGCATGAAATTCATGCCCTGGGGTGGGAGGAGGGCATCCCTCAGCCCAGCCTGCACCTCTCCAATCTGGGACCCCTTGGGGGATGTCTGACTGCCAGTTTAGGCTTAAGCCGGCAGTCGGACATCCTTCTCAAAACCTGGGGCTGCTGGCTCCCAACCCCTTGCCTGCCTGCTTGCCTGAATGCCTCTAACTGCTTCTTCCTGCCAGCCTGGTGGCCCCTAACTGCCCTTCCCTGAAGGCCTAGTTACCCCCAGCTACCCTCCCCTGCCGGCCTAGTCGCCCCTAACTGCCCTCTCTTGCAGGCCTGGTTGCTCCCAACTGCTCTCCCCTGAAGGCCTGGTTTCCCCCACTGCCCTCCCCTTCTGGCCTGGTGGCCCCCAACTGCCCTCCCCTGCCGGCCATCTTGTGGCAACCATCTTGTGACCACATGGAGGTGGCCACCTTGTGTGAGGGTGTGACAGTCAATTTGCATATTACCTCTTTATTACATAAGTTAATATCATTTTGTAGGCCTAGTTATTTAAAAAAATAAATAGTTATGTCTATTTAATGTGCAACTTTATATTTAAATTAAATTCTCTGAAGAAAAAGATAATAAAGCCATGAATAGTCATCATTATATACAGGGTGGGACAAAAGTAGGTTTACAGTTGTGAGTTTGTGAAAAGTTTATTCTTGTATTATTATTTTGTAATTGATGCCATTATTTTCCATATGAACAATTGCAAACTTACTTTTGTCCCACCCTCTATTAAGGATACATAATTTGCAACAAAATAATATTTTTTAAGAATACTTAGTAATAGTTCTAGCTTAAATTCTTTAGGTTCACTTTTTTTTTGGCTAAGAGATAGTAATTTTTTTTCCTGCAAATGAATGTACAAAACATGATTATTAAAGTTAAAAGGAAAAATAATTATTTTAGAGCCATAACCACAATTTACATTATATAAGTTTTCAGTTCTTTCTTTCCTCTAATTCTATCTAAGCCCAGAATGAAGGAATATTTAGTATTACTACTAAAAATCAAATGATTTCTAATTACTAGGAAAAAATTGGAAAAGTAATAAAATTTATGTCTCAAATAATTTTTTCAACTAAATCTTTAAACTTATGCCCTACAGGCATTCTTTAATTTGTTTTATTTCACATTTTTAAAAAATAATTTATTGATATTTTTAGAGAGAGAGAAGGAAGAAGTAACATGGATGTGTGAGTGTAGCATCAATCAGCTGTCTCCTACCTCCTGCATGCCCCCTGCCAGGGTTGGAACCCACAACTTGGGCATGTGCCCTGACCTGAAATTGAATCAGCAACCTCTTGGTACACTAAAAGACACCAAAAAAAATAAAATAAAAATAAAAATAAATAAATAAATAAATAAATAAATAAATAAAAACACAACAAAAAAACCCTGAGTCACAGGTGCCAGGGCCCTGCAGCCATTTTTTAAGACTTTAAAAAGATTTATCCTCACATTTTTTAAAAAAACAATTATCTTTATTGTTGAACTTAGTACATATGTCCCCCTTGCCCTCCTCTCCTTGACCTCCTCCACCCTATTCTTGTCCCCTCCCCCTTCAGGCCTTCACCTCACTATTTTCTGTGCCCATGGGATATGCATATGTGCATACAAGTTCTTTGGTTGATCTCTTCCTGCCACCCTCACCCCCAACCCCATCCCCTTTTTCTCTAAGATTTGTCAGTCTGTTCCCTGCTTCCATGTTTCTACATCTACTTTGTTCATCAGTTTATTTTATTCATTAGATCCCACATATGAGTGAGATCATGTGATACTTATCTTTCTTGTCTTTCTCTGACTGGCTTATTTCACTTAGCATAATAGTCTCCGGGTACCTGCATGCTGTTTCAAAGGGTAAGAGGTCCTTCTTTTATACTGCTGCATACATTGCTTCTCGGCCTTTTGGATAAGATCAAGTGTATACAGCTGCATAGTATTCCATGGTGTAAATATACCATAGCTTTTTTTTATCCACTCATCTACTGATGGGCACTTGGGCTGTTTCCAGATCTTAGCTATTGTATATTGCGCTGCTATGAACAAAGGGGTGCATATATTCATTCTGATTGGTGTTTCCGGTTCTAGTATATGTACCTAGAAGTGGTATCACTGGGTCAAATGGCAGCTTCATTTTTAATTTTTTGAGGAAACTCCATATTTTTCCCCATTATGACCCTCACACTTTTAATTTCTTTAAAACAACACAAAGCAAAATAAGAATTAGAATAAATGCATTATTATTCTAAGATATTTTAGGACAGAATTAGTGAGAAATAAATCCACATAAACATCACATTGAGGTGACTTCTTTTTAATTTTTCCCTTAATTTAAAAAATATTTTATTTCACTCTGCTTTGGGTGTATTATTAGAAGAAAATCTATGTTTTATTTTACTTCATTAAGTAAGAGGATGTGGCAACTGGTAATAAAATAATGCTCAATACCAGATCAGAATTCTTGTACTTATTTTTCTAATTAAAAGTGTTTTTTATCAGTTTCTCAATAATATTTTGTTTCATTCTGAACACTGAGCCTCACACAACTCAAAGATAACTTCTCAAGGAGAGATTCTGATACATAAATGATTGATTCTTAGAAAAATTTTTGAATATATAAAAATACCTTTGAAAAAATTACAGTGATATTTCTATGTGAAAAACAAATGCACGTTTTAAGAAGCACTTGGAAAGTCTTCTTCTTACTACAAATCTTAGATATAATAAAGAATATATACAATATCTGAATTACAAGGTAAGCATCCCTTAAGAGCTACAGATATTAATAAGATTTGTTTGGAAAATAAGAAAGAAATAATCCAATCAGAAATTCAGAAACATGTTTTTAATAAATCAAATTTATTAATTTTAGTTATTACCATTTCAACAATAGAAATCAATATATTGAGGGAGGAACCAAGATGGCAGTATAAGGTAAACACCTGTATGTGCTGCCTCTCACAACCACATCACATCAAAACTACAACTAAAGACAAAACGGCTATCATCCAGAACCATGGGAAAGCTGGCTGAGTGGAAGTTCTACAACTAGAAGGAAAGAAAAAAGTGCATTGAGACTGGGTAGGAGGTGAGACGATACCAGATTTCAACTCATTACATCCATAAGTGACACACTTAAGAGGCAGACTCGGTGAGCACCAAAGCCTCAGTGAAGCAAGCCCTGCCCTATAAGGGTGTCTCCAGCACAGCAGTTCTTCCATTGTAGACACAGCAGGTCTTCACAGCCAATTGGCTTGGAAATCAATTCCTCCCAGTGATACCAACATCAATCAAGGCTTAACTACAACAAGACTGTGCACCCAGCCCACAGAGGGGTGCTCACCAAGAGTGTCCACCTCAAGTGATTGGGGAAGCTGAGCCATTGGGCCCTATAGAACACGTAGCATACACTGACTTAAAAAAAGAATAATATAAAGGGATTCAACAGTAGACTAGAGGATCGCAAGAATTAAGTGAATAATTTGAAATACAAGGAAGCAAAAAAACTCAACAATAAGAGCAAAAAGAAAAAAGAATGAAAAAATATGAAGATAGTGTAAGGAGCCTCTGGGATAACTTCAAGCGTACCAACATCTGAATTATGGGGGTGCCAGAAAAAGAGAGAGAGCAAGATATTGAAAATCTATTTGAACACTTTATCCACAGGGCCAAACTGGCTAGGGCTATCCTGCTGTATTTTGAGAAAAAGCTAAAGGAGTTCATCACCACCAAACCAGTATTATATGAAATGCTGAATGGTATTCTTTAAGAAGAGGAAGAAGAAGAAAAAGGTAAAGATAAAAATTATGAACAATGAAGTGACAACAAATAGATATGTATCAACAAGTGAATCTAAAAATCAAGTCAATAAAAAAATCTAATGAACAGGATAAACTGGTGTATATAATAGAATCAGGGACATAGAAAGGAAGTGGACTGACAATCCTTGGCGGCAAGGGCGTGTGCGAGGTGCGGGAAGAGATTGGACAAAAATCTTACACCTATGGACGAGGACAGTGGTGGTGGTGGGGGTGGGGTTAAGGGCAGGAGGGGGGGTGGGAACTGGGGAGAGGAAAGCTATGGGGGGAAAAAGAGGAGCAACTGTAATAATCTGAACAATCAAGATTTATTAAAAAAAGAAATCAATAAATAAACAAATATATCTTTAAAATAGGATGTGTGTCTTTAAAGTATTTCTCTTCCCTAAGGCATCCAATAAATATCAAGTATTTGCTGGAGGCTTTTCATAGAGTTTTGGCCTTAATACATTTCCACTATGTGGTTAATACAAGTTCAAAATTTCAACCAACCTCTTCTCCAGCGTTTTCTAACTTTCCTCAGTCTTTCTCATACAGCTTTTGCCAGTTATGATCATAAGAAAGAGTTCAGGAAATTTTTAAGTACAAGCTATCTGCCTATTGCAAATCAGTCACAATGTTCCATGCAGAACAGACAGAAGGGGCCCAGAGCCAGAAAATGCTGACATTTAAAAGGTCCTGACACCATTCAGAGACTCGTACCAGTTATAAGACCAGGATAGTTCACTCTCACAATGGGGCTATTATGTAGCTTTGCACAGCTCTGGTTCAGAATATTTCCTCTTTGACAGCATGACTTGAAAGGTTAGGAGTTTGACACTAGATTTTCACCCTATACTTTGAAATGGACTCTTCATCCACTTAGGATTATTCATTAGGAAATTTTTTATATTATTAGGAAGACATGTCTCCTGATTAAAAATAGCTTGAGAAACTGATTATTAAATAATGTGTCTACTAACAATGTCATTCTTGTTATTCATTTTTAAAATTCATGTAATAGAGTAACTATAAAATAGAGTGTATCTGTCTATAACTATTTATGTGATACGTAATGGGTTTAAATAATTTATCTAATTAGAAAAATTCAACTATGAAAACTGCAAATAAGAGAAATGAACTAGCCAGGACCTAAGGAAATGCTTAATAAGAATACAGAGCTGCCCCAGAGAATCTCAATGCAGAGATCCAGACCTCAAAACTGGATTAGACTATGACCTCATATGATAGTTTCTATGCTCTCGGTTATTAAATACTGCAATTTGGACCCAGTCTCTGGTTCTGTAAATCATAGTCCAGTGCTCATTCCACTGATTAAACTGAAAGCAATCACAAGGCTCATGGGTGTTGTATTTAGCTCTTGAATGGCCCTTTCAATATTTTTTTCCTTTAGAGTTAAGCTTTTATCCAAAGAATATGCACTCATATCAGGAAATCCAGAAGGACAGTGGTGGATTTAATGTCCTTAAATAGCAATTACTAAGAACATTTGTAGACCTTTCCTGAATGCATTTGTGCCTTTTGGTACAAGTGCACTTTGAATATGAAGTAGTAAGTATCATATTTCCTTATATGAGTTTAGTGTGAAAAATATGGGTGTATCTAAGAGAGAAGCACACACATCATACCCACAGTTAGCCACGATGCTTGCTGCCCCTTGTGTAGTTCGTTGATTCAGGGAGACACTGAAGTGCTGAATAATCCACATTGGAGAAGAATGACTGAGTTCTCATTTGTTAGAAGCTCCTCAACATTAAATGCCTTTATAGTTGTGATGACTGAAAGCTCTGCTGTTTCTGAATGCCTATCTCACTCCTGTTCTATGGAGAACATGTGATGAGTTAGAAGTAACTATGTAATGAGTATATTGCAGACATTGTGTTTTCTGAATTAAAAAAAAGTAAGTGAATTTATTCATTTCAATAAATTCTAACAAGTGAAAGTTCTGTTTAACATTTCATATAAGTGTTTCACCTTTCTCTGGTTAACCTGATTTGCCACTGAAGATAGGGGCAGAAAAAATAGAGGTTCCAATTGTTAGAGAAATTTTGAAAAATTGATGTTATTTTCACATTCTTTTATAAATATGCTGATATATATATCTCTCTCTCTCTCTATATATATATATATAGAGAGAGAGAGAGAGAGAGAGAGAGAAATAACACTTTTCCTTAATTTCACCAGATAAGAGTAAATGCTCTCATCTCCTGTAACGAGATGTTCTCTATAGCACTTTTTATTTGCTATCTTATGGTATTTACTTTAAACATACTTTATTTTAACTCACTTTTCCTATCAACTCTATAATTTTTATGTAAAAAATGAGACTTAATATTCTTTGTAACTTCTGCAGTACGTAACTCACTGTAGATGTTCAGAAAACAATTCCATTGAGGATTTCATGGGTTATCATGCATAGCCCAGATGGATTTGTTATTGCAAAAAGGTGAAAGAACATGGAGCAGAGCTTGACAGCAGAACCAAGGCATGGAATTCATATTATAAAAGAGTCCATCCTGCTACCTCTGCAGTAAACAATTGGTGGAGCAAAAATTGTGCAGACTGGGAAGGAAGAAAGGGCGTGCTCCAGAAAACTTGCTATTCTGGGGACAAATAATTTCGCTTAAAAAATAAATAAAAATACATTGTCTGCTCCCCCCTCCCCCTTTTGGAAACATGTATCAGCAAATCTTTTTTACATGTGATTCTACAGTTGCCTTAACATAAGGGTTAAAACATGCCTGGAAGTCCCTAACATAAACTTGTAAAGAATAGGTAATCAGTGAGGTTTGCTTGTATGTGAGAAGATAGGATATTAACAGGGAAGAAGAACAAAAAACAACAGAGACCACAGATCCTAAATGGATTTTGAGAAGATATCACATGCAGTGTATTTACGTATTTCTTAGAAAATAACACAAAATTCTAGTTTGCTCAATCTGCGGCTGAACTTAGTCTATCTAATGTGCACCTTCTTTTCTGCCTGAAGAGTCAATTTTCTTTTCATTTAGAAAACAGGTTGGCTAAAAGTACAGGGAATTGCAGATACACAGGATGTATTGAAAATGGAGTTTATTAACTTCACTTTTTTTTTTTTTTACTAGAAAGTCTTTCTACTCTTGTAAAAAATAATAAAATCCAATACATAACTTTGGAAGCCCCTCATTTGTCTCAGAGGCAAATTGAGTTTGGTACTGGAAAATGTTTCTGGAATGCATTCAATCTCTTCATTTCTTATGCTTTCATCTGCAAATGTGAGATAGTTTAATATATCAACTAAATCTAATAGTAGATCATATGTAGATGTTTTAAAATTTGAAGTCATTTTATTTCATAATCGTAGGTATGTGAATCACAAAAATCCATGGGTAAAGGACACTGCAGAAGGTGGTTTAACTGAAAGGAAATCTGCCCAATTAAAAATTATTTTTTTGTAGTTATATTTTATTCCACTAGCATGTCTAATGACTTTACTAATTTTTTTTCTTTATTGATTAAGGTATTGCATATGTGTCCTTATTCCCCCATTGCCCTCCCCACACTCATGCCTCTCCCCCCTGGTGTCTATGTCCATTGGTTAGGCTTATATGCATGCATACAAGTCCTTTGGTTGATCTCTCCATTACCCCCACCCTCCCCGATCTTCCCTCTGAGTTTGATGGTCTGATCGATACTGCTCTGTCTCTGGATCTGTTTTTGTTCACCAGTTTATGTGGTTCATCATTATTATAATATTTCTTAAACGCCACCAGATATGTTAGTTTCTATCTGAACATTGGCATTTTAGGTCTGGTGAACTTATATATTGTATTTCTCCTGAAGATATACTACCTGTAGTTTACAAGTAAATGAGAAAGGCTGCCTGAAACACTGGACTTACTTCTCTGATGTTTGAACCCTATTACCTGCAGAGCATTGTTCTGCAAAGCGAACTACACACAGTGCTGTTAGGGGAGAGTTAATGATTGTGTATTCTCTTTCTATTTGAAAACATAAAAGCAGCACTGAGAAATACTGAAATAATAGACATGTTATTCAAAAATGACACTAAAATTATTTAAGCAAAATGGGAGATAATTTAAAGAATTATTTTTTCTATTTGTCTCATCTGTTCTTTTCTTCCTGTCCTGCCTTATTTTGAATTATAAAGATGAGTCACTTTTTAAAAAAAATTCCACATTATCTCCTATATTGGATTTTTTTATTTTATTTTTTAGCAATAAGCTAAAAATAGTCCAAGTTTGGAGTGATGAGACGAAAGGACCTTAATTCAAAAACTGAAAATCTTAAAGCTGAGAAAGGCATTCTTTCCTCAGAGGCTTTTGGAGCTAGGCATACTGACACTTGAAGCCCACAATGACTCATTTTGTACTTCTAAGTTCCAGAGCTCTGAGAGGATAAAAGTTTTAAAGCCACTGAGTTTGTGATAATGGGTTATAGCCACGTTAATAGTGAGCAGTTTCACTTGAAACACAGGCAGATGGGGCAGGGAACATAGGCAGGGTCCGGTGGAAACAAAGGCAGGTGGAACATAGGCAGGGGCAGACACGGCAGTTTAAGCAGCCTGATCACAGACACCAACCAAGCAGAAATAATCAAATGTTTCTGGACTCAAAGGGGGAGGCATGGGAAACGAAGGCAGGGCCTGCAACAATAAGGTGTTCAGCAAAAGGACAGAGAAAGAACACACAGAAAAGGGAAAGTTCATGTTTGTTGTTGGGCAAGGACAATGAAGGAATCAATCAGGTGAGGACACAGACATAGAGCAGGCTTGTAGCAAATATATATACCCCTGGACTACAAGACTTAAGGGGGGCAGCCCATTATTGGGCCCCCCCTTCCCCTTGCGGGAGTCTGAATCTGCTTGTAATAAATTTCCCACACTTTTGCTTAAATCTTCTGGTCCATGGAGCTCATTTCAGTGTTTTGAGACATCACCCCGGGAAACACCTTGGCTCACCATTCAGGTCATCAATACAGCAATACGACGAGTAAGGACTTTTCCTGTATTTTAACCTTTCACAACTTCCTCTCTCCTCTCTAAACCAACCCTAATATTATATGAAGTTAGGTGATACCATTATTAAAAGATTTAAGAAGAGCCGAAACCGGTTTGGCTCAGTGGGTAGAGCGTCGGCCTGCAGACTGAAGGGTCCCAGGTTCGATTCCGGTCAAGGGCATGTACCTGGGTTGCGGGCACGTCCCCAGTGGGGGGTGTGCAGGAGGCAGCTGATAGATGTCTCTCTCTCATCGATGTTTCTAACTCTCTATCTCTCTCCCTTCCTCTCTGTAAAAAATCAATAAAATATATTTAAAAAAAAAAGATTTAAGAAGAAACTAGCTTGCAAATGTCAGGCTCACACTCAATGTAGATATGTTTGTTTTCAGAAATCTTAATATGGAATAGCTTAAATTCAAATAATACAACAAAGTATGCATTTAAAATCATCATTATAAAAGTGCTCGCACCTTTATTTTATTTTATTTTTTTAATCTTCACTCAAGGATATTTTTCCATTGGTTTTTAGAGAGTGGGAAAGGCAGAGAGAAATATCAGTGTGAGAGAAACACATCGATTGGTTGCCTCCTGCAGGAGCCCTGACCAGGGCCCAGGTGGGAGGAGCCTGCAACCAAGGTATGTGCCCTTGACCAGAATAGAACTGAGGACCCTGTGGTCAGCAGGGCTCTGAGCCAAACCAGCTAGGGCTGCTCTCACTTTTTGAGACAGCATGGATGGACCTGGAGAATATTATGCTAAGTGAAATCGGCCAGAGGAAGATAAGTACTATATGATTCATTTATATGTGGGATCTAATGAACAAAATGAACTAACAAACAAAATAGAAACAGACTGAAAGCTGTCAGAGTGGAGAGGGGTTGGGGAATGGATGAAAAAGGCGAAGGGATTAAGCAAAGAAAAACAGAAAGCCTCATAGACACGGAAAACAGTATGCTGCTTAACAAAAGAAAAGTGGGTGGGGAAGGTAAAAAAGGGTAAAGGGGGGATAAATGGAGATAGGAGACTTGACTTTAGGTGGTGAACACACAATACAATATACACCTGAACCCACATGATTTTATTAACCAATGCCACCTCCATCAATTCAATATTTTTAAACTGCTCTCACAACCTCCTGATTCTAAAGGTAATATTTAAAGCTCCAAGTGTCTCTTGAATATCATGATGAGCAGATATTAAGATACATATCTGCTATGAAGCATATATGAGTAAATGAAAAAAAATCCATTCAAACTCTTCTCTAACCATGAAAGGAGACTCTCAAAACCTCTAAGGTAAAATGTAACACCTAAAATGAGGAGCTATTAAGTAGAATTTAGTTCTCCTTGTTTCTTCTTTCTTCTTTCAGGTTCAGGTTCTTGCTTTTGATTAGACTCACAGGCGTCCCCCAGAGACTATTTATGCATGTTTGTTTGCTTGTTTGTTTTCCTCTGTGCACTTCATTTACTCCTTAGTGTCTCTGAATTGGAACTTTAACTTCTACAGTATATGTCTTCCTTTTATTTTTAATCTATCCATTATTTTAATAAGAATCAGTCTCCTTTTCGCAAAAAAATTTATTTTCTGAACTATTACCTGCCCACCTGACCAATAGGTCAAAGTTTGTATTTTGCCATTACATCATTGCTGCTCCTATGTTCCCAGGTGGTCTCAAGTCAGAAACAAGATTAATGTGTATAGTAACCCTCATTTATCCTTTTCTCTGAATTAATGCAGTTACTCTCCAATAACTATTGCCAGCTTGAACACACAGAAATCCATCATTTAGCTAAAAATAAATAATGTTTATATAATTAATTTTTTAGGTAAACACAACTTTAAATATTCTTCACTGAAAATAAGTCATAAGAAATTTGAGCCATGAATGTCAGGGCATTGTTTACATTTACAAAGCAAAGATTCTATTTCATTGTGGCTTGGAGGCTTGGTGTTCCATTTCAAGACCAGTAGGCCTTCCCCCTCAAAAAACAAAATACAACAAAGCAGACAAACAACAACAACAATAACACCTCAAATCACCAAAACAGAATTTATCCTTGTGGCCATAGAGAGAGTCAAGGTTTTCTTCCACATTTAAAATTCACGGAGGACACCTTCAGAGCCTTCCATACAGTTTAAAATTAGCCAGCAGTGCATTTTTGCATACAGTGCACTCACATAGCAGTACAGTAAATATATAAAATATGTTTTGTTGGTATTTAATTACTTTTGTTTATAACAAATCTCTGATGTCCATTATGGATAGTTTATATTATTTATACATCATTATCCTGACACATACTGAAGAATTATTTGTTTCCAGGCTTCTTGAGTTCATTCATACTTAATGAATAATGAGCAGTAAAAGAAACTCAGTATTTTTGAGACTCCCAGACATCGAGCATAAAATATATATTTGCTTTAGTCCATAGAGTTTCCAAACTTTCTGTTTTATAGGAATGTGGGAAATTACAATAAGAAGGAAGAGGGAAAAAAAACAAGTTAGGTAGCTCTATTATGGCAGCCTGACAAATAATTATGCTCAGGCTGCACTGGTTACTGTGCAGCACATGAAACAATATTCTGCGTTGTACAGAAGCAATTAGGGAGTGGTTCCCTGGGCTACTTTTGCCAACACTATTTAGAAGAGGCAAAATAATATCTGGGATCACTCTCAATTAAAAGAACCCCCAAAGCTAATGAGTTCCTTATATTACTAATACAGTATATAAAGTGTTTTGGGTTTTGTTTGTTACTTAAGAATTCTTACGTGAAAAAAATTATATTTTATTTTTAACTTGAAATGGTTAGAAAGGATTGTGGCTCAGAAGGCAGACATCGCCAGGAGACGATATCAAAACAAGTGAAATAAAGGTATTAAATATTTAATTGATATTCAAACTTACTCAGTGGAAACTCAGTTTGGGCTTTGTATGTGAATTACTACCAACAAGCATTTTTCAAAATCAAAATGTGAAACTAATACTGGTGTTAGGGTTATGTTTTGTTGTATTAAAATTCCATCATTTTATTATTTGCTTTACTAAATTTCTATTTTACCAAAAATATGTACATAATAAAAGTGACATGGCAGAATCCTGTTACGGGAAAAGAGTTAATTGAAGTTTGTGAACAACACATATCTAAGCACAGCAAATATACAAAGAGTAACATAATGGGGTTTCTCCTCCAGAGATTCAAGTCCCTTAAGTAGGGGCGGGGAACCTTTTTTTTTTTTTTGCCTTTGATCATATTTTTATTCAAAATTAGCTGTCCAAAGTGATTTGACTATTATGGAGTAAATGAATTTAAGTTTATGCCTCAGGCTTCCTTCTTCTGTGGTGGGTTTCTTTTCTACGGCTTTCTTTTCAGCTGCTGGTTTCTTGGTACCTGCAGCCTTTTTCCCCACCAAAGGCTCCTTCTGCTTCTCAAGGCCCACAGCCTTCTTGCCTGGAATCCCCTTCTCATCCGATTTGGCTTCTAGCTCTGCTGCTGCTGCTCTATCCACCAGGAGCTGTGGTTCTTGGCCTGGCAAAGAATGGTGTCCCAGCGTATGGTCTTTGCAGAGGGTTTTAGCTTCCACATGATTCTCAGGATTTTCAGTAGATTCCTCCTCAGGACTCCGCAATGAACCTTCTTGCATGGTGCTCAGAGGGCTCTTTGGATCTCTGGGCTTTTCAAGATTCTGCTAAGGTTTGTGTTGAGCATCTTGGGCGTGGGAAGGTTGGAGCTACTCTTGAGGGAGGCAGCTCTACGCCAAGTGCCATACAGCTCATCTAACTTGCGGGAAGCAGTTTCAGCCCAAATGCAGAAATGTCCACCTGCCCTCCAGGAGCAAGTTTCAAAATGTTCAGTTTGCTCACATTAAGGCCAGTGGTTCTCAACCTTCTGGCCCTTTAAATACAGTTCCTCATGTTGTGACCCAACCATAAAATTATCTCCCTTGCTACTTCATAACTGTAATGTTGCTACTGTTATGAATCGTAATGTAAATATCTGATATGCAGGATGGTCTTAGGCGACCCCTGTGAAAGGGTCGTTCGACTGCCAAAGGGGTCACGATTAACCGCTGCA
This sequence comes from Myotis davidii, assembly GCF_000327345.1. Lineage (NCBI taxonomy): Eukaryota > Metazoa > Chordata > Mammalia > Chiroptera > Vespertilionidae > Myotis > Myotis davidii. Next base: position 1,622,943 of record NW_006289824.1, on the reverse strand, counting down.
TTAAGCAGAGTAATTCTGGGGATGTTGCTGAAGACTTTGATGGCACCGTTGTCCTCATTATAGATGAGGTGCGGTCCCCTTAGCTGGATAGGACCACGGTTTGTCATTTTGCCCTCGCCAGCCCTCATTCGCTGAGAGGCATAGACCTTTTTTTTCTATCCAGACCTTGAGTTTCTTTTTTTTTTTAAATATATTTTATTGATTTTTTACAGAGAGGAAGGGAGAGGGATAGAGAGATAGAAACATCGATGAGAGAGAAACATCGGTCAGCTGCCTCCCGCACACTCCCCACTGGGGATGTGCCCGCAACCAAGGTGCATGCCCTTAACTGGAATTGAACCCGGGACCCTTGAGTCCTCAGGCCAATGCTCTATCCACTGAGTCAAACCGGTTAGGACCAGACCTTGAGTTTCTTAAGAAGCAAAACAGCCTCCTTGGGTTTCTTGGTGCCTTCAACTTTATCTTCAGCCACCAAAGGAAGTTCAGGAATTTCCTCAATACAGTGACCTTTATTTATTTATTTTTAAAAAATATTTTTATTGATTTTAGAGAGGAAGGGAGAGGGAGATAGAAACATCAATGATGAGAGGGATCATTGATCAGCAGTCCCCTGCACACACCACACTGGGGATTGAGCCTGCAACCCAGGCAGGTGCCCTTGGCCGGAATCAAACTGGGATCCCTCTGTCCGTAGGCCGATGCTCTATCCACTGAGCCAAACCGGCTAGGGCAATACAGTGACCTTTAGACATGACCAGTGCTGGTAAGGCTGAGGCAGCCAGCGAAGAGCAGATGGCATATCATTTCTGTGCTGCATTCACTCTGTAGTGCCAATGGCGCCAGGTTTTTGTTGGTGCAAACATGCAGCCCCCACGACACATATTTCCAAAAGCACCCTGGCCAGAACCATGAGTTCCACCACTTGGGACTCTGGGAATTCGAGCCACAGATCTCAGCACTGGTTTGGTGACCTGCCAATTCACTGACAGCATAGGGCTGTCTATTGTTTTTGCATAAGTTGGTGTGAGCAAAGCTCACAAGATCTGGTCGAATGGGAGCCTTGAACACAAAGTGATTTTTTTACCAGATGTTTCCCCGTTTCGGAGTACCCAGATATCAGCGGCGGAGCACATGCCACGGCGGGGAGAGAAGGTCACACTCCTCTCTACCCAGCGGCTCCCACAGGAAAAAAAAAAAGTGGGGAACCTTTTTCTGCCAAGGGACATTTGAATATTTATAACGTCCTTCGCTTAATATAAATCTATGTTTCTATGAAAAAAACAACTCATAGATTTATTGAATTTTGAGTCCCACCTGTGGTTGCCTTGACAGGGCTAAACCAAATGATTTCTCAGGCTTTACACTTCCCGCTTATGGGACATTTCCCACCTCTGCTTCAAGGGGATGAACAACTGGAAAAACAAAACAAAACAAAACAGGAGAACAGCATATGTAAACTTTATTGTTTTATAGAGTTAATAAATACCCTGAAATGTTAGCACAGAAAGGATGCCTGTAGCTGAAGTAGCCAGATGAGGTCTCATAGAGGAGAAATACTTTGGTTTTATGTAGAAGTACTAGCACAATTAGGCAAGGAGAGAGAATGGGCCATTGTTATGTGTCTGAGAAGAGCATGAGCAGAGCCACAAAGATAGAGCATGTAGAAGGAGGAGGGCAGAAGGAAGGAGGCAAATAGAAATACTGGCCTGTTTGAAAAAGAATCTCTGCATTGTGGGCAGAATAATGCTCCCACGAGATGTTCATGTCCTAATTTTCATAATTTTTGAATATGTCAGCTTATATGGCAAAAAAAATAAATGTTGCAGATGGATTTAAGGATGCTAATCAATTAACCTTAAAATAGGGAAATTATTTTGGATTATTGAAGAGAGCCCAATGTTACATAAAGCCAACAAGGGAAACAGAAGAGCCAGAGAATCTGAGAGGAAGATATAACCACAAAAGCAAGAACAGAGTGATGAGATGTGAGAAAGATTCAACCCTAATTTGCATATGGAAATTTGGAATATGGGAAAAGAGGACCACAAGCTAATACTGGCAGCCTCTGGGAGCTGGAAAAGGTAAAGAAAAAGATAAATTCCCTAGAGTTTCCAAAAGTAATAAAGCTGAATAAGACCTGTGGCATTCTTCTAACCAATATGTACTATTGTAAGATCATAAATTTGTATTGCTTTACAGCATTATGTTTGTGGTTATTTGTTCTAGACAGATTGCCTGAAAGCTTGAAAGTTTGGCTAGTTATCATCCCAAGAGTACATATCAACATTTAGATGAAGAAAGCCATATTTTATTAATGGTGTGAAAATACAATTCAAGAGAAAATAAATAAAATATTATACATTTTCAAGTAAAAAAAATACATATTAATGAAGTATATAGTATTTTTTTGTAAGTTAAAAAAACGACAATGCATAAGATAATTTCTTTTCAATTGCTATTTGCCATTTTTTCTTAGAGTTATCAGAAATTACCGAACTTTTTCTGGATATCAATACCTTAATTTAGTATGAATTGAATTAATATGCAGGGTGGGGCAAAAGTAGGTTTACAGTTGGTTGTATGAAAAAAAATATAATAATTAATAAATAGTAATACAAGAAGGAACTCTGTGTTTTCCATACAATTATTTTTATTTTTACCAAAGATAATTATAGTAAAGGTACTTGGTTTATAAAATAAATCTAAACGTATATCTGGTCTATATACGTCTATTTACAGATATATCATTATCTGTAAATAATGATATTTACATAAGAACAGTAAGAATAGAAATTGCTCATATAAGCTCTTTTAAATCTGCTTTGCTGTAACTTTTTATAAGGAATCTTATGTGTAATCTTAACAGCCTCCCAGGGCAAGGAAATACAAGCCACGTACTTACCATTTTCCTGCAATGCCTATAGATTTGGGCACATTTCTTTCCCCCTGAGGTCTTACAAATATCTTGAGGTGCCCGGGTCTGTCAGAAAGGAAACTCCCTAGTGCATTTCATAAATGTGCTGAGAACCCTGTAAGCAAGGTGCCAGGCAAGTTTTTCCAAGGGGCTCTCTCTGCTCCATAGAGTCAACCTTACTTTTCTGAAAATTATCTGGTCATATCTACTAGTAAGACTATGTTCATTCTCAAATGCAGCATTCTAGCCAATGCTTGGCAATAGAGCCAGTTTCCAATTGTGTCTTGTCACAAGAACAGATTCTTATTGAACTGATGTGAAGAACTATACTGTCATGAAAATATAAGAATACTCACTGAGAGTTTCCAAATTCTGGAGGGATCAGCTAGAAAGGAAAATCATGTTTTAATTCTATGTATATAGGTATAATTTACCACATTGTTGTAGTCATAGTTAGCTTAAGAGAAACGGTTCCTTTATATCTGGAAACTAAATATTAAAGAACCAGCAATATTTCAAATAACAAGTCACAAATTTATAATCGTGTTCCTCAGTTCATTTAATAACATTTTATTCATTATCGCTTATATTGATCTGTCTGTTAGCAGTTTTATGAAGCCATTAGTTTCTCTATTCATGTCCTGTAATTTCTAACTTAGTTCAGTGGTATGATCTATAAGTCATTAGAGACATGAATCTTTTTGAAGCTGAAGCACTTTTGTAAAAGCATCAGAGTAAAACAATTATTGTCTTTAATTGAAAAAATACTTTCAAAAATGTATTTGTGAGAGATTTGATCAGAGTTCATTATAATGAAATTGACAAGGAAATTTGGTTGTTCTTGTGACATTCAAGATTTTAAAATAATAACTAGAATTAAAACTGATAAGGTTATATTAGACATATTAGATTTTTAAAATATGTTATTTATTGATTTAGATGGAAAGGAAGGAAGAAAGAGAGAAAGAGAAACTTTAATTTGTTGCTTCACATACTTATGCATTCAATATTTGATTCTTGTGTGTGCCCTGACCGGGGATCAAACCCACAGCCTTGGCTTTCCCCAACTGAGCTACTCGACCATGGCCTGGATATATTAGATTTTTAAAAATTTTATGTAATTTCTACAAAGTTTATATAAATAACATATATCTACACAAATAGAGGAAGATTTAGCAACACTTGTTGAACAGAGCTTTCCATGTAATTTAACATGTCAAATAAGCCTAATAAAAAAAGGAGAGAAAATAAGTATTTTGAGCTTTTACAGAAACCCTCTGAAATATCCAAAAGTTAAAATGACTTTATTTAGAATTTGATTTGGAGAAATCTGTGAAAAATACCAAAAGGTTTGGATATTTGACTAAATGAGGCCACAGATCATTATGAAATAATACTTAATTATCTACTTAACCAAAGTAACAATAATAGATTTCAAAGGCAAATACAGAAGATTAAACAGCTGTTAGGAAAATTTAGCCCTTTTAATATTGAGAAGATTTAGTTTTCTTAAGAAATCAAAGACCTGATTAAGACAGCATTAAGGCCTGACTAAGACATCCTGAAGCAAAGAACTTTAATTTGTTAGAACAAAATCTCTGCTTTCTAGACAGCATACCCAAAAGGCAAAGAAAACACTTCACAATCTTTCAAGAGTAAACCAATAGTCTAAGAAAAATGTGTTCTTTTAACAGACAGAAAAACAAAATTCTAATTTTGTACCAGATTGCTTTAAATATTTACATGTATTTATTAAATTAAATTCATTTCAATCTTAGCCACCTTGACTAAACATTAAATTTTCTTTCCAAAGATCCCTTTTGCATAAACCTTTTAGAATTTTTTTAATTTAAATTTTGTCCCATATTTCCAATTTTACAGTTTGCCTCTTTTTAAAATAACATTATTTTACTTGTACAAATATATTTCCATTTTTTTACTGAAAACACACATCCTGCTTTTTTGCATTCAAAGTAGTTCCCTTTATTATTTCGAGTAGTTTTAATTACATATACTAATTAAAATATTCAACACTTAGAAACCTTGATTTCTAATGAAAAATACATTCAGGCATACCTCACAGACATTGTGAGTTCAGTTCTAGACTACAGCAATAAAGTGAGTATCACAATAAAAGAAGGCATACTATGCTTGCTGTCTTGCCTTAAATTTGTAAAAAATGCAATACCTGTGAAGTGCAATAGAGTGAGGTGCAATAAAATGAGGTGTGTCTATAATTGTGAATTGTCTGTTACACATTCTTACTGGCAAATGTATTAATATATTTTATAATTTCTAGAAATATATGCTTCTGCATACTATTTTTTTTTCAGTGTGGCACGAAACATTTTTATTTACAGACCAAAATGTCTTTAGTTACTCCATAACAAGAGGTCAAAAACAGGTAAATTTAGACTCAAATGGCAATTAAGGTATCAGTATTTTATCTCACTTGGAAATATTACAGACATTTACTGAATTTCCATAATTACTGAATTTAGCAAAATTCCATAAGTAGAAGCGACTAAAGGGGTTTGGGAAACTATCATACAACAAATATTACTGAAAAATTTACCTAAACCCTTTTATTTCACCTATGCCTATTTAATTTATTTGTTCCAAACAATCAAATTTAGATACCTATAAAAACTTTATTAGACTTTTGATAACACCAGTTATCATCTTAAATAATTTTTTGGCTGAAAATTTTTTTTATAACAAAAATACCATGAAGTTATTTAACTAATAACTCAAGGCAGAATAAAAGTTGTTTATCTGAGGTATATTAAAATTGAGAACTCTGAAGCATGCCTATTTATTTAACCCAACAAACAAAGTAGTTTTAATTGACTGGAATTATCGTAGAATTCATGAACTTAAAATACTCAACTTATAAGCACTTACTTTGAAGCCAGTTAAACAGAGGTCTTTCATAAATTAATTTTAGTAATAACATCCAAAAGTAGAAATATACCATATCTATATCATCCACATATAAAACATATAGACAAAACAAAGATTTCTTAGCTTTCATTTTAAAATATTAGCCATGAATCAAGTAGATCATAAAACTCATTAGTTTATAAGTAAGTATGTCTCTGGCAGATGGAATGAGTTAAGATTACACTTTGGTCAAGAGAACCTTTTAATAGTATTTTCTAAAGGGCCTTTTTCTTTTCTTTTTTATTAGTCTCAGCACACCTTTAATTACCTCATTGAATATTTACATTTTTAAGGACAGGGTAAGACATATCTTAGAGGTACAGGAAAAAAGTACAAGTTTTCTCCTACTAATTTTGGAGTATATTAATCTACTACAAAGTCTTAAAGCAATTACTATTTAAATTTATTCTTCTGTTTTTGAAGTGCAGGACAATGCTTTTATTCCAATGTTCGGATATTTACAATATCTCTTTATGTCTGAAAGAAATAGGAGGAAGTCAGAGTTGATTTTGAGTAACTCTGTGTCATGCTTTTGTTTTTCTAAGGTTTAAGAAAGAGAGAAAAGGACTCTCACCACTTTTGCTTCCACTAGATCCCAGAGATCTGGGAGGCTGACAGGTAAGAATTTTTACTTTCTGTGGCTTTTGTCATAGGCAATAGGATCTCTTCATCTGCAGCAGTCCCAGTAGCATTCAGTCAGTGAGGATCCTGCTGACTATTCCAACTGTCAGGGAAGTGGGGAGGAGATATTCTACTTTTCTGGGTTCTTCTGGCTCTCAACTAAAAGTGGAAGAAAATTAAATCCCACATAATGATCACTGATATTTACAGGTCACTAAATACTTGAGGTATAACCTTTTTATGACTGTTTTTCAATTCACTATAGCTATACTTTTAGGTAAGCGCTATTGCTATTTATAACTTTAAGAATAAAAATATATTTTTTATTGGTTATAGCTATACTTTTAGATAAGATCTATTGCTATTTACATTTTTTTGTGTGTGTATATGTGCTTGTTTTTTTATTTATTTACTAGAGACCCAGTGCATGAAATTTGTGCATGGGTGTGGGTTCTCTCAGCCTGGCTTGAACCCTTGTGCAATCCGGGACCGCTGACTCCTATCTGCTTACTCCAAACCACTCGCCGTCCTGCCTGCCTCATCACTTCCAACCACTCACCTGCCTGCCTGATTGCCCCTAACCACTCGCCTGCCTGCCTGATGACCCCTAACCACTCGCCTGCCTATCTGATGACCCCTAACCACTCGCCTGCCTGCCTGATGACCCCTAACCACTCGCCTGCCTGTCTGATGACCCCTAACCACTTGCCTTCCTGCATGATTGCCCCTAACCTCCTCTGCCTCAGCCCCCACTGCCATGGCTTCCTCCAGAAGGACATTGGGAATAACGTCTGGAAGGTCGTTGGGCTGTTTTGTCTAATTAGCATATTACAATTTTATTATTATGGATTTTTTTCTTTATTAAAGAATTACATAAGTGTCCCCCCCTTTATTGCCCCCCCCCCCAACTCATGCCTTCACGCAAGGCTCTGAGGTTTGAGCATCTGATCGGTGCTTCTCTGTCTCTGGATCTGTTTTTGTTCATCAGTTTAGGTCATTCATTATATTCCATAAATGAGTGAGATCATGTGATATTTATCTTTCTCTGACTGGCTTATTTCGCTTAGTGTAATGCTCTCCAGAACCATCCATGCTGTTGTAAATGGTAGGATTTATTTCCTTTTTACAGCAGTGCAGTATTCCATTGTGTAGATGTACCAGTTTTTTAATCCACTCATCTGCTGATGGGCACTTAGGCTGTTTCCAAATCTTAGCTACTGTAAATTATGCTGCTGAGAACATAGGGGTGCAATTCTTTCTGCTTGGTGTTTCTAGTTTCTTGGGATATATTCCTAGAACTGGGATCACTGGGGCAAATGGGAGTTCCATTTTTAGTTTTTTGAGGAAACACAATACTGTTCTCCACAGTGGCTGCACCAGTCTGCATTTCCACCAGCAGGGCACAAGGGTTCCTTTCTCTCCCAAACGTTGCAAACACTTGTCATTTGTTCATCTGTTGATGATAGCCATTCTGACAGGTGTGAGGTAGTACCTCATTGTTGTTTTGATTTGCATCTCTCAGATAATTTGTGACTTTGAGCATGTACTCATGTGTCTCTTGGTCTTCCTTATGTCCTCTTTCAAAAAGTATCTATTTAGTTCCGTTGCCCATTTTTTCATTGGGTTGCTTATCTTCCTTTTGTTAAGTTGTATAAGTTCCCTGTAAATTTTTGTGATTAAACCTTTATCAGAGATAACATTGGCAAATATGTTCTCCCATGCAGTGGACTTTCTTGTTGTTTTGTTGATGGTTTCTTTTGCTGTGCAGAAGTTTTTTATTTTGATGTAGTCTCATTTGTTTATTTTCTCTTTAGTTTCCAATGCCCTAGGAACTGTATTGATGAAGATATTGCTTCAGCCTATGTCTGAGATTTTGCTGCCTGTGGATTCTTCTAAGATTTTTATGGTTTCCTATCTTGCGTTTAAGTCCTTTATCCATTTTGAGTTTATTTTTGTGTATGGTGTAATTTGGTGGTCCAGTTTCATTTTAATTTTTTGCATGCATCTGTCTAATTTTCCCAACACCATTTTTTGAAAAGACTGTCTTGACTGCCATTATATGCTCTTGCCTCCTTTGTCAAATATTAATTGAGCATAGTGTTTTGGGTCAATTTCTGGGTTCTCTATTCTAATCCATTGATCTATATGTCTGTTCTTGTGCCAGCACCAGGGAGTTTTGAGAACAGTGGCTTTATAATACAGCTTGATATCTGGTATTGACATCGCTCCTACTTTGTTCTTCTTTCTCAGGACTGCTGTAGCTATTCAGGGTCTTTTTTTATTCCAGATGAATTTTTGGAGGGTTTGTTCTAGGTGTGTGAAATATGCCATTAGTATTTTAAAGGGGATTACATTGAATCTGTAGATTGCTTTGGGTAGTAAAGACATTTTAATGATGTTGATTCCACCAATCCATGAACATGGTATGTTCTTCCATCTGTTTATATATTCCTCTATCTCTTTTTTTTAGTGTCCAGTAGTTTTCTGAGTACAGGTCTTTTATCTCCTTAATTAAGTTTATTCCTAGGCATCTTAATGTTTTTGGTGCAATGGTAAATGGGATTATTTTTTTCATCTCTCTTTCTGTGAGTTCACTATTGGTGTATAAAAATGCCATAGATTTCTTGGTGTTAATTGTGTATCCTGTTACATTGCCGAATTCATTTATTAAGTCTAATAATTTTTTGATGGAGTCTTTAGGCTTTTCTATGTGCAGTATCATATTATCTGCGAATAATGACAGTTTTATGTCTGCTTTTCCAATTTGGATTGCTTTCATTTCTTCTTCTTTTTTAATTGTTATGGCCAGCACTTTCAGTACTGTGCTGAACAAGAGTGGTGAAAGTGGGCATCCCTCTCTCATTCCTATTCTTAGGTAAAATGGTTTGGGTTTTTGCTCATTGAGTATGATGTTGGTTGTTGGTTTTTCGTATAAGGTTTTTATTATGTTGAGGTTTGATCCCTCTATTCCCACTTTGATGAGGTGTTTTTTTTTTTTGTTTTTTGTTTTTTTATCAAGAAAGTGTGTTGGATTTTGTCAAATGCCTTTTCTGCATCAATTGATATGGCTATGTGATTTTTATCTCTCTGTTTATGTGATGTATCAGGTTTATTGATTTGTGGACATTGCACCATCCTTGCATCCCTGGGATAAATCCTACTTGCTCATAGTGTATGATCTTTTTGATGTAATACTGGATCTGATTTGCTAGAATTTGTTGAGGATTTTTTGCAACTATGTTGATGAGAGATATTGGCCTATAATTCTCTTTATTTTTGTTGTCTTTATCTTGTTTGCGGATTAAGGTAATACTGAGTTCATAGAATGAGCTTGGAAGTGTTCCTTCCTCATGAATTTTTTAGAATAGTCTGAGGAAGATAGGTCTTAGTTCTTCTTTCAATGTTTGATAAAACTCCCCTGTGAAGCCATCTGGCCCTGGGCTTTTGTTTGCTGGAAGCTTTTTGATTACTGCTTCTATTTCCTCCATAGTTATTGGCCTATTGAGATTTTTAGATTCTTCCTGATTAAGTTTTGGAAGGTTGTATTTTTCTAGGAATATGTCCATTTCCTTCAGGTTGTCTAGTTTGTTGGAGTAGAGTTGTTCATAGGATTTTTTTAACAATCATTTGTTT